>NC_142781.1:8005688-8605688 GCF_988280905.1 Pimephales promelas
CAGCCCCTGACTTCGCAGGGGGGCGAGCGCTGTATCCATACACTTCGTGAACGTACGGGGTGCTAAGGATAGGCCGAACGGGAGAACGGCATACTGGTAAACTTGGCCCTCGAAGGCGAAACGTAGGAATGGCCTGTGATGAGGGTTTATCTGGATCTGAAAATAGGCGTCTTTCAGGTCTAGAGAGATGAACCAGTCCCCCTGGCGGACGTGCGCGAGGAGTTTCCTGACTGTGAGCATTTTGAACGGTCTCTTCATGAGCGCTTTGTTCAAAGCCCTGAGATCTAAGATCGGCCTGAGGCCGCCGTCTTTCTTGGGAACCAGAAAATAACGGCCGTAAAACCCCGACTCGGTCATAGATGGCGGGACTCTCTCTATAGCGCCCTTCTGCAGTAGCTTGGCTATTTCTAAGCGAAGCGTGTTCATAGCAGCCGGGCTGACAGTGGATTCGAGCCGCACGCGCGAGCGTGGCGGGCGGCGACGAAACTGTAATCGATACCCATTCTTTATTATGCTTAAACCCCACGGGGAGACGCCGGGGATGGCTTCCCACGCTTCGTAGCATGCGGCTAGTGGTTGAATGGCGATTTCGCCCTGATTGCTGCACATAGCGGGCTGGACACTGGGTGTGGGCACGCTTATAATGTGGAAGGCAACGGGACTTACACTCAGAGAGGAGTTTATGGGCCGTGAGACAGAGCGGGCAGAGGGGGGACACGCGCACGGGCTCGTGGGCGTGCTTATGTTCTCTGCTACTGGAGCGGATAGTGCACGCTCCGTGAGAATGGGCTCTGTGAGAGACCCTGGGCATAAAGTGCTTGTGTGTGTACGTGAGCACATGCTTGTGGGCACATTTTTTACACTTGAGGCTTTTATGCTCTTTTTGTGAACTCTCTGGGTAGCCGTGAAAACGGCTTTTAGTCGCTCGCAAGCGGGCAGGGAAACCGGCTTGTTTGTGGCGGTAAACACTACTGCAGTCAGCGGTGAGACGGGGACTAACAGTGGGCGAAGCTTTGACGGCGGTCCGGCCGCAGCGGGAGAAAGCCGTCTTTTTCTCAGCTGTGCTAGGCAAACTTCTGTTGATCGGGCTTCAGCGCGATCTTGGGTCGAGGCCCCCGGGGAGGAGGCTGTCTGCGGCGGCTGTCTGAGCGAGAGCGAGGGCGGCCGCCCTGTCTACGCTGGGGCTGCTGAGCTTGCCGAGGCGGGGGCTGCTGAGCTTGCTGAGGCGGGCGCTGCTGTGGGGTTCTGGCAGGAGGCTCGTGAGAGCGGCCTGTCGAAGAACTAGAGCGGCGGGGCAAGAACAGATTCATGGCCTGAGTCGCTTTCTGAGCCTCGGAGAAGCGCTCAACGATGCCCGTGACGGCAGATCCGAAGAGCCCGGTAGGAGATATAGGCGCGTTGACGAACAGGGCGCGTTCTGAATCTCCCATATCGGTGAGCGTGAGCCACAAGTGTCTCTCCGTGACAACGAGGGCGGCCATGCATTTTCCCAGGGCTTGTGCGGCGGCTTTAGTGGCGCGAAGGGAAAGATCCGTCGCGCTTCTCAGATCCGAAAGGATGGGCGGGTTCCAACCGCTGTTCGCCATCTCGCACAAGATGTCGCTCTGGAGCGCCTGGATGGAATGCAGCGCTGAGGCGGCCTGTTCGGCGGCGGCAAAGGCGCGGGCAGCATGGCAGTATAACCCATCTCGGCGGCTCCGTCCACTGAGCGAAGCAGACCCCTCGGAGCGGATACGAGCCGAAAGAGGGGCATTCC
Organism: Pimephales promelas; assembly: GCF_988280905.1. Lineage (NCBI taxonomy): Eukaryota > Metazoa > Chordata > Actinopteri > Cypriniformes > Leuciscidae > Pimephales > Pimephales promelas. The sequence goes on from NC_142781.1 coordinate 8,007,445, forward strand.
AGGATTTAGTGAGCTCGTAGTGAAGCTCAGGCAGGAATGGTGCAGTGAGTATTATAACAACGAGCTGACAAATATAATGTATGCTGAAGACTCAGCCCTCACTTGAACTGGAGATTCATCCACTTGAACAGGAGATTCATCCACTTGAACCGGAGATTCATCCACTTGAACAGGATCACTCACTTGAACTGAAGATTCACTCACTTGAACAGGAGACTCGCTCACTTGAACTGAAGATTCGGCACTCACTTGAACTGAAGACTCAGCCCTCACTTGAACTGGAGATTCATCCACTTGAACAGGAGATTCATCCACTTGAACAGGATCACTCACTTGAACTGAAGATTCACTCACTTGAACCGGAGACTCATCCACTTGAACTGGAGATTCATCCACTTGAACTGGAGATTCATCCACTTGAACAGGAGATTCATCCACTTGAACAGGATCACTCACTTGAACTGAAGATTCACTCACTTGAACCGGAGACTCACCCACTTGAACTGGAGATTCATCCACTTGAACTGGAGATTCATCCACTTGAACAGGATCACTCACTTGAACTGAAGATTCACTCACTTGAACCGGAGACTCATCCACTTGAACTGGAGATTCATCCACTTGAGCTGGAGATTCATCCACTTGAACTGGAGATTCATCCATTTGAACAGGAGATTCCCTCGCGGGGCTCACGTGAATCGCGAGTTCGGCTGGGCTGACGTGAAGCGCGGGCTCGGCTGGGCTGACGTGAGTCGCGGGCTCGTCAATGCGCACGTGAAGCGCGGGCTCGTCGTGACTGACGTGAACCAGCGGTGAAGACGACGAGGGCTTCGCGGGTAAAGTACACTCGACAGGTGTCGAGTAGAATAAGCGGGCAGTAGTGAAGAGGTCCTGCAAGGAACAAGCCCGAGCGACATACCCGTCAAGAGTCCAGTTGGCAAGGTCCCGCGGCATCCATCGAGCGATCTCATAATCCAGCCCATTCAGAAACAGGCCCATGAGCTGGATATCATCTAGCGCTCCCAGACTGCTAATGGACAGGAACTCCTTCGCGTACCTTTGGACAGACCGGCCCTCTTGCAAGACTGACGACAGGTATTCTGTCATAGCCCGGTTGCTGACGACTGCTGGACCCATATTGAGGTTGGTTGTTCTGTGACGCTGTGCGGAGAAACAGAGCTGAGGCTGGGTCCAAACGCAGTGTAGCTTTATTAAACAAACTTAAAACAAGACACTAGAAGCAAGACTCGAGAGACGTGAAAGCACCAACGCAACACACATAAATTCAACAACCAACAAAGACAGGGCAGAAACACAGGGCTTAAATAATCAAGGACAAACGAGCTAGACAAGATAACAAGGGGGCGTGAGAAATGAGAAACACCTGGGATAAATAATAGACCGGCAATAACTAATAACGAAAACACACAAAACCACTACGTGACACCACCACCTTTTGGCAACTTAATGAAGTAATGTAGCCTCCGTTAAATAAAAGAAAAATAAGTAATAGGTGACTAGTTTTATAGATTTTTAGCTTTAGTTTGCCTGTCTAACAGCTAACATAAGTTAACTGACCAAACTGGATTAGCCACTGACTGTCCAATGTGATCAAGAAAACTTGATAGAAGTATAAACAATACATGGATAATTGCTTCATATATTTAATTTTACAAGACATACACAAATATAAACGAATATTTACTTACCAGATTTGAGGATGATGGAAGAATAAAATCGTCTGCCGATGGACTCTCCAGCATTGCCGCCGAATGCACCGATGAACGAGATCTGTTTCGCGCCTCACGTGATCTCGCGATAAACAATGAGAACTTGTACCATAATGGCTCAGCATATGTTTTTAAGTTGAGACAACACATACTCTAGTTAAATCAACTTACAGAGTAGTTGAGACAATTAAAACTTAACACGTTTAGTTGAAATAACAAATTCAGAAACTACAAGTTGTATCAACTTACAAAATTACATTGAAACAACTAAAATTCGGAATCATTTTTTACAGTATCACACAAGCATTTAGCCTACGTTTTCACGTGATCGTAAATGAATTGATTTTAAACAACAGTCCAACAAACAAGATTTTAGTATTAAGTGAATTACACTTTAGACATCATTTTGTCTGTTTTTGCTGTTTAGTCAAAACAACAACAAAAACGTACTATATTTTAACTGTCTTGTCTGTTCTCCTTTTCCACAGGTGTGAGCTGTGCATGTTAAGAAGACCGGACCCCTATCCATCTTGACGACCGATGAATTGTAAATCTAATCTAATTTAATTATTCTATTTATCTAACTACTACTACTATACCTTGGTCCAGTACTGACCCACTGAGAACATTTTAAACGGATTATTATCCATCTGTGAATTTTGTCTATCTGCAAGTTGTTTAGAATTGTTGTGTGAAAATAAATGTTGCTGTACAGTTTAGGTTTAATTGCATAAAAGCTTGGATAGAAAACTTCCTATTGCAAAAGTTAGAACATAAGTCTACATATAAATGATTATTAATACCGTGATGCAAGTTTTTCATGGCACATGTGCATGATGAGGTTGTTTTGTGTTTAGTTTTTTTTTTTTTTTAAAGGACACTGGATAACTTGTCATTTTGTAATCTGGATTGGTGGTTTACTCGTCAAAGCTTTTATAGTTTATAAGTTAATATGTGTCTCCCAGCCCTGCAAATCTGGTCCCTTAGATAGAAAGAAGCCAAAAACCCTTTAAAATCAGCAACTGACCAGTTAGACAGTCTATCTCAAACCAATAGACAATCTTAGACTAGTTTAAGCTGTTTTACCCAGATAGATTTACCCAGATTTGATCAGATAGCACCCCTTTAATCTTTTCTATTTTACCTGTTCATGATATTTTTGCATGTATTTATGCATATTGTTCAAGATTGTCATGCATGATTTTTATATATTACATTTTTATTATTAATGTATTTAATTGTATTAATGTATTTAAATGTATATAAATGTACTAATGTGTTTGAAAATACACAATAAACCTTGTGCAGTTAAAGCTTCAATTGTTCTTTTTTCTATTTCCCATTAACAGTTAAAATAATATTTCTACGGATTTTCTACAGGTTACACAGTAGCACTATAAAATAAATACAATAACATTTCATACTATACAGTATTATTAAAAATTAACAGTGTAATTATGTACTTTAATATGGTAAGAAATTACAGTAAAATAATGTTATTTAATTTGCAGTATGCTTAACAGTACTGTAGTTAGTGTTACGGTAATTTACTGTTAAATGAAATACAGCAAGTACTGGATAATTGTTGCCAGTAAGTTACTGTTAATTTGACAAGAATTTTTTTACAGTGTATGCATAAATAAAATAAAAAATAAAAAACATAAAGCATGTCAACTACTACAATAATTGCATCAAAATTAAGTAAATCGAGCATATCATTTTAAGTAAAGCCTAAATGAGCCACGTGATATAGGCTATGCAATTTCCCGTGATGCCTATCCAGACAAAAAAATTATGAAACACATGTGAAGACGTTGAGAAGAGGTAAGCTTATTTTTTGTACTTAGGCCTACACATGATCATTTATTGCATTTTTGGTCAAGAAATTTACTTTTAACTGAATTTCAGAATTGCTACAAATTTTGCATCAACAATTAGAAACGTTACTTATGAATGCAAACATTTGTCGTCTACATGTTAATGAATGAAATAAGTGTTCTCTTTCATCATCTCGTGTTCGAGATCCACCTATGGGAAGGGCATCCGTACCTGACCTCTGCAGAAGCATCCAATTGCACCAAGTCTGGCTAGACAGACAGAAGCGCGCGGCCAGTGCCCGATGAGGCCACACCCCTCACCCACGGGCATATAACATCTGGGCGCGCTGCTATTCCTCAGTTGACATTCGCTTCTCGCGACCTCTGCACTGACACAGTTCGGTTGGATTAACGTTACGCTGCCCACTTTCGAGTCTACAGGAGGACATATCGCCAGATCAGCCTCCGCCAGACGTGAGTGACTGTCGTTTTTCTTCAGCCTATCCGCTGTGTATTTTGCATCCGGAGCCGCCGAGCTCTCACTGTCCTTCACCTGCTCCTCCTTACATGGCTGCCCGCCACGTATTTTCCGAGTTCTTCACCGCTGGCCCACCCATGGCTATGTGACCGTCTAAACAGCCGCTTCCCCCGGGGAACAGTCCATCACGACGAGCCTGCCCGGCCGCGTGTGGTGCTCTCATCGCCGCTAAGGACCCTCTCGTTCTGCGCGGTCCGCTTGGGCTTAGCACGCTCAAGAAGCTTTGGAGAACCCGGAGAATTGCGGTCATTGTAATTGCTGCCCATGTAGCTTTTTACAAAGCCGGCTTTAGTTGCACTATCCAGCGCACCGTGCTTGGCATTTCTTACTCGGATGGGGGACACGGTGATGATGACGCGCTACCGGGGGACTCCCGGAGCGCCACAGATAAAATATTTGAGCGGTATTCAGCCCAATCCGCATTCCCTGAAGAGGACATCTTCGCGGGAAAACCTCACTCTCGTTGACGAACCGGTCGGTTCCGGCGACGAGGATGACGCAGTCTTTCTAACGTTACCCTAAGCTAGCGCTCACGCGGTTTTGCCTCAGTCGATCCTCCTGGAAGTTTGTGAGCGAGCGGCCGTTCGTCTCAACATTGTGTGGCCAGCTCCATAGAGCGCCACCGACCAGGATAGGAATATTTACGACGGGTAAACGCGGGTACCACCGCCCAGCCTGAGGAAACAACTCTTCAACGTTTTTTCCAGTGTTCGCGAAGCTCTCAAGCGCGCCTAGAGCCTCCCGCTAGACTGTTAACACTGTCTCACGGGCCTTGATGAGTAGGAAGGCGGCCCTGAACGCTAGCAGCCCGCCTGCTGTTCCACCATGGGAGCCTCGAGCCCGCGTTCACGGGCCACGAGCCCTCCGTATTCTCCCGGTCCCGGAACCCTTGTCCGAAAGACACGGGGTCTCCCTCGGACGGTCGGGTAATCCCGTCTCGTGGCTACCAAGCCACAGGGGGGCTGTTGTGAGGGAAAGTACATAAGCAGTGTTACCACACCGCACACACTTGGTTCCCTCACCCAGTTATTAAAGGCTTGCCCCAGTGTTTCCCAACACAAAACACAAACTATTATTAAACGAATCAAATGAATTCGTGCAGATTTTTATATCTGTGTCAACATAGAGAGCAAATCTCTCTGATCCCTTGCATGTCGCCCCGAGTCCACCCTCAAGATGGCGCCATTGCCTCACAAATCAACCAGCTGGGCTCGCACAGCTCAGTTGCGGCTGCAAGCCATGTGTTTCTAGTGCACGTTGTGTGTGTGGAAGGCTTTGGTCATTGTGTTTCCCAACACATAACTAAATACACGTTTAAACAAACTATTCTTATATATCCTTAAAAATGGATAGTATTTTCTGCCTGCACTTGAGACTGCCCAGTTCATGTGTTCAGGAGATGTGTGTTTTCCCCCCAATTTCAGGGGGCTCCTTGTGGGTGAAAGTTTAGCACAGTGTACACCACACTATGTTTGCCCAGTTCACGCAGTGTTTGCCCAACACAAAACACACAAAACACAAATAATAACGAATCTAACAAATTCGTTTCGGAGGGAAAACCTCTCTCCGCAGAGAGAACCTTTCTCACTGCAGAGAGAGGAAACCCCTCCGAACCCCCGCATGTCGCCTCTAGTGTGCCCACGAGATGGCGCCATTGCATCACAAATAATTCTGTTGGTCTCAAGACACAGCTCTGCTCTGTCCCGAGCGGGGACACTCGCGAGTCACGAAGCGGCTTGGCGAACCGTTTCGGCTCCCGAGTGGGTTATGCGTACAATAATGCAGGGTTACAGATTGCAATTCGCAGTAAAACCCCCTCATTTCAACGGCATTCTCTTTTCTCACACGGAAGAGAAAGCTTCTCACATTCTGGAAGAGGAAAATTCATCTCTCTTAAACAAGGGAGCGATTCAGGTGGTACCCCCCAATCTGATGAACCAGGGTTTTTATTCCCGGTATTTTCTGGTTCCAAAGAAAGGCGGCTCTCTCCGCCCTATCTTGGACCTTCGAGTGTTGAACAAACATTTGAGGAAATACACCTTCAGAATGCTGACACAGGGCGCACTCGCCCGTGCCATAAAACAGAACGACTGGTTCACATCAGTCGATCTGAAAGATGCTTTCTTTCACATAAGCATTTATCCTCCGCACAGGAATTTTCTTCATTTTGCCTACCAGGGCATATGTTGCGAATTCACAGTTCTTCCGTTTGGACTCAGTTTGAGTCCCCGGTCTTTCTGTCTGTGCGCGGAGGCGGGCTTAAGGCCTCTGAGAATAACAGGTCTGAGAATCCTGACTTACATAGACGATTGGCTCACCATAGCCGAATCGAAGGAGAAGGTGTTGCAGGTACACCAGCCGTGTGCTCGCGCACATCACATCGCTCGGGTTCCAAGTGAACGTGGGCAAGAGCAATCTCACGCCCAGTCAGAATGTCAATTTCCTGGGTTTGGAGTTGAACTCGGTTGCCATGCGAGCGCGTCTCTCTCTAGAGCGCGTTCGCTCTCTATGAGCTGTCTGTCACAGTTCAGAGAAGGGGCGAAAGTGCAATATCGCACATGTCTCAGGATGCAGGGTCTCATGGCTTCATCCACCCAAGTTGTGCCATTAGGACTCCTTAAGATGAGGGCGTTCATGAAATGGGTTTTGTCGCTACATTTCAGCCCGATTCGCGACCTTTGCCGCTCGGTTACAGTGACGCGCGCGTGCACTGCAGCCCTGCGCCATTGGAAGAACGCAGACTTTTACGCACGGGGAACCCCTCTCGGGGCGGTTACGATGCGGAAAGTGGTGACGACATATGCATCCTTAACAGGCTGGGGTGCCACCCAGGAGGGCAAAACGGTGAACGGTCTGTGGCCAAACAGACTACGTTCAGCATATAAATTATTTAGAGCTTTTTACCAATTGGAAAGCTCTGAATCATTTTCTGCCTCGCCTGCAGGGACATCATGTGCTGGTACGGTGCGACAATACCACGGCTGTGGCATATATCTACCGTCAGGACAGCTTGCGCTCGTCGAAACTTCACCTCCTAGCTCACAAGCTCTTGGTGTGGAGCAGACGGGTTTTCTTGTCGCTACGCGCGACTCACGTCCCAGGCATTCTGAACGTCGGCGCATATCTGCTGTCAAGGGGAAACCCAATCTACGGGATTGGCGTCTTCATCCGCAGATAGTGGAAATGCTATGGATGAGATTCGGACGGGCGAGCGTAGATCTATTCGCCTCGCGCGGAAACTGCCATTGTCCTATGTTCTTCTCTCTAAGGGACATGGACGCGCCCCTCGGGGTAGACGCACTGGCCCACCCATGGCCGAGAGTGCTCCTGTATGCTTTTCCTCCCCTGTGCCTGATATTCCCACATTGGCCAGGGTGAGAGAGCAGGGCCTGTCTCTCATTCTGATAGCACCCAGATGGCCCAAAGCACCGTGGCTGGCGGAGATAATCCCTCTGTTATACGCCGAGCCATTGTGCCTTCCCGTTCGCACGGATCTATTATCCCAAGCCAACGGGGAGATTTACCACCCCCACCCGGACAGGTTGGCTCTCTGGGCCTGGCCCGTGAGAGGACGAACCTGAACGCACTTGGGCTTTCGCAGCGTGTGGTTACCACTATTCAGAATGCCAGGGCCGTCTCTACACGGCCCTTATATGGCTGTAAGTGGCAAGTGTTCGAGGGGTGGTGTGATGGGCGCGGTATCACATCTTATCAGTGTTCAGTTCCTGATATTTTGTGTTTCCTTCAAGACCTCATGGATAAAGGCAGGTCCTTTTCCACCATTAAGGTCCACTTGGCTGCTATTTCAGCCTGTCATGTAGGTTTTGAGGGCTCGACCGTCGGTCAGCACCCTCTAATCCGCAGATTTATGAAGGGTGCACGCCGCTCTTTGCCAGTCGTCAGGAGAACTGTCCCGGAGTGGGACCTCTCCATGGTGCTGGAAGCTCTGTCTCAACACCCTTTTGAGCCTTTGATAGTATATCCCTTAAGCTGCTGTCTCTCAAGACAGCTTTGCTTTTGGCCTTGGCATCTGCTAAACGTGTCAGTGAGCTACATGCACTCTCGGTTCATCCCTCGTGCTCTAAGTTCTCCCTTAGTGGGGATAAGGTCTTCCTTAAGCCTAACCCGGCCTTCATGCCGAAGTGCTTCCCTGCGTTCACTTCGGAGGTGTTGGAGCTGTCCGCTTTTCACCCTCCACCTTTTACCTCTCTAGAGGATCAGAGGCTGAACGCTCTGTGTCCAGTCCGTGCCTTACAGGCATATATGACCAGGACGAATGCTTTCCGGAAGAGCGACCAGCTCTTTGTTTCATGGGCTCCCCCTCACTTAGGGAGTCCAATTTCGAAGCAACGCCTCTCACATTGGGTTGTGGATGCTATTACCATGGCTTACAAAGCAAAGGGAGTGCAGCCCCCTAGGGGCATCAGAGCTCATTCCACAAGAGGTTTAGCCACCTCTTGGGCTCTGTTTAGGGGAGTGTCACTGCAGGACATCTGCTCCGCTGCCAGTTGGGCTTCTCCTCATACCTTCGTGCGCTACTACCGGCTGGATGTCACCAGTACCTCGGTAGCACATTCGGTTCTAGGGGTCGGGTCGTCTTAGCCCCTCCCTGCTGTAACCCTGTTGGGATATATATACCATTAAGAGTGAATGGGCTGACTGGCCATGTTCATTCCTGTCACCTATCATTTCTTCCCCTTTCGGGTATAGATTATGTCTTGGTGGGTTGGGGTTACTATCTCGCATGTGTCCCATGCGCATTTCATGTCCTGCTTGTCCACATTAGTTAGGTGTGGTTTCACCATCGCAGGCTCATGATTAAGGGACGTGTCAGGCACCGCCTCCCTGAGGTGACCGTCCTTCTCTGGCTTCAGAACCTCACTGTGAGTGTATTGGGCAATCGGGGAGCTGTCCATGTCTCTCCCATAGGTGGATCTCGAACACGAGATGATGAAAGAGAACAATAGGTTACTGTCGTAACCCCGGTTCTCTGAAACATCGAGTGGAGAGATCCACCAGCTTTGCCCCGCTTGCCGCACGAGAAGCGAATATACTTACTGAGGAATAGCAGCGCGCCCAGATGTTATATGCCCGTGGGTGAGGGGTGTGGCCTCATCGGGCACTGACCGCGCGCTTCTGTCTGTCTAGCCAGACTTGGTGCAATTGGATGCTTCTGCAGAGGTCAGGTACGGATGCCCTTCCCATAGGTGGATCTCTCCACTCGATGTTTCAGAGAACCGGGGTTACGACAGTAACCTACTGTATTGTTTTGCACACGAGTATATATTGTGTTTTTTTTTTTTTTTTTTTCAAAATATATGACCATGATGTTGGCTCGTATGCATTAATGGTGTGTTCACACCGAACGCGAATTTAATTGCGATAGCAGATTACATTCATAGTCAATGCAAAGAACGAGTCACCCATCATTCACGCCGGGCGTCGCGAATTGGGTGACTCGTTTGCCGCGAACGTCTTTCTCAGTAGAAAATTTTGAACTAGAGCAGGCTGCGGATTCAAGCGTCTAACTACACGCGACGTGTTTGACGCGTTCGGTGTGACCAATTCGGACTGCGCTCTCTCCCCCACGGATAGATTATAAGCCTACTTTATTAGCGAGTTGTTTTTGGATAAAACAAATGTACTTTGCATATTTACAAATTCCCATGTTCTCTATCCCTAATGTCTATACATGGATCGCGGGAAAGGGGGCCTTGGGCGCGGGTTAGCCTACTTTTGGTAACGTTAACATTTAAATATTAAATTCGAAAACACATTGCCTACAGCTCCGTGTGCACGATTTATCATTAAATAATGGCAATCTTGATTCTAGCACAATATTATTCCTAAATGACAGCGACAATTCAGTAAATTAAACCTTCAAAATTATTATCAAAATAAGTAAATACCCTTTAAACAAAAGTGTAGCTTCAAATAAAGATTGTAGATCTTTACTGTTTTCCAGTAGTTACTGTTAAAATGTTTTTGAAGAGATTCGTTCAAAACCTCTGGACAAAAGTCATGAATTAACTTCTGTTTTGTTTAAATTAATAGATATTATTTAATAGACTAATTTTTATATTTATAGGCATTTAATAATGGACTAATTTGTTACATTTAATTGTTTTTTGTTTTTTATTGATTTTTTTTAAAAAAATACAATTTATATATATATATATATATATATATGAAGAGTTCAGATGCAAAAGCCTCTAAATGCCATTTGAAATTTTCTTCTTTAATGATAATTTTTATCAAACTTGTATATAAGTTCAGTAATTTCACTTAAATGGCAATTATAATTACCTATTAATTGTTATTTAAGTGAAATTACTGAACTTAAATATACAAGTTTGATAAAAATCATCATTAAAGAAGATCTTCTTTCACTTCGATGATGTCGTTCAAAACCTTTAAAGTAGCCGTGGTGCAGCCATGACCAGCCCGAAAACCAGACTGCATGGCAGAAAGAATGCGGTGGGATTCCAGATGACTGACAATTTGATTGTTGACCATTTTCTCAAAAACTTTGGAAAGACAATGTAGAATGGAAATTGGTCTATAGCAGTTAGGATCAAGGGTGTCTCCCCCTTTGAACAGGGGAATGACTGCAGCAGATTTCCAATCTCTTGGAATTTCAGAAGATAAAAGAGAAAGGTTGAAAATACTGGAGATTGGAGCAGCAATAATATTTGCAGATAATTTTAGAAAAATAGGATCCAATTTATCCAGCCCAGCTGATTTATGAGGGTCTAGCTTTTGCAATTCTATCAATACATCGGCCGTCTGGATAGAGCTAAAAGAAAAAGGTGTGGAGAATTGTGTGAAAGCAGTCGGGCACAGAGGAGTTGTGGCTGTAGGGCAGTTAGCTTGAGGACGAGAATTTAAATGAGAAGCGTGGCCTGCTTCAGCAAAATGCTTATTAAAGTTCACTAAAATCTTAACCTTATCCGTGATGATGGTATTATCTAGTTTTAAGGCTGTAGGAAGTTGAGAAGAGATAACTTTATTCTCCAGAGTTTTGACAGTGTCCCAAAACTTTTTGGAGTTTGTGTGGCAGGCAGAAAACTTCCGTTTAAAGAAGTGAGCCTTTGTTTTCCTAATTACCTGAGTATATTTGTTCCCTATCGTAGTCACTTCGAGTTACGTCAGAAGTGACGGAGATTGGGGGTTTCGCATAGAAAGCCAATCCTCTTCGAGTATTAAAACACGAGCCAATGGCATGCAATGCCTTGGGGCTGCGGAAATTTGCATAGCGTACTCCGCCCTACTCCGTGAGTATAAAAGGAGGAAGTGAACGCAACCGCAGTATGTTTTCGCTTCGGAGCCAAGAGAACCTCTTCACTCCTGAAAGCACTGTTCAAGACTCTTCGAGACGAGCGTCCTCTTCAGTGTTGGTGTGACGGCGGTACCCAGCGAGATTCTGCATCGCCTGCGATCTGAGCAGTGGTCTGCCAGACTTTGCGCTTCTCCCTGGTCGCTTCAGCGCTGAAAGAGTGAATTTCCTCCTCTCATTGAAAGAGCTGCACGCGCACGTCTTTTTAAAGACGGTTCGCCCGTGCTCTTCTGGGTGTGATTGATTTCTGTCGTCATCTGATGGTCACGATCGCTGCTTTGTATGCCTGGGCATTTCAGCATGCAGCAGCAGCGTTCGTGGATGACTCATTTTCCTTCTGTGGGAACATGACCATCTCTACACTGAGGTCGAGACTCAATGATCTCACTTGAGTGAGAGTCCCGGTCCCCCCCGCTCGATCGGTTTCCTCCATAGGGGGCCCGTCGACCCGGGGACCTGGTGATTTACGGTGATGGTGTGGGATAAGCCCCGACGATTCCTCGGGCCACACCTCCCGCCTCAGTGCGAGAGCCAGCGAGCGTTAGTTCGATTCAGTCGGTTGCTTCTTCGGTGGCACCGGCTGCTTCGGGCAGCGCTCCAGATGATGATGCGATGTCGATCACAGCATCACTAGGCGGGCTTGACTCCTCGGGAAGTGAGGATGCGGCCGCGTTGCCTCCCTCGGGAGCGTCAGCGCCGCCGTGTCTGATCCCGCGATGATGGCCGTGCTATCTCGGGCGTCCGTGAGCATCGGGTGGGGGTGGAACTCCGCCCCTCCCCGATCTCTCGCGGCTGAATAATTGGTTTTTGGGTAACGCTGCCGCCTTACGGCCACGGCCAACCCCAATTTCCTTTTTTCCCCGAGTTGCATGCGGAACTGACACGCACTAAAAAATAAATAAATAAAAAAAAAAAAAAAAAAAAGCGTGCTTAGTTCCCCGCCCTTCCTCCCCTCGGCGATGCGGCTGTCTGTGGGTACGCTGGGGCTCCCCCGGTCAACCGGCGGTTGCTCTCAGATGCCCCTCCAAAGCCTATGGGTTCTCGTCGTCTATGGCGGCGCGATTCTGTAGAGCGGCGGGACAGGCAGCCTCCGCCCTGCATATGATGAGCACCTACAAAGCTAGCTGCTCAGGAATGTGCACGAGGAGGTGACGGACCAAGCGAGCTGCGAGCCTGTCGCCTACCTTGTCCTTAAACGGGTCACGGAGGCGGTCGCTCGCTCCCTTGGTCAGGTGATGCCCACCGCTGTGGTCCAGGAGCATCATAATGTTCGGCGGTGCGGTCCAGGACTTTGCCCAGCACTTCTCGACCGCCTAGGAGCAGACGAAGGCGGTTTCTCTGCCCCGACGGCCAGCTGCTGCCTCCAACCAGCCGTCGGCTCGGACGCCTCCGCCAGCTCGCCGCCGAGGACGCCCCCCTGCGGCTCCCTTCCCTCCCACGCGGCCCCAGCAGCAGCCTTCAGCCGGTTCGCGTCGCGGAGGAGGCCACAGGTAAGCGTCCCAAGAAAAGAGCCCCCCCTCAGGCCGCGTGCCCCGCTAGATGCCAGGCGAAGCGATGTTCCTGAGGCGGGCCGCTCAGTGATAGTGTCATGGTTTTTCTCAGGAGGCGGTGGCAGGGCCCCTCCTTCCCCGGTGGAGGGCCGGTGGAGAATCTTTTGTTCTAGCTAGCTCCCTGAGCTGGTTGAGGAAAAGCTGACACTGTCATTGAGCACACAGACTGGAATGAGCGCGCACGACGTCCAGTGCGTCGCCCCGTTCATTCCTCTCTGTCTCGGAGGGCGCGGAAGGGTGCGTGTGTCGTCCCCGGGCTACGCCAATCCCTTCCCCCTCTGTCGCCAGACCCCCGGCAGAACAGACCCCCGTGGAACGCTCTGCCTTCCCTGGTCTCTTCTGTCGGGGAGCGGGTTTCGACGGTGCATCCGGACGGGGTAACTCCTGCACGCATGCCGGTCGACCCGCCTCGCTGCCCCTCCGGGGGGACGTCTGTGGTTCGCATGACCCCGTTGGCTCACTTCCTGGAAGCCTGGCTAGCGCTTCCCGGGGTTCCCGCTGGGTCATCAGAACGATCGGATTCGGCTACGCGATTCAGTTCGCACGGTCTCTTCCCCGCTTCAGGGGAGTTCGCTCCACGATGGTTGGTGGCAATGCCCCAGTCTTGAGAGCGGAGATTGCGACCCTGCTGGCGAAGGGTGCAATCGAGACGGTCCCTCCAGCCGAGGTGAGGTCCGGGCTTTACAGCCCCTACTTCATTGTCCCCAAGAAAGACCGGTGGGTTACGACCGATCCTGGACCTGCGCATTTTGAACCGTTCTCTCCATCGACTACCGTTCAAAATGCTCACGGCCAAACGCATTTTCGAATGTGTTCGGTATCAGGATTGGTTTGCAGCGATCGACCTGAAGGACGCGTACTTCCATGTCTCCATTCTCCCTCGACACAGACCGTTTCTTCGGTTTGCCTTCGAGGGCCAGGCATACCAGTACGCCGTTCTCCCATTCGGGTTAGCTCTGTCCCCTCGCGTCTTCACGAAGATCGTCGAGGCAGCCCTTGTTCCCCTTCGCGAACACGGGGTTCGCATCCTGAACTATCTCGACGACTGGCTGTTACTAGCACACTCTCGAGCTCAGGTTTGCGAACACAGAGACCTGGTGCTACGGCACCTAGCCCGTCTGGGCCTTCGGGTCAACCGGGAAAAGAGCAAACTTTGCCCCGTGCAGAGGATCTCTTTTCTCGGCATGGAGATAGACTCGGTCGCCATGTCCGCGCAGCTCACGAACGAGCGCGCGCACTCACTGCTGGCTTGTCTTCGACAGTTCGAGGGCAAGAGTGCGGTTCCACTGAAACTTTTCAGAGGCTCCTGGGGCATATGGCATCCGCGGCCGCGGCAACGCCGCTCGGTTTGCTTCATATGAGACCGCTTCAGCTGTGGCTTCGCGATCGAGTCCCGAGGTGGGCATGGCATCGCGGCTCGCTCCGAGTTCCAGTGACTCCGACGTGCCGCCGATCCTTCTTCCCGTGGTCGAACCTCAGCTTTTTACGGACAGGGTCCCTATTCAGCGAGTTTCCAGGCATCTCGTTGTCTCCACGGATGCGTCTACCACGGGTTGGGGTGCCATGTGCAATGGGCATGCAGCCGCCGGTTCCTGGACAGGAGCCCAGCGCCTCATGCACATCAATTGCCTCGAGCTGTTGGCAGTACGGCTCGCCCGGCACCGCTTCCGAGCGTGCTCTAGGGCCAGCATGTGCTTGTCCGCTCAGACAACACTACGGCAGTAGCGTACATCAACCACCAGGGGGGGTCTACGCTCGCGCCGGTTGTCGCAGCTCGCCCGCCACCTCTTGATATGGAGTCAGAAGCACCTGAGGTCCCTTCGTGCAGTTACATTCCTGGAGACCGGAATCGGGCAGCCGCGAGCTGTCCCGGGCCCGTCCCATCTCCGGCGAATGGCGACTCCATCCCCAGTCGGTCCAGCTGATTTGGGACCAGTTCGGGGAGGCACAGTTAGACCTGTTCGCCTCTCGGGACTCGTCCCACTGCGCCCAGTTATTCTCTGACCCGCGGCTCTCTCGGCTCGGATGCGCTGGCGCACAGCTGGCCACGGGGCCCACGCAAGTGTGCGTTCCCCCAGTGAGCCTCCTTGCACGGGTGTTGTGCAAGATCAAGGAGGACGAGGAGCAGGTCTTGCTGGTAGCCCCCTACTGGCCCACCAAGACGTGGTTCTCCGAACTCTTGCTCCTCGCGACAGCACCTCCTTGGCCTATTCCTCTGAGACCGGACCTACTCTCTCAGAGACGGGGCACTCTGTGGCACCCTCGTCCCGATCTTGGAGGCTGCACGTGTGGCTCCAGGACGGGACGAGGCAGGTTTGAGTTCGCTGCCACCTGCGGTGGCGGCAACCATCACTTCCGCAAGAGCGTCGTCCACGTGACACCTTTATGCGTTGAAGTGAAACCTCTTCGTCAATTGGTGTTCTTCTCGCTGAGAAGACCCCCGGAGATGTTCGATCGGAGTCATGCTTCCTTCCTGCAAGAGGGGTTGTAGCGCAGGCTGTCGCCCTCCACCCTTTGGATTATGTCGCGGCCATTGCCGCGTCTCATGATGCAGTGAAAGGTAAGTCTATGGGAAGCATGACCTGGTCATCAGGTTCCTGAGGGGAGTGAGGGGGCTAAATCCGCCTCCCTCCCCTCCTGCCCTCTGGGGACCTCTCAGTAGACCTGGGTGCTCTGCAGAGGCCTCCCCTGGAGCCTTTGCAGTCGGTAGAGTTTTTGCCCTGTCCTATGTGACAGCACTCCTGATTGCATTGGTATCCATCAGGAGAGTAAGGGACCTGCACGCACTCTCTGTTGACGAAGTGTGCCTGGAGTTCGGGCCGGCTTACTCTCACGTATTCCTGAGACCCCGGCCTGGATATATGCCCAAGGTTCCTACCACTCCCCTCCGGGACCTGGTGGTGAACCTGCAAGCGCTGCCCCTGGAGGAGGCAGACCCAGCCTTGGCACTGCTCTGTCCGGTACGTGCTCTCCGCACCTATGTCGACAGAACGCAGTGTTTCAGGACCTCAGACCAGCTCTTTGTCTGTCATGGGGGGAGCCAGAAGGGAAGGGCTCTCTCAAAGCAACGGCTGTCCCACTGGATAGTGGATGCCATTGCTTTGTCTTACCAGCAGCAAGGCCTTCCGTGCCCCCTTGGTGTGACGGCCCATTCCACTCGGAGTGTAGCCTCCTCTTGGGCTTTAGCGCACGGCGCCTCGCTAACAGACATCTGCAGAGCTGCAGGCTGGGCGACACCCAACACCTTCGCCAGATTCTATAATCTGCGAATTGAGCCGGTATCCTCTCACGTACTCGTTTCGGCCAGTTCTGGATCCGCTCAGGTGTCTTCGCTTGCTCGCCACTCCACTCCCCGGACTGGATAAGTGCGATATTTCCTCAGTTCTTCCATTGAAGTCTTGAGTCCTCCAGCACCGACGATGCGGGCACCACTGCGTTGCTCTGGATGCTAGCTAGGTGCCTCCATGCGCACGGTTCCCCATGGTAACCGTCTCATGTGTATTATCCACTGTAAGCCTCTCTGAGCATGTGTCTTCCCTTGGCAAGCCATCTGCCACCCCTGGAGTTTAAATCAGTAGCCACCTGCGGTTGGTACTCCAGTGTTCCATATGCGTTCCTATGTGGCCATATGTGTATTCTTAAGTCCTCCCTTCGGTAGGCAGCTGGTAGCATGTCCCCTTCGGGATATGTTCCCAGTGTACCTTGGTAATCCTGTGTCAAAGTCGGATCCCCAAAAAAAAAAAAAAAAAAAAAGAGGTAAGGCTCGGGGGTTCAGTCTTTCGCAGGGCACTGGAAGACAGCTTGAAGATGGCGTGATGGCACAGACCCCCAATCTCCGTCACTTCTGACGTAACTCGAAGTGACTACGATAGGGAACGTCTCGGTTACGTATGTAACCCTCGTTCCCTGAGTAGGGAACGGAGACGTTACGTCTCCCTGCCACTTCTGCTGTATCGCTGGGTAGAGGCCGAGTTCAGTCTTGGCTCCTCAGCGAAGACATACTGCGGTTGCGTTCACTTCCTCCTTTTATACTCACGGAGTAGGGCGGAGTACGCTATGCAAATTTCCGCAGCCCCAAGGCATTGCATGCCATTGGCTCGTGTTTTAATACTCGAAGAGGATTGGCTTTCTATGCGAAACCCCCAATCTCCGTCACTTCTGACGTAACGTCTCCGTTCCCTACTCAGGGAACGAGGGTTACATACGTAACCGAGACGTTTCTAACTTCTTTAAAAAGTTGCATATCACGCGGCTTGTTTGAGGCTAGCGCAGTACGCCACAACTTGTTTTTGTATTGATTTAGTGAAGTCAGTTCTGTGGTAAACCACGGACTGTATCTATTTTTTGTTCGAAACCTTTTAAAGGGAGCATGTCTATTTAGAACAGAAAGAAATTCACTTTTAAAAAACAGCCAAGCGTCCTCCACTGACGGGATAAGATTAATATTTAACCAGGGAATAGCATTCAGGTCATATAAAAAAGCCTGTTCGCTGAACTGTTTTAAACAGCGTTTGACAGAGATGAGGGGTGGTCGTTTGACCCCGGTCCCATTACGAATACAGGCGATAAGGCAATGGTCACTGAGGTCCTGATTATAAACAGCAGACGTATATTTACAAGGCAAGTTAGTCAGAGCAACATCTATGAGAGTTCCCTTCGTCGCTGATTTAAAATTGAACCTAGTAGGTTCGTTTATAATCTGTGTAAGGTTAAGTGCATCAAGCTTTGAGAGTAAAATTAACTGGGGGATTGAACATATCCCAGTTTAAATCACCAAGCAATAAAAACTCAGAAGATAGGTGTGGGGCGATGAGTTCACATATAGAGTCAAGGGCACAACACGGAGCTGAAGGGGGTCTATAGCAGACAGCCACAGTAATAGCATTATTTCGAGACAGCTGGATTTTTAAGAGTAAAAGGTCAAACTGTTTAGGTACAGATCTGGACAGGATGACTGAGCTCTGTAGCTTATCTCTACAATAGATTGCTACTCCACCACCTTTAGTAACTCGATCTTGCCGACAAAGAAGTTCACCCGCTGTATGACGAGACCAAAAGTCCAGACTGAGGAAGTCCAGTGCAGTGTGAAGTTGACAGACGCCACGCCAAAAACCAGCCAACGCCAGCAGGGAGAGAAGCCACGAGCCGAGACCGGAACAACACCACCAGCCGCCCACCGGACCCGCACCAGGTAGTAGCTGACTGGCAGTGCCTATGATGATCCGATAGTTTGCAGCAGCCAGTGTCCAGTTGAAAATAATAATAATCCAGTTGGGTGGTCAGAAGGTCCAGGTATATTATGAAGCCCAATAAAACAGTGGAAAAATCCAAGGCCGCTGGGCTACTTGGTGATGTGCTGTGCGGGATAGCAGACAAATCCAGCGCTTATCCAACTTGCTCAAAACAAAAAATGAAAACCGCTAGCTGTTGCTGATTTGCTAGCCGATAGAATGAATGACTTGCGATTGCTCAGCCAGTAGTTTACAAATCTTAAACAAAAAGTGAGGTAACATAAAAATAAAAATAAAGTAAAAAGTAAAAATAAAGACTGATACAAGACTGATACAAGGACAGAGACAAATCACGTCTGCACAGTTACGCCATCTTGGAATTGATTATGGAATCATAATCATCTTGGAATCATCTTATTAATGTTGATATGATTGTTATGCTGGCCGTGTTAGCTTCAGCATAGTGAAAAATACTGTTCTTATAAAACCAATCGGAGTTCTGATCCTGATTCTTACTATCTGATTCCATATAGACGCAGATTCTGATTGTTTTATGCTGTTTGAGATGTGACCCATGTGCTCATAAAAGATCGCAAATCGCGCTAGCCAGATTTTACCCTTACTGGCTAGCCAAGTGCTAATGATTAGCATTTACAATGTGGATTCGTCCTGATTTTAGCTCTGTTGTTAGCTCAGCTAAACTGGTAACTATTAAAGCAGATATTTTATAGTTTTCCCAATAAGTGTGTTGTATACTCTGTTCTGTTGATTTAAAATTCATTTGATTGAGTGAGTATTCATTTTGTTGCTTGTTATCTGTAAGATAAGGTTGATTTAGTTCATTTAATTTCCAACCTACATATTTGCACTCTATATGAGGAACATACCTAGATAGCAAACTGACATTGAATCAACGTGGAAATATGACATCGAAACAACGTTGATCTGACATTGTTTTGCTCATCGAATTAACGTTGAACCAACGTCAGACGCGTCATTCTTTCAAAACTAACG
This sequence comes from Pimephales promelas, assembly GCF_988280905.1. Classification (NCBI taxonomy): domain Eukaryota; kingdom Metazoa; phylum Chordata; class Actinopteri; order Cypriniformes; family Leuciscidae; genus Pimephales; species Pimephales promelas. The sequence goes on from NC_142781.1 coordinate 8,026,661, forward strand.
GAAAATCAACATAAAATCAACGCGTTGTTTCAACGTTATGAAAGCAAACCAATTTTCGATTTTATTTAGCTTTGAAGAATGCCGCGTCTGACGTTGGTTCAACGTTAATTCGATGAGCAAATCAACGTTGTTTCAATGTCATGAGAGACGTCGTTTCCACCTTGATTCAATGTCAGTTTGCTGTCTGGGTAAGTTCATATTAACTGTTAAAAAGAGTGAATATATTAAAATGTGCTGTTAAAATGTCATTAAGATGCATAAATAGATTTAATAGAAGTTAAAAACATAAATATCTGGGTTCAGAGATTTCAATATAATATTTCATACTGTGAGATGGAAGTACAAGATTGATTGATTTATTGATTGTTGTTTATTGTAACTGACCTATCTTATATGGTGTGTTGTGTATCTATTAATTCATATAATGATTAGAGTATTTATATCCTGTACAATTTGGATATATATTGATTTGAGTTGAATGGATTTAAGTTGAATTGAATTTGAGTAGAAATGAGTTAACAGTAACTAATGTATTCTGTACTGCATAGATTGGTTTTTAGAGAGGATTGAATCATCTGAAACTGACCTGCGGTCAGTGGCGAGCCAACCAAAGAGACTACTGAGTGAACCGAGAGCCTGGTGTGGCCAGCCATGGCATCTTCGGAACCATCTTCATCCTTTTCCTCCATTGCACACAGATAAGAGCATACATAAACCTACCCGGGTAGTGAAACGAACATACTTTGATACTTTGAGAAACACACACACACACCAAATACGTTTACGGACTCTTTATTTTATTTGAGTTTTATTTTGGGTTCAGTGTGCGGATGTGCACTCAGGAAGCCGGGCTTAGATAGGCAGGGAATGTAAATAATTGTCACCAATTTGTACAATACATCTCTTGAGCTTCATATGTATTGTTTTTCTTTTCTCTATTGAACTGTTTTTCATTTGTTCAATACATCTCTTGAGCTCATCTGGGTTGTGTTCTCTCTTTCCTGCTAACATTCCATAGTTCCAGGCTCCGTAGTCGTACCTAGAACTCTGAAATTGGCCCAGTTTGACCTATAGCTGATTAGATTGGTCGTCAGGTCTACTCAAAACCTAAACAGAGGGTTACAAGTGGCGAGCCAGCCAGGAGACTGGTTGTGTGTTTGCAGTGAATCACATTGCAAGTCTGAGAAACTATTCCCAAAGTGTGTACATTTTGTTATCTTTTTAGAGATCTACTAAAGATGGAATTCATAACGAGCTCTGGTGTCAAAGTACCCAATGCAGTAATGGTGAGTGGTTAGCTTGAATCACAAGAAGACGAGGAGATCATAGACTTCCTTAAGAGATATGGCTCCATGAGACTTGTCCCAGTTACTGATACTAACTCAGAATTCTATAAAAACCTGATTGTTGAGTATCAAGAGGGGGTTTCTTTTGAAGCCTTAGCCCCTCTTCTGCCCTACACGCATGTGCTTAAGGACAATCCAGGTGCAAAATACTATGTCCAAGCTCTGGCAAGTGTATACACCACTAAAGTTGGCTGCAGTGTTACTAAAGTTTACCTTGATGAAATAAAGCAGTTAGCGAAACTGAGTGGACGAGGTTTCGAGGAGGTGTTGAAAGACATGATGTCAGAGATCAGTGAGGCAATAGAAACTGATGGCAGTGGTGATAATGAGTTTGAGCACAGGCAGCTCAACACGTCTCTTGACACATTTGAACCCCCACATCCCCAGTTGCTCTCAGATACTTTAAAGGGAAGGTTCACTCAAATTGGCGCCGAGCCATGCCCACCAGCTGATGTGAAGCGAAGCCTGTCCGTTGCGGAGAGCGACCTGAATCCACCTGAAATTCAAAAGGTCATTGTTGAGCACATTGTGAGGAGAGATGAATTAAACACGCATTCACACTTTCCCATCAAGCTTTCCCATCAAGACCCAACAGTGAGACAGACTACGACACATGGCGTTCACATGTTGAGCTTCTCAGGAAAGACCCAACCCTGTCCAATCTTCAGAAATCACGGAAAATCTTTGAAAGTTTGCTTTCCCCTGCCGCAGATATTGTCAAAAGACTGAGCTCTGAAGCCACTCCTGAAACTTACCTTCAACTGCTGGATGCAGCCTTTGGAACCGTTGAGGATGGCGAGGAGCTTTTTGCCCAATTCATGAATACTCTTCAGGATCCTGGTGAAAAGGCCTCTACCTACCTCTGCCGCCTTCAAGCTGCCCTGAACCTTGCTGTTAAAAGAGGAGGAGCTACTACTAGAGAAGCAGATAGACACATTCTGAAACAGTTCTGCCGCGGGTGTTGGGATAACCCCTTACTCTCTGACCTCAACCTCGAAGTAAAGAAAAGTCACCCACCAACATTTTCGGAGCTCCTGTTATTAGTCTGCACTGAGGAATATAGACAGGCAGCCAAAGTCACACGGATGAAGAAGCCCCTTGGCTCACACCGGCAGCGAGTTGTGGCAAGTTCTCAGAGTGCATGTGTCTGCAATCAACAGGCAGCATTCCAGCCTGAGTCAGATCCATTGACAGAGCTTAGACAGCAGGTGGCGTCCCTGCAGAGCCAACTCACCATGCTAATGTCTAAGAAAACCAAGAAGGTTCCAAAGACCAAGGGGAACTCTGAGCATCCATCAGGTGGGCCAACATCTAAACTTGACCCCAGAGCACCAAGTTGGAAACCTATCGACTCAAAGACAAGCACCCAGCCGAGACCTTGGTGTAGTTTCAACTGCGGGGAAGAAGAACACATCTCCTCTGCCTGCAGCAACAATCCAAACCCCACTCTCGTTAACGAAAAAAGAGATCAATTGAGAGAAAAACGACGCCTCTGGGAGGCTAAAGAACACTCACCAGACAAAAGGGATTTTTAGATGGAGTCTCAGTTGCAGGGCAAACTGAGGCTGGAGCAATTCACCAATGCCCTGCTAATGATAAAAGTGATGCCAAGCCCAAGTTCAGTGCTGCCTTGAACCAATCTACTGTCAGAAAACATCCCTTCAGAATCCCGCAGAAACTTATAGGCACGAAAAGTACAGGCCAAGTTACCATCCAGGGTAAACAGTTCAGCTGTCTCCTTGACACAGGTTCGCAAGTAACCACAGTCACCAAGTCTTTCTATGATGAAAACCTACCTGAGCAACAGATCAAACTGCTCTATAACATTTTGGAAGTTGAGGGGGCCAATGGTCAATCTGTGCCCTACCTTGGGTACGTTGAAGTCACTATCCCCTTCCCAAAGAAGTTCCTTGGAGATGAATATGAATTCCCGACATTGGCCTTGGTTGTTCCAGACAGCGGCACTTCAGGGTACCAGCTACTGGTTGGTACAAACACACTCGATGTAGCATTTTGTATGTGCAGGGAGAAAAGTCCAGCAAAGTACAATCCTGTCTCGAACGGCTATAGGACAGTGCCGAAAGTACTTCAACTGCGACAGGAACGAAGTCATGACAGTAACATCGGACTGGTGAGGATGCGAGGCAGGGACAGAAAGCTCATTCCAGCTGGAGAAACCGTCATTCTGGAGGGATTGGCATCAGTTAAAAAGTTCCATACTGAGAGGTCTGCTATCATTGGGTACCCTTCATCCTCTTCTCTGCCTGGAGGGCTGCTAGTACAGCCCTGTCTAGTTGAACTACCAGGCCGACTACCAGTTGTGGTCTTAAACGAGTCGGAACACGACATCATTATCCCAGCTAAGAGTGTGATTGCTGAGCTCAGTGCAATCCAGGCTATCCTGTCTCACAAACAGAGCGTGACCAATCCAGGTGAACCAGAACACTCCAAGTTGGCTGATTTAACCTTCGACTTTGGTGAGTCCCCGGTCCCCCCAGAATGGAAAGATAGAATTACTCAAAAATTGAATAGCATGCCTGAGGTCTTCGCCCAGAACGACACAGACTTTGGAAGGACAGACAAAGTCAAGCATCACATCAAACTGTCTGATGAAACACCATTCAAACTCAGAGCTCGCCCGATACACCCACACGACGTAGAAGCTGTTCGTCAACATCTTCAAGAGCTTCTCAATGCTGGGGTGATTCGGGAAAGTGAGTCCCCCTTCTCTTCCCCAATCGTTGTAGTCAGGAAAAAGAATGGCCAGGTACGCCTCTGTATTGACTACAGGAAACTGAACCTGCAAACAGTGAAAGACGCATATGCACTTCCGAGGATGGATGACACCTTTACAGCACTCTCCGGTTCCAAGTGGTTCAGCATCCTCGACCTTAAGTCTGGTTACTATCAGATTGAAGTCGACGAGGTTGACAAGCCAAAGACTGCCTTCGTATGCCCACTTGGTTTCTGGGAGTTTAACCGGATGCCTCAGGGCGTGACCAACGCCCCAAGTACCTTCCAGAGACTGATGGAAAAGTGCATGGGAGATATGAATTTGAAGGAAGTTGTTGTTTTCCTGGATGACCTGATAGTCTTCTTGAGAACATTAGAAGATCATGAAGCCAGACTCACCAAGGTCCTTAACCGCCTGAAGGAGTATGGACTCAAGCTTTCCCCGGAGAAATGTAAGTTCTCTCAGTTGGGTACTTGGGGCATGTGGTCTCAGAGCAAGGTGTCGAGACCGACCCGGAAAAGATTGCAGCGTTAAAGACCTGGCCAGTTCCTCAGCATCTAAAGGAGTTAAAGGCTTTCCTCGGGTTCTGTGGTTATTACAGGAAGTTCATCAAAGGCTATTTAAATATAATGAAACCCCTGAATGACTTAACATCTGGCTATCCACCTCTAAAGAAACACCCAAAGCCCAAAGAAAAGAGTGGGCAATACTACCATCCCAAAGAACTGTTCTTGAACCGTTGGACTCCTGCCTGCCAACAGGCATTCGAGATGATCATCGATAAGTTGACGACGTCCCCAGTTCTGGCTTTCGCAAATCCTGAACTTCCTTACATCCTTCACACGGACGCAAGTACCACCGGTCTCGGAGCGGCCTTATATCAGGAGCAGGAGGGACAGCTGCGTGTCATCGCTTACGCGAGTAGAGGGTTATCGCGTAGTGAGTGCCGCTATCCAGCTCACAAGCTTGAATTTTTAGCGCTAAAATGGTCTGTGACAGAGAAGTTCAGTGACTACCTCTATGGCAATCAGTTCACAGTAGTCACAGATAGCAACCCTCTCACCTACATACTTACGTCAGCCAAACTCGATGCAACTAGCTACAGGTGGTTAGCTGCTCTCTCTACCTTCTCCTTTAAGCTCCAATACCGCCCCAGGAAGCAGAATGGAGATGCTGACGCACTATCACGACGTCCCAATGGTGACCTGCGTGACGACCCCTCATCTCAAAAAGAGTGGGACAAGATATGCCAGTTCGCGCAACACCATCTATCAAATCCTGATAATATTGAGGCTGTAGATCAGGGGGTTGTTCGTGCCATCTGTGAGAGACACCCTGTTTATTGTGCCAATGATGGAACGGGCAGCGGTGGAAGTATCTCCCTCGTTGAAAGCCTTGCCATCTCTGGAGATGCAGTACCTGACAGCTTTGCGCAGGAAGATGAGCTGGGAGGGCTTTCCATCGTCCCACATTTATCAGAAGCCGATCTCAGAGACAAACAGAGGGTGGATCAGTGCATTAAACATGTCATCTCCCAGATTGAGTGTGGAGAGAAACCACCGCCCACAGTAAGAGCTGTGCTCCCAGACCTACTTCTGTTGTTGAGAGAGTTGACCAGGCTTGAACTGCGGAACGGCATCCTCTATAGAACACGTCAAGAAGAAGGCCACACAAAGTACCAGCTAGTTTTACCTGAAGAACTTCGTGAGACGGTCTTAACGAGCCTGCATGACAACATGGGTCATATGGGAAAAGATCGCACGCTGGACTTGGTCAGAGCCAGATTCTACTGGCCGAGGATGGCCTCTGACATTGAGAGGAAAGTCAAGATGTGTAACAGGTGCGTGCTCAGGAAAACCCTACCTGAGAGGGCGGCACCTTTAGTGAACATCATGACAACAAGACCGCTTGAACTGGTCTGCATGGACTTCTTGTCCATTGAACCGGACAGAAGCGGCACAAAGGACATTCTCGTGATCACAGATCACTTCACAAAGTATGCAGTGGCTATTCCAACGCCAAACCAAAAGGCTCAAACGGTTGCAAAGTGCTTATGGGACAATTTCATCGTCCATTATGGTATTCCAGAGAAACTGCACAGTGACCAAGGCCCCAATTTTGAGTCACGGCTAATCAAACAACTGTGCGAAATTGCAGGCATAGAGAAAATTCAAAAAACTCCATACCACCCAAGGGGAAACCCGGTGGAACGCTTTAACCGCACTCTGTTAGACATGCTTGGCACTCTGGAAACCCAAGATAAGTCGCACTGGAAAGACTTTGTGAAGCCTCTGGTCCACGCATATAATTGTACCAGGAGTGAAGTGACTGGGTTCATGCCGTATGAGCTAATGTTCGGACGCCAACCACACCTGCCGCTCGACCTTGCATTTGGCTTGCCTGTCAAGGAAGAGCAACAGAGGACACACTCCCAGTACATGAAGCACCTCAAATCCCACCTCGAGGAGAGCTACAAAATTGCTGCAAGGAGTGCTGCCAAGGTAGCTGAAAAGAACAAAACGAGGTTCGACAAGCGTGTGACTCCTTCTGCTCTGGACATTGGAGATAGAGTACTTGTTAGGAACGTACGTATTCGTGGAAAGCACAAGCTCGCTGATAAATGGGAATCCACTGTCCATGTGGTAGTGCGGAAAGCTGGAGATCTTCCCGTTTATACAGTAAAACCAGAGACCGGAGAAGGCCCTTGGCGCACACTGCATCGAGACCTCTTGCTCCCATGTGGTTTCCTCCAAGTAATGCCAGAAGAACAACCCAAAACACTTGAGCGCGGCAAGACACGCCAGAACATTTGCAGTGGCCTAAGAGAAGTTGATCAGTCCTCGCATGAGGATGATATCATTCCTGTTACATGGTCCCAAAAAGAATCAGTTCCAGAAGTAACCAGATACATTGTCTCGCGAGATGTTCCAATACACCATGGTCAAAGTCATCCTAAAGAGAATTTGACAACAAAACCCCACAATGTGACTGATGATGCCCCAGCTAATGCGATTATCGTACCTGACATCACTCCAGTCGACCAAGTACAGCTGGACCTAAATTTACTTGGAAATGATCCTGTGGAGAGGGAGATGAACTTACCTGACAATGGTGACCTTGCGGATAGCTCAGCGGAGGACTGTACTGAACAACTCCTAATCCTCTCTGACATACCAGAATGTGATGAGACGCCTGTCCCTGAAAAGAAAGGAGAAGAGGAGATTAAGGAGCTGGATGAACAAGCAAATGCTGATGACCTGATCAGGAGATCTGAGAGGAATCGTCGGCCACTTGGCGGCTGGACTACACTGAATTGGGAACTCCCTTAGTAACAGTGGTGAAGTCATTCTTTCAAGGGATGACTACTGTGTGGGATGACATCATGAGTGAGAGTGATACGTCAAAACATTCCCCTGTTTTGTCCCTTCCGGTGATGACCGTCTTAACATTGCCATGCACAGGGACGTGCATAAGTTTGGAGGGGAGAGTGTAACCCACACAAGGTTACTGATGTGCAATACCTTTAAGCCACCAGGGGGTGGGGCGTACACTCCAGGGAGTTTTAAAAAGGCAACGACACATCTTTCTTTTATTAAAGACATTGTCCGAACGCATCAACTGGTATGGAAATATCCTTTGAGAAATAGAAATTCTAAGAGAAAACTTGTACTAAATAGTAATGTTATGTGTCCATAAGGTTGAAAGCTGTGAGAAAGAAAGTTAGATTGTACGACTTTGCAAACTCCTCAATATATATCTCCGGTAAGAATATTTGTTTATATGTTTATATGAGTGTTATGCTGGCCGTGTTAGCTTCAGCATAGTGAAAAATACTGTTCTTTTAAAACCAATCGGAGTTCTGATCCTGATTCTTACTATCTGATTCCATATAGACGCAGATTCTGATTGTTTTATGCTGTTTGAGATCTAACCCATGTGCTCGTAAAAGATCGCAAATCGCGCTAACCAAGTGCTAATGATTAGCATTTACAATGTGGATTCGTCCTGATTTTAGCTCTGTTGTTAGCTCAGCTAAACTGGTAACTATTAAAGCAGATCTTATATAGTTTTCCCAATGTTAAGTGTGTTGTACTCTGTTCTGTTGATTTAAAATTCATTTGATTGAGTGAGTATTCATTTTATTGCTTGTTATCTGTAAGATAAGGGTGATTTAGTTCATTTAATTTCCAACCTACACATTTGCACTCTATATGAGGAACATAAATTCATATTAACTGTTAAAAAGAGTGAATATTAAAATGTGCTGTTAAATGTCATTAAGATGAATAAATAGATTTAATAGAAGTTAAAAACATAAATATCTGGGTTCAGAGATCTCAATATAATATTTCATACTGTGAGATGGAAGTACAAGATTGATTTATTGATTGTTGTTTATTGTAACTGACCTATCTTATATGGTGTGTTGTGTATTAATTCATATAACGATTAGAGTATTTATCCTGTACAATTTGGATATATATTGATTATTGGTTACACAAAGCATCTAATTCTTGAAATATTTTTCAGATGATAGTATGCTGATTTAGTTATTGCTTTGACATGACTATTGAAACTAAGGTCTGACTCTAGAGACACGCCAAGATTCCTGACTTGATTTTTAGTTGTTAGACCCCTATAGTGTCAAGGTATGCATTCACCTTGAGAACTTTATCTTTGTTTCCAAACACAATGACTTCAGTTTTGTCTTTGTTTAACTGCAGAAAGTTTGGGCACATCCAACTATTTACTTCATCAATGCATTGGCACAGGGAGTCAATGGGGCTATAGTCGTAAGGCGATAGGGCTAAGTAGAGCTGTGTGTCGTCTGCATAGCTATGGTAAGCGATTTGGTTCTTTCTCATTATTTGTCTCATTGGGAGCATATACAGGTTAAACAGGAGTGGCGCAAGAATCGAGCCCTGAGGGACTCCGCAAGTCATGGATGTCCACTCAGACTTATGGTCCCCTATACTCACATAATAACCTCTCCCTTCTAATGCTACGTTCACACCGGACGCGAATCGCGCGTCAAATTCGCGCCTGACGCGTCTAGTTTGACGCTTGACCACTTTGTGTTAATTCGCGTGTCAAGAGCGAAACTGGCGCGCGTAAAAACAAAAGTTTGAAGCGAAATTTACGCGCGTGACGCGCGTCAGAATCGAAATCCGTTGGCGGCCATTGTTTTTATGTCGACCGAGCATTCATCAAGAGAGTTACCGCTCTGTATTTACTCTGGAGAGCAGAACAGCGGCGTGGGGATCATCGTCGCCGTATATTTGTGTCCACCGGACCCTTCAGAGCCGAACCGTTTGGCGAGTTTCACCATTTGCTCGCTCCAGGAGCTGCACTGGATGACGGCCGCTGTCAGCGGTACTTCCGTCTGTCCCGCGCCCAGTTTGATGACATGTTGTCCCGCATCGGAGCGAGGATCACCCTCGCCCTCATCCATCTAATCTAGCTGTCATTTATTTTTTGTTTTGATGATAAATAGAGCCAGCCTTCAAAAGTTATTAACCTGTCCTGTGATTTTTTTCTCTCTCTCAACGTCCAGACACGAATTTATGCACATATGTTGATTGTCTTTACAACATAATACTATTTCATATAATCTAGCTATGGAATGAATAACATTCAATACAAAATGAACATGTCTCGTATATAGAAATAATGTTTTAAGTGATAAAACATTTGCTTTGTTGTGCATAATCCCACCATGCATTTAGTCATAACAAAATAATTTATTGAAGCATCCAGACACTTCACCACGTGAGCAAGCAGCTAGGCTCCTGATTGGTTAACGCGGCGCGAATTCACGCCAAAGTTCAGATTTTTCAACTCGAGCGGCAGACGCGAATTCGCGTCAAACGCGTGAATGCACAAATGGCACTATTCGCGCGTAACGCGCTTAACGCGCCAGACGCTCAATTCGCGCCATTCGCGCGAACTTGACGCGCGAATGAGGCGTATTCGCGTCTTCCGCGCCTCGCTCCACGCCTCATTCGCGCCGCAGGAATTTTTCACACGCGTAAAGCGTCTTTGCATTGACTTAACATTGAAATCATTCGCGCCTGACGCGCTATTCGCGTCCGGTGTGAACGTAGCATAAGTATGACCTGAACCATTTTAAGACTATCCCAGAAAGCCTCACCCAGTTTTCCAGCCTGTCAAGAAGGATGTCGTGATCGACAGTGTCAAATGCAGCACTGAGGTCAAGTAGTACCAACACGGATAATTTGCCTGTATCAGTATTTAAGCGAATATCGTTTATTATCTTTATGAGCGCTGTCTCTGTGCTGTGATGCGATCGGAAACCAGATTGAAAATCGTCAAAGTATCCATTTGAGCTTAAGAATTTGTTCAGCTGATTGAAGACAACCTTTTCAATGATCTTGCCTATGAAAGGAAGATTTGAGATTGGTCTATAGTTGCTTAAAGCCACAATACCTAAGATTTAGATGCCGCTAGAGGGCGCTACATTCAAAATAACAACAACGGCTTTGCTTGATGACGACGTGGAGAAACGCGGAATGATGGGAACTGTTGTTTTCAACTCCACCGTGGATAAATCAGTCAGACAGCAATCGAAAATTAGTTGTCATGGATGAGGTAAAGTTCGATTTCTATAAATGTTGCGTTTACATGCTTGTTTTTCCTTAAACTGAAATAACCGCAAGAGAAGTCAGGTTTAAAAGTAAATTAGTTATCACAGATGTTACTGTACGAGTCACTTGACGAAGCTATGGTGGACAGGGTTTGAAGGGACAACACTCTTGCAAAGAGTTGACGTGGCTGGTCCTCCTTTTTGGTAACTTTATAAAAATAAAAAATCATGTACATTTGACACATCTTTTCATGTCGTGTAAGTATTCAACCACAGCTACAGTTTCACAAAATTAACGTTTTAAGGGGGTCGCACACCGGACGAGAAGCTCAGCGCCGTGCCACATATTTAAAATTCGAACACATTATTATCTATAAATGTACTGTACACATACCGGCGGCGCCATTCGGCGTCTGTCCGCGGCGCCCAGCAACGCCTCAGGACCGTGTTCAAAAGCCTGCTGCGCCACAGAGCGCCATTTACATAGTTTTGTATAAAATTTGTATTAGTTTTGTCTCAAATCGTTGCTAATGGATCCTGACTTCGCCCTATGCTTCAATATGCGTAGTTTTGCATTCATTTACAGAAATCAGCTGCTTGAATGACAATTACTGATGTTATTAGATTTTTCAGGTGATTCTCAATTCATTCAGTTAACGGATGATCTGAGGTAAAGTTTTCAGAATGCAGACTCAGCAACGATTGTATTTATTTGTACAGTACAATCATAACATAGAACACACATTATCTTCATTTCCTGTCATTAAACATAACAATATTGCTGGCCATACACTGATGAGAAAGTGCGCGTCCGGTGTTTGATAACGTTACTGTGGAGTTGTCCTAAACGTGGCGCGGCGCTTCTCGTCCGGTGTGCGACCCCCTTTACAGCCAACAGTTCACATTCCGAGAATAAATGAAAATAATTGTGCTCCATTCCATAACAAATGCGCGAAACAAGCTTACGTTTGTTGCTTGATAGACGCTAACGCACAACTACAACTACCGCATTTGTCCAGGACTACACGTAGTACGAGCGAAAACCGAGGTAAGCGGATATGACGCGATTGACTCGCGACTCCCAGCTCACCCCTGCTCACACGCCCTGTTTCCTTAGTTAAAATCTCAATTTTCTCGCGATTTAAACATTGTTTGAAACATTTGGAATATTGTAAGTTATTATCTTAACTAAATATATAACACTGGCCTTGTGATTTTGGTATATTTTAATGCAAAAATCTTAGGTATTGCACCTTTAAGATGGTCTTATCCAGATTGCTCTTTTTCAGGAGGGGCTTGACAACTGCAGTTTTCAGGGAGTTCGGAAAACTCCCAGAGCGAAGTGAGGCATTTACCACTTCTAGGAGATCTGCTTCTAAACAGTTTAACACACTTTTGAAAAAAGATCTGGGAAGTGCGTCAAGGGCGCAGGTGGATGTTTTAAGGTGCTGTACGGTTTCTTCTAAAATTGTGCCATTGATTTCTTCAAAAACAGACAACTACAGATAGCTACAGTAGTAACTACAGATTGTGGTCTGATCTGTCTGACTCCAGAGCAACTCAAGGATGTGCTGATCATCTTTCTGATATTATTAATTTTCTCAGAAAAGAAAGAAGCAAACTCACTGCACTTGCTGTCTGAGAGCATTTCTATGGGAATCTGGCTCGGGGGGGGGGTTGTCAGTCTCTCTACAGTAGCAAAAAGAGTGCGTGTGTTGTTTATATTGCTGTTTATAATATTTGAGAAGAAAGTCTGTCTAGCTTTGCCTAGTTCCCTATTGAAAGCGTGGATGCTGTCTTTGTAGATGTTATAATGGACTACAAGTTTTGTCTTCCGCCACATGCGTTCTGCTCTTCTGCATTGTCTTTTCATATTTTGCACTGCTGTTGAGTTTCTCCAAGGTGCTTTTTGTCTACTATTCTTCCTGACTTTAACAGGAGCAATATCATCAATTACACTCTTAATTTTTGAGTTGAAAGAATCAAGGAGAAAATCAACAGAGTCGGCAGATATGCTTTGTTTTAAAGATATAGCCTCCATAAATAGCACACCAGTGTTCTCATTTAAGCATCTCTTCTTGACAGACACAGATCTAGCTTCAACTGCAGGAGAGATTAATATATCAAAAAAAATACAGAAATGATCAGACAGTGCTACATCCTTAATAACAATCGATGAGATGTTTAAACTCGTACTGATAAGTAAATCTAGAGTGTGTCCACGATTGTGTGTGGGACCATGTACATGCTGAGTCAGATCAAAAGTTTTTAAAACAGTTTTGATTTATTTTGCCATATTGTTTTCTGCATTATCTATATGAATGTTAAAATCTCCAGCAATGGAAAAACAGTCAAACTCAGGGGCAATTGTTGATAGCAGTTCTGTAAAATCCTCAGCAAAGGCTGGAGAGTATTTTGGAGGTCTGTAAACAATGATAAGTAAAATACGTGGAGCACCTTTTAACACAATACCCAGATATTCGAAAGAGGGGTAAATCCCAAATGATATTTGCTTACATTCATAAACATCTTTAAAAAGAGCAGCTAAGCCGCCACCTCTCTTACCCGCTCTGCAGACACTCATATAAGTAAAGTTAGGAGGGGATGTTTCGTTTAGGACCGTTGCACTGCAGCTGTCTTCTAGCCAAGTTTCATTTAGAAACATAAAGTCCAGGTTGTATGTGGTTATTAAGTCGCTGACTAGAAGTGATTTATTTTTAAGTGAGCGGATGTTTAAAAGTGCTAACTTTATAGTCTTACTTTTTGTCCCCACTGCAATCTTAGTTTGGCGTGTAATAGACACCAGATTAGATGGGTTTGCAGTGCGACTTTTGAAGGCCTTAGATTTTCTATCATGTATTTGAACCGCTATAGAGAAGGATTCAGGCACACTGGGTTCCCGCTTGTTTTGTAAACATTTAAAGGGTTAGTTCACCCAAAAATGAAAATTAAGTCATTAATTACTCACCCCCATGCTGTACCAACCCCGTAAGACCTTCGTTCGTCTTCGGAACACAAATGAAGATATTTTTGATTAAATTTGAGAGCTGTATAACTACCACATTGGCTCCTAAGGGACTGCCTCTTGACGGCCCAAAAAGTCAATGAAGAAAATGTTTAAATATCCCAAGTGACTACCGTGGCTCAACTATATGTTTATCAAGCGACGCGAATACTTTTTGTGCGAAAAAACAAACAAAAATAACGAGTTTATTCGACTATTTCTTTTCTTCCTTGTAGGCCAGAACGAGACTTCCTTATAGATTTCCACTACGCATGCGCGAGAATTGCGATCTGAAGTAGTGTAAGTTGGTGTAAGCAGATCGCAAATCTCGCGCATGCGTCGTGGAAATCTAAGGAAGTCTCGTCGTGGAAATCTAAGAAGTGGAGATTCTGGAGAGAGTGATAACGTGGTGAGAGGGGCTGTTGCTCTGGTGTTATTGGAGGCTGTAGTATGCTGTCCTGGTTTCCCTCGTTGTTTTCCTTAATGTCGTCCTTGGGTGCTGAATCTTGGAGCAGTTCTGATTTGTCACAATCTGTCTGTGATGAGCTCTGTGGGCAGGGCTCTGCTGAGATTATGTCCGTGAGCAGAGGTTGTTGTGGCTGCATGGTGTTATCGTTGTCCTTGTGTGATATGTCAACATGTCCATTCAGGTGCTGAAATGAAGTCCTGTGGTCATTCATATTGTGTCCAGGTGTGTGTGTGCCATTCAGGTTGAGTGGGTTGCCACACACTGCAGAAGGATGATGGAGGGAGAAGTAGATATTGTCCTTTAGCACTCTTGAACCAAGTTTGTTTGGGTGGTGGCCATCCCGTTGAAAAAGCATCAGTGTTAACGACCGGCTGGCTCAGTCTTTGATCGATCACATTCATCAAATTCAGGAATTTCTCATTCATTAATACTTCAAATCTGTTTTCAAGATGTATAGGCGGTAGTAGGAGACCAGTGTTTGCAATCCTTGTCAGAGCCGTATCTGGGGTAGAAGATGCTATTGCGGCAATATGTGATGCTTGTGAAAATCTGATGTCTCGAGTGCCTTTGGGTCTCGCGCCCTGTTTGTGCCATCGATTTGTGAGTCGATCGGCTTGTTTCTCTACACTCAGTACTGCCTGTCGAGTAGCACTAGATTTCTGGGACTCACCGGCTGTATGCTGAGGGTGTCCATGATGAAGCTCTGTTGTGTGTTCCGTCTGGTGTGGTGTTCCCGCAAGTAACTTTGTTTCAATAATTGCAATCCTTTGTAAAAGTCTCTGACAGTTAGTGCAGCAAGTAGATTCCAGAAGAGGCATTTTCTCTTATCCTTTGGAATGTAGGCAGTTGTGTTTTTCCTTCCCCGGAATGTAAGCTTTCAGTGGGAGGCTGGTCGGAGAAAAGAATTCTGCTTTTTTGTAGTAATCAAATGTTTGAGCACTGTACTGGTTTGCTGAAGTTAAAATTAGGTGAGAAAAAGGAGATAAAATAAAATAATATAAAAACGATAGAGCGATTTAAAATTATAAAAGCGACAGAGCAAAGCGCGGAGCGGTAAGCAAGAGCGTCCGAACAGTAGCTGAGCAGGAAGTAGAATCCTCTACTTCCTCTACTTTCTCTATCCTCTACTTCTACTCCCTAAGTAGAAAAGGGAATGTAGTGAGTGCGCGGCGCCGGAGGTGAGGCATTTATTTAGTAAGCATGAGCAGGGGCGCAACTACCCAGTTTCAGAGGGGTATGCAGCAACAATTTTAATTTTTATTTCTGTGCAGGTTTTCACCATTAAAACATATGAGCTATGCTTTGAGGTCGTTTCTGCAATAAACAAATAAACAAACATAAATAACTAAATGTTAATCATACATACTCGCATAGAGTTGTGATAAATGGCACATTAACAATTAAACACTTTTAACAGTTCTCTCTCAGTGAGTTTAGCATAACAGAAATAAGCAAACAGAAGATAACAGAGCATATAAAACTTAAGGTATATTATACAGCGTCCTCATAGTATTAAAGTATGAGTATAATATCTTATATAGATGCATAAACACAACCAAACGAGATATATCCACATTAGCCATAAAGCTATCGGCACTTCCACGTGCGTCACACGCGTCTCACGCGACAAACTAATGTACAGAAAGATCGCGAAACACCCGCGGCTTACAGACTTAATGTTTAAGATAATCCCGACAGAATAAACATTCAATATTATAAATATGGTCAGGAAATGAACTTACTTCGTCAAGAACTTTCCCTGCACTCAGAAATACTGCACGACTGGAAAAATGCATCATACTCTGACCGCGCTGTATGCACAACTTAACCCTGTCACTTCCGCTGAAACAGCGTCCAACCAAATTGCGTACTACTACCTACATCCCACATACTAAGTATTCTACATAATACACTCTGTAGATATAAACTACAGCAGTAGATAATACTTAAACCCAGATAGTAAAGAATTCACAACAGCCGCCCCCTCATTTGAGCAGCAAATGTGTAATTTAAGAGAATTCTTTAAAGTCTTTGTTGTCCTCCAAGGCTGGCAACTGAATAAGGCGAGCAACCGGCCTGGTGTACACCTTACCCTTAACAAGAACATCAGCTGTTCTCACACATCCATCATCACTGACAACAGTCTTCTCCACTTTACCAATAGGCCACTGAGCTCTGGGGAGTTGTGGATCAACTATCAAGACTACTGAGCCTACTGTCAGAGCATCTGATGGTTTGTGCCATTTCTGGCGCGTTTGGAGCGTAGGTAAGTAGTTCCTTGTAAATTGAGTCCAGAACTGGTCCACAAGATTCTGACAATGGCGCCATCTATGCCGCCCCATTGCTCCTGAGGCATATGCCACTTGAGGAAGCGATGCATCCCGCCGCCCCATGAGTAGAAGATTGGGTGTAATGGCGTCGAGGTCTGCAACGTCTGCTGAGACGTATCCGAGGGGTTTTGAATTTAAAATGCCCTCCACCTCTACTAAGACAGTAGTTAGGACATCTTCAGAGATAGACTTACCTCCCACTGCCACTTGGAGAGCAGTCTTGATGAAGCGGACCTCTCGCTCCCAGACACCGCCAAAATGAGGAGCATTCGGCGGATTGAACTTGAATAGGATCTGGTACTCAGCTAACTGCTCCTTTAGTTGGGAGTCCATAGCTGCAAAGGCTTCCCGCAGTTCTCGACCAGCACCACGAAAGTTTGTGCCACAATCGGATCTGATCTCCTTTGGCCTTCCACGTCTGGCTATGAATCGCCGAAGAGCAAGCAAGAAAGCATCCACACCCATGGAGTCAAGAAGCTCTATGTGGACAGCTCTTGTGGTGAGACATTTGAAAATGACACCCCAACATTTCTCAATCCTTCTGCCAATTTTGACATGATACGGGCGAAAACAGTCCACTCCTGTAGAATAGAATGGGGGACAGAGAAGCCTGAGCCGCTCCGGTGGTAAATCTGCCATTCGCGGCACTTTTGGCTGAGCTCGCCATCGTTGACAGGAGGAACAGTTAAGCTGGTGGTGCTTAATAGCTTGACGTCCCCGCAAGATCCAGTATTGCCTCCGTATTTCTGCATACACCCGTTCTGTACCTGGGTGCACCAAGCGCTCGTCTAAGTCTTTAATAAGAAGCTTTGTTGCTGGATGCTGCGGATCTAGCACTATCGGATGAATTTGCTCAACATTTGGGCTTTCTAGTCTCTGTAATTGCCCTCCGACTCTTAGTACATTAGTCATTGGATCCCATTCTGGAGCAAGACACTTTAGTCGACTATGGTTTGGTATAAGCCTTTGGGTTTTAAGTGCTGCTATTTCCTCAGGAAAACTCTGAGCTTGACAGTCTCTCAAGAGAATCAATTCTGCTTCGCGATGATCAATGAGCTGGGTGTTCGTTAAATCATCCGTTGCCTTTTGACATGATAGTCGAGTTGCCTCCACTAAATCCTTCCATGTGTTGAACTGAATGGCATGCGGAAGGTTTTGATCTGGTTGTGTGATAGTTAGACAGCAGATAGTGGGACTCTTTAGGTCAGGTAACTCTTCTAACCTTGCCTGCTCAGGTCTCTTTGGCCAGTGTTTGGAACTCAGTTTAAGAAACGATGGTCCCTGACTCCAACGCCCAGGCACAGTAAAACTTAAGAGTGGTTTACCTCTTGTGATATCGTCTGCTGGGTTCTGCGCAGGGGCGTCGCAACCGTGGGGGATGTGGGTGTTTTAACACCCACACTTTTCTCGGTGAGAGTGTTCAACACCCGCACTTTTTCTGCCATTTTTCCGCAGTTTTACACAAACGCCTTCCTACAGTCGCTCCTCTGTTTCTCTGGCGCTCAGTGTGTGTGTGTGCGCTCGCTGCGGCTGTCTCCTCTTAAACATGACACCCGGCTTTGAGTGTGTCCGGCTGATGATTGGCTGTTCTGCCTTAAGTCCCGCCTCTCTTGATGTGTTAGATGTATCGGTCAGCTCGTGCTGAGGAGGCGGTAACTTATGGTTGTTTACATCTCCCTTTTCCAGGTACTTTGAATGAGTGTTTATGCTTTCGAGGTTTTTAAATAAGCTTGATATGTGTTTGGGAAGATGTTATGTTTGTTTTATTGACATGTCCAGTGTTTTCATTATTATATTTCGTATTTTTAGATAAACAGTACAAGACTTGCGTTAGGCATTCTGTTTGTAACGCTGCGTGATTTGAAAAAAAAAAAACCGCGCTCTTTGCTCACACGATCAGCATGGTGTTCTGTGTTTTCTCCTAAATAAAAGCTCAAGGGTTTATTTCTTACAAGTGAAGAAATTAGGACAAAAGTATTGTAATTTTGATAGCGTAATATATAATATAATGACAGACTCTATATCATAACTATAAAGATGTTTGAGCCCTCTTTAGGTAAGCTACAAGTCAATGCTTTTTCATTGTTCAATGTGCACAGGCCTGGGTCGAATCCAGTTGAAGCTCTTAATTTTGAGCTCTCAATGTGCTCCAAATTGATGCATTTAACCTTAAAATGTACCAAATTTTCTTGCGGGGGGGCATGCCCCCGAACCCCCCTAGAGGGACAGGGGTCTACGTAACATGCCTAAATTTAAATGACACATCCATCCCCCACACTTTTCAAAAGCTTGCTACGCCTCTGGTTCTGCTGCGTATCCACATACCGCCAATCTCTGCCCTCCGTCAACTCTTGTATCTCTGAGACCCTTGTTCCGACAAAGACTTTGAATCTACAAGAATCCGACAGCAGCCACTCCAACACAGTTGTAGAATCAGTCCAGAGAGTCATCTGCCGGATAGTGAGAGTGAACTCATCTCTCAAGAGCTTTGCGAGCTGTGCTCCTGCTAATGCTGCACATAGTTCCAAGCGAGGTATGGACTGTTGCCTCTTAGGTGCCACTCTCGATCTAGCCATAACGAAGGAAGTATGAATGCCATCTTCTGCGCACACTACCAAGTAAGCTACTGCTCCATACGCCCTCTCCGAAGCATCACAAAACACATGAAGATCATACTTCCGTTCTACATTGTTCGGAACTGATGAGTAACAGCGAGGAATGTGTATGGCACTAAGATGCTGCAACTCACTTTCCCAGGTGTTCCAGGCAGCATGAAGATCCGGAGGTAAATTTGGGTCATCCCATTCCCTTTTTTTTGACCATAGTTGTTGAATGAGCACCTTTGCTCGTGTGGTGAAGGGCACAATGAACCCCAAGGGATCATACTGACTTGCCAGGACTTGATAGGCTGTTCTCATGGTTAGTGCGGCATGTTCAATGGGATGATAGTGGTATCCTAATGTATCATCAGCACAGTTCCACCTGAGACCCAAAGTTGGCTCCAAAGGATCAGTTTTGTTCTGACCAAGCCATTGTTCTGCAGCCACAGACCTTGCTTCAGTGGGTAGATGAGATATCACT
This sequence comes from Pimephales promelas, assembly GCF_988280905.1. Classification (NCBI taxonomy): domain Eukaryota; kingdom Metazoa; phylum Chordata; class Actinopteri; order Cypriniformes; family Leuciscidae; genus Pimephales; species Pimephales promelas. The sequence continues at coordinate 8,046,229 of NC_142781.1, forward strand.
GACGGCTGGTTGCTGGCCCATTGTCTGAGGTCAAATCCACCCTCTGACAGGAGATTGCGCAGTTGATTGAGTGTTAGCTTGGCCTCGGATGCGGTGGGAAAACTTGCCAGATAGTTGTCCAAATAAAAACTCTGTTGCACTGTTTACAGAGCACCTGGGTAACTCTCTTGGTTATTTCGAGCATGCTGCTGCACAGCGAAAATGGCACAACATGGGCTGCTGGTTGTACCAAACGGCAAGACCTGCCATTCATAAACGTCTGGGCAGTTCTCACAGCGTAAATCTCGCCAGATGAAGCGGAGTAGAGGTCTGTCCTCAGGCAACAGGCGAACCTGATGGAACATTTCCCGAATGTCAGCACTTACAGCCACGTGGTGCTGTCTGAATCTCAAAAGGACCGCCAGCAATGATGGGCCGAGTGTGGGCCCTGGCAGAAGCTGATCATTCAGAGACAGACCTTGATACCTGACTGAGCAATTGAAGACAAGTCTTGGCTTATCATTGTGGCATACCAGGTGGTGGGGAATGTACCAAGCTTCCTCTGACTTGGTTACTTCTTCAGGTTGGAGCATAGTAACATAACCTGCCTTAACGAGCTTATTAATCTCACCAGAGTATACAGCAGCTTTATCCGGTCTCTCTGAAGTTTCCTCTCTGTGCTCCTCAGACTGGGCATAACTGATTGCATCGTACTTGTGAGTTTTGGAGCACCAGGTCTACGGAGCAACGGGGTGGCATAACGTTGAACTTCTTCAACCTTAATCCTCTGCGTTCGGCATTCAAGAAGTTCAATTGCCTGTTGATCTTCCTTGGATCGAACCACCAGTCTCTCATTCCGATAAGGCAGGACATCAAGTTGCCACAACTTCTCAACATTACGACAGAGCAAGTCATTGGGACAAGCAGTCGACAAGAAAAGATTGCGGCTTGGTATGCCCTCCTCCGCTCCTTGTAGTGCCCACCCCAGAGCTGTGTGAACTGCAACTGGACCACCTTTAGGACCTTGTCGGACTGGCCTATCCGCTGTGAGAAGATGGACATTGTCTGATCCGATCAGTACCAATGGACGCACATTATGGAATGACTATAACGGGAGCTCTCTGAGGTGAGCATACCGTTTCTGAAGTCTCTGCACTGGATATGATTGCTCTACCAGGTCCAGACCCGAAGCTGTGAAGGCCCCAAGTATCGGGAAGCGCCTCTTCGGTTCACTCTTTGGAGAGATTTCCAGATTAACTTTGGACCCAGAAAGGTGAGTGATGTCGGATCTTACTGTGCGTAGAGCCAAAGTTTCAGGTTCACCTTTTAACTGAAGCCTCTGGATGGCTATTGGCAAGATCATGGTTCTCTGCGCTTCGTCATCCAGTACAGCATAAGTCTCCACTGACTTGAACTTGCTGTGTAGCAACACTGGAACCACTTTAAGAAGCACTCTGCAGGTCGCACTAGCAGGGGTGAGGTAAATGCGACTCTCCGATGTGCTTGATGTACTGTTTGTCGGATCTTCACGAGCTATCCGGTGTAGCACCTGAAGATGTATTCCACCACAGTCACTGCATGGCTTTTTAAGGTTACATATCTCAGGTAAATGTGATCGTGCACATCTCCAGCATCGCTTTCCATCTGTAATCCATCTTTGTAGATCAGCAACCGACTGCTCCTTGATGCCATCACAGCGGGTAATGTAGTGCTCTTTACTGCTGCAAAAGAGGCAGTGTACCTTGAATGGTTTCTGCTTGAACTCTTTGGGTCGTGTAGAAGGCACAGCTTCAGCTGGGGATGCACCATGATAAACGGCTAGGCTTGATCCTCTTGACTTATATGGAGGTTTCTCCCTCCCGGCTCCTGGAAGTTTCTCGAGCTGGTAGCGCTGTACTAGCCGAATAGACAGTCTTTGCTGCTGTGCTTTGACTTGTAGCCACCCAGCGAAGTCCTGCAAATTATAGGGGTTAAGACTTATGGAGTTCAGCTTCCCCTGTTGTTGAAGGAACTCGATGAATCCATCCCGCAGATACTTTGGCAGCTTACTGAGAAGGCGATCTACATGTGAGCAGCAATTAAGCTCCATCCCTCTGGGTCCCTCTAGTGATAGCAGCATGCTGACCAGGAGGTGAACTCGCAAAGCAAAACTCTGAAAGCTGTGGCTATTATTGGGCTTAACATCTGATGATGTGAGGATGGCAGCTATCTCACTCTGAGCCAATTGATGAGGCTGACCATACTGTAATTGAAGTGCCTGCATAGCTGCCGAATATGGATGTAGGTGATGCCGGCAAGACTGCGCGATCATCTGAGCTTCAGGCAGCTTAAGATGTTCCAACAGGACATGGTATTTATATTTCTCTGTTAGTTCTGGGTAAGGCTCAAGCAGATTGTCCAATGCCAGCTTCATATTAGCAAATTCCCTTTCACTGTCACTTGTGATGTCTGGAATTTTAGGTTTAGGGGGGCTATACAATGTTCTCTGGGGTATATGACCGCCCGATGGAGCTGCAGTCTCTGCTGGTATCAACTGTGGAGGAGCGATAGCTGCAGCAGGGTTCACTGAGGGGATTAAACCAGGAATCATGGTTTGAGAGGGTAACGTTGACATCATTTTCTGATAAGGAGGGACATGACTGAATGACGTAGATGCATGCACAGGCTGTATCTGCGAATCTGGTGTTGGGAGATAGCTGTAAGGTGTCATAGGATGCTGATAAACTGGTACTGGCGAAATCAGCTGCTGCCCAAGAGGCTGGAATGGCCGTTCAGTCATATTAACTACAGTTTGATCGTGATGGGGCACAAATCTGGCAGAATGTGATGATACTGGCCCAGATGGTATTGGTAGGAACTGATGAGAGACTGGAGATACTGTACCAGAGGAGATAAGAGAATACAAGCCTGTAGTTTTTGATTGGTTTGGATGGATTGGAGTGAATCCAAGGTTGCGACTCTCTTACTCTGCTCTAGGAACAGCACCTGTCCTATGTGACTCTCCCACTGATGAACATACAGCAGCCTGTTTGATGACATGTGACACTGTGCCATGTGAGGGTATAGGTAGAGGGCTTGATGAACTAGAATGTATCGGAGAAGACTGTGCTGATGATGCAATGTCCTGCTCTGACTCATCGTCCTCGTTTTCCTCTTCTTCCCTCAAGAATGATTTAATGTGGTTCATCATCTCATTTCGACGGTGATTACGTTTCTTAAGCCGATTTAGTTTCCTGAGAAGATCGTCTATTTCACATGTCTCCTCTTTCTCCTTCTCATTCATGGATTCCATAAGTTTCGACAGTGAGTCCATACTTAGTATGTCCACTCGATTTGGACTGGGCGTGTCTCGATGTCCACCTTGGCTGGAGGCTACACTGACTAGTATACACTGCGGCTGCTGCTCCTCTCTGCTCCTCTGACTCCCTATGCACAGGACTGGAGGAAAGGGCAGGTCGGTGATGTAAGTCAAGGATGTAATCCTCAAGACGCTTGGGGGTTTGACGTCGACGTGACTGTCTTGTTTGAGCCTCAGCATGTGGAAGTAATGCTGGTTTGCCATCTGATGCCATTCTGAAACAATCAAGCTCCGGCTCGAATGACTATTTGTTGGGTATTGTCCCACTGAATGCCGATTCTTTATTGTGCTTAACCGCTTCAGTACTCTGATCAAGGAGTAGGAGTCATCAGATATTTTCCACCTTTTATTTCTGTGCAGGTTTTCACCATTAAAACATATGAGCTATGCTTTGAGGTAGTTTCTGCAATAAACAAATAAACAAACATAAATAACTAAATGTTAATCATACATACTCGCATAGAGTTGTGATAAATGGCACATTAACAATTAAACACTTTTAACAGTTCTCTCTCAGTGAGTTTAGCATAACAGAAATAAGCAAACAGAAGATAACAGAGCATATACGTAAAACTTAAGGTATATTACACAGCGTCCTCATAGTATTAAAGTATGAGTATAATATCTTATATAGATGCATAAACACAACCAAACGAGATATATCCAAAAATATCCACATTAGCCATAAAGCTATCGGCACTTCCACGTGTGTCACACGCGTCTCACGCAACAAACTAATGTACAGAAAGATCGCGAAACACCCGCGGCTTACAGACTTAATGTTTAAGATAATCCCGACAGAATAAACATTCAATATTATAAATATAGTCAGCAAATGAACTTACTTCGTCAAGAACTTTCCCTGCACTCAGAAATACTGGAAAAATGCTGGAAAAATGACTGGAAAAATGCGTCATACTCTGACCGCGCTGTATGCACAACTTAACCCTGTCACTTCCGCTGAAACAGCGTCTAACCAAATTGCGTACTACTACCTACATCCCACATACTAAGTATTCTACATAATACACTCTGTAGATATAAACTACAGCAGTAGATGATACTTAAACCCAGATAGTAAAGAATTCACAACACAAAGAACTACAGAAATGATCCCTGAAAATATGGTCTTAACGGTTTATGGAAGCTCAATCGGCATTCCATTCTGCTGCACCTCTCCTCTAAAAGGGTTTTGCCTATTTGAATTTTGTGGGCTTTAAAGTTTACTTGACATTTTAGCGCATACATCGGAGCCAAAAGCAGAAAGGACTTCCACAATCTCTTTGAAGCCTACGGTTACTGTTAAGATATGTGGAATACACAAAACAATCCATAATGTCATACTTTTTTGTAAGCGTAGCTACCCCTGTCATGCTTTGTAGTTAATATGTTGAAACTAAATGTAGAAAAGTTATGTACACATTTCAGAAACAACCTGACGTCGGTAGCGCACTTAGAAAACAGGCTATGGCTGACATCGAAATGTGAAATGAACCCGTGTCAGGCCCGTTTTTTTTTCAATAACACTTGATTTGCGTATCTGCTGTGTTATCAGAGATGCAATAGCACATCGCTGCAAACATATAAAATTTTTGCAGTGATGTGGTATCGTATCTCGGATGAGACAATGTTGGCTTTATTCAAAGGACGCTGTGCCAGCTAGAAATGTTTTGTTCTAAAAATGTTCTGGGAACATACCACAAAGTTCTAATATTTTTTTCAGTGGGTAGTTTTATTTTGGTTCCCAGAATGTTCTCCTAGAAAGGCAACACAGCAAAAACTCCAGCGATAAAAGTTAATGAGATAATTAAGTGATTAATTGAGTGATGATTGAGCATAATTGAAGACACTTGATGATAACAAGCAGAATCACTGAAGGAGAAAATCTAAAATTGTAAGCCACCCTTATGGAGATCAGTGTTTGCTTTAGTTGGGCTCTTGACACTTATATTATTAACTTTAGATTTTGTTAGACTGTTCTATTTGAGTTATAACTGCCAGATGAACACAGAAAAAAAGTGATTTAAAGGTATTGGTTATATTATGACATTCATCATTTGAAATATATGTTGATGGTATATTCTGTTGGTTAAAGCATAACTAAGATTCTGCATAAATATCCAGAATTTTGGATGTGATATAATGGATTTCTTAAAAGATGTTTTTTAAAAAAATCTTTCTTTTAGGCACACACAGACCTCAAGATTAAGTCAATGCTTCTCAACTATGGTGACCAGCAGAATATTTAATTAGGAAAAGTAAATTACATAGACAATTCACATCATAATTCATAGTTTTGATTGGTGGTAACAAGGATTATTATTGTCACCACGGTTGAGATGCACAAGCTGATTATTGATGTCTGTGTTTCTAAATAAACATGAAAGTGTTTTGATCAGAATAATTTTTATTAAATGTTTAAGATTATAAGAAAAATAGTGATTATCAAATGCTGTAGAACCATTAATCTATTGCTATAAACTAAAACTAAATCATCTGAATAAGTTTCATTTTTCAGATCACAGCATGACTATGTCAAACATAACCAAGACTCTTAGATCACACTTTTCTTTGTTCATATGACTGTTATAAATCAATAACAGCAGACAACAAAATATAAAGTGAAAGCATAAGGGTCAAGAGCCCAACTAAAGCAAACACTGATAGCCATAACAGTGGCTTACAATTTGTGACTTTCTCCTTCAGTGATTCTGCTTGTTATCATCAGGTGTCTTCAATAATGCTTTTGCTTGCTTTTGCTTCAGCATTTTGCAAACATTGATTTGATAATGTTCCTCCTTTGTTATTATGGAACATTGTATAATCTTTTATCTCAACAATTTTCCCAAAACATCCTCAAAATATTACAGTTAAAACGTTATATCTTAGTTTACATTAAACTTTATATAAAAAATATTTTAAATGAGAAAACATCCTTAAAGGAGCTAAACACAAGTATCTGAGTTTTTGCAGAACTACGCCCCCTGTGGCGACAAGCGAAACTGCAACCAGAGCTGTGCGCGTTCATGGAGGAACATACACACACGTTTGCACGAGCTGTTCATAACCAAAGGAGCATCAGCCGCACACTGTGCGGCACACATCTTTTGTTACAGTCATAATGAGGTAATACAGTGATGAATCTGCAAGTCATTTAAAATATATGAAAGGAAAGGCATTCGAGTAAATTACACACTCATGTGTGTGAGAGGGGGAAACGGGGGTAGTAGAAATCTTCGGTTTTATTTCCATCTATCTCCATGTGCTTACTGTATCCACTTATGATTGAATTATTATGGAAACACGTTCAGTTATCACTTTGTATAGGACCCGTTTGAGCCCTCGAGCAGACCGGAGAGCTCTCCGTTTGTTAAAAGCCTTCCCGATGTTGACTCTCGTCTTATTCCGACGACTGGCACTGGACAGACAGAAGTTTTATTTTCTTTGTCTCATGTGGAGTTTGCGTTGGGGTTTGTAATGAACTACAAGCCGGTCTCTTTCCGCGCCATACAGATTAAATGAAGTGCACGTCACCAAAAGCAACAGATATGAGCTGCATTTTATTAATCATTGGCTAATTTCAAAATCAGCAAAGACAGCAATAAGAGAGATCGCCAACAGGCCTGGTAAGATCATTTCATTTCTTTACTTTTAATGAAGATGGTAGTGTTAAGCGTCTGCAACTTACTTTCACTTTGATTTGCGATAGATTGCGGCACGCTGGCTTGATGAAGGGGCTCAGCTCAGTTGCTCATCTGAGGTGATGCGCGTCGTCATATATGACTAAAATAACATGACATATAGCTTGGTTTCAACAACCAGATGCATTTACACTTGTCCAGTTTCGTCTGGAATGCGGCCCAGACCAAGTCCTCAAGTGATTTAAGCGATCGGATTCAAATCCGTCTCTAATGCGTTTCGGAGGGCTTTTACACCCTGGTCTTTTCACGATCGAATAGCTATCCGATCACAGAAAACACATGAACTGACCAGGCGTAAACAGCCCCTTTGAATCCATCGTCTACTTTTGTGAAAAGCTGACTAGAGTTGTGTCGCTCGAGTTGTCTTCTCTGATACGGAGAACGGCGGCGAATAGCTACACAAACCTGCCAGACATAGCCAGGCGAGCGTGAATGTGCATGACATCACGCCCAGTCTCAGATTCGAGCCTGAATCCCTCTTATATATTTCACTGTACAGGATTATAGAGGCGATCGCAGTGATCAAAAAAGGGCTCATTCAGCTCATCAGGCGATTGTTTAAGCATGTATGGGTTAAAAAAACGGCTATTTTTAACATGAAATGTTGCGCAATGCACCTTTAAACATTCTTTGAACATTTCTTTAAAACATTAACCAAATAGGCAATGTTAGCCAATGTTCTGAGAACGTTCCCTGCCAGCTGGGTAATGCGCAAGTCGGCGGGCGGGGCTGAACCGGCCGTGTTGAAGTAGGCGTTGATCTTCTTCTGCAGGGGTGGTGTTTTATCCTCTTTGATGTCATAGTTCCCCACTTTAAAAGTTTTTAAAAGTTTGCTGAGCCTGCAAATAAAAGCAGGACTAACAAGGACGTTTTCAGTTCTGAAACTTACAGGATATTCTTATAATATGATGACCTCTTAGATGTCAAAAGTCAAGTCAAGTCACATTTATTTATATAGCGCTTTTCACAATACAGATTGTATCAAAGCAGCTTCACAGTGATAACATGAAAGTAGTACAACACAGATCAATAATATTGTTAAATATTAAATAACCCCAAATGAGCAAGCTCAAAGCAAGCCAAAAGCAAGGCGACAGTGGCAAGCAGCCAAAAGCAAGCCAAAAGCAAGGCGACAGTGGCAAGGAACCAAAACTCCATCAGATTGGATGGAGAAAAAACCTTGGGAGAACCCAGGCTCAGTCGGGGGCCAGTTCTCCTCTGGCTCACATTCATATTGTTTATATATAAATATTAAATATAAATATTGTTTATGTATAAAACGGCGCCATAACATATCGCAGGCGTTGAGTCGTCTCTTCACAGGCGTTGGTCTTCTCATCACAGGCGTTGGGGCATCCGAAATCCCCGTGAGAGGCTGGATAGAAAACTGGACCTGACGAACGCCATTTTCTCGGGACAAGCGTCCCGAGATAACAGCAGAAAAGGCAGATGGGAAATAATTAGCATAGCTGATGTTCATAATGATTTCCATTATACGGGAGTCGGTGTTAGAAAACCACTATATCACAAACTCTCCGCAACCCAACCATACGCGCCGACCCGTTTGTCTAAAAGGCTGTCGAGCCCCACTGGTGCGTTAAGCAGTTTCAGTGGCAAACGGTTCCGTATGGCATAACAGAGGACTAAAAGGTAAGCATTATGTGAATGCTTGACTAAAGAGATGCGTCTTTAATCTAGTTTTAAACTGTGTCAGCGAGTCAGAGTCTTGGACCGTATCGGGAAGGCTATTCCAGAGTTTTGGAGCTAAATGCGAGAACGCCCTCCCTCCTTTAGTGGACTTAGATATCCTAGGAATGACCAGAAGCCTTGAATTTAGTGATCTTAAGGAACGCGGTGGATTGCAGGGCGAAAGAAGGTCAGTTAAGTACATAGGAGCTAAACCATTTAGGGCTTTATAGGTCAGTAGTAGTACTTTGTAGTTGATACGGAACTTAATAGGTAACCAGTGTGGAGATGATAAAATCTGTGTTGTATGATCATATTTTCTTGACCTAGTAAGAACTCTAGCAGCTGCATTTTGTACTAACTGTAGCTTGTTTATTGAGGATGCAGGGCAACCTGCTAATAAAGCATTACAGTAATCTAGTCTCGAGGTCATGAATGCGTGAACTAAAGTTGTATTGTAAAAGGTTTTGTGAGTAGTTTTTTTGACCAATAAGTAATAACTCCATTTTATCTTAATTTAATAGCAGGAAATTACGCATTATCCAGCATTTTATATCTTTGAGACACTCTGATATTTTAGATGAGTTAGTGTTTTCATCTGGTCGTGATGAAATATATAATTGAGTGTCGTCAGCGTAACAGTGAAAATTAATTCCATGTTTTCTTATAATATTACCAAGTGGCAGCATATATATTGAGAATAGCAGAGGGCCTAAAACCGATCCTTGCGGTACTCCATAGTCTACTGACGTTATCTTTGATTTTTTCCCATCAGACAAAATAATAAGATAAAAAAAGATAACGGTCCAATAAGTATTATCTAAACCAGCTTAATGCCTGTCCCTGGACACCAGTGTAGTTTTGTAGTCGATCCAAGAGTATTTTATGATCTATAGTGTCGAACGCAGCGCTAAGATCAAGTAGGACTTGTATTGAGATACAGCCTTGGTCAGAAGCTAAAAGTCATTTGTAATTTTAACTAGCGCAGTTTCTGTACTATGATGCGGTCTGAATCCTGACTGGAATTTTTCATAGATATCATTTTCTTGCAAAAAAGAGCACAATTGAGCGGACACAACTTTTTCTAGTATTTTGGACATAAATGGAAGATTTGAAATGGGTCTGTAATTTGCCAAGTTATTTGGATCTAATTGCGGTTTCTTAATGAGAGGTTTTATTACTGCCAGCTTGAATATTTTTGGAACATGATAATGATAAAGACGAGTTAATAATATTGAGGAGAGGCTCTTCCACTACAGGTAATAGTTCTTTCAGTAGTTTAGTGGGTATTGGATCTAATAAACATGTTGTTGGTTTAGATGCAATGATAAGTTTATTTAGCTCTTCCTGTCCTATCGTTGTAAAGCGGTTTAGTTGTTCTAGAGGGGCCATAAAAGCTCAAGGAAAAATTGATTTCTCAGTTCATCATCACCCTTTAAATCTACCCAACCCGAAACTGAAACTTATGCGTGCATAGCCTATTCAGGTTTACACTGATGGGTAAATTGGGAGACCTAAAACTGAATGGCAGGGGCAACTATACGTCCATATATTAATGACAATAATACTTTAATAATATAATATTGATTCATTATAGAAGCTTGTAATAAATAACACGTGCCAAAAATACTCCATGCCAGACTATTCTTTAATAGCATAGGACATAAGTAAATGTCACACATCACATCTCAGCAGAGAGGCAAAGATTATTTTCACACTTTAGCAATGTTTAAAACTAATGCTACATTACACATCTTGATTAAATATAATACAGGTTCATGATGACTGTCACAGCAAAAACTGTAGCCTACTACATACAACAGGATATGTCCTATTGAAGTTAGGAAAGAAATACAAACCTCGGGATATCAGGCATTTACAATATTCAGCATCTTAAATAATCCATCCACACAAAGAAATATATACTGGAGTGTGGAGAGTACAGGAGTAGGTACAGAACTCTCTACTCTACAGTACAGGAGTTGGTACAGAAGGGGACAGTATCCAGCTAGTACGGCTAGTAAATCCCGGCGCAACAGCAGCACCAGGACAGGCTTTTATTTTGATGTTTGAGGGACTTTTCTTGTGAATCGTGAGCCCACACGTGTTGCTGTGAGTCCACGCGGAAACGTGCGCCAGAGATCATCATGGAGGAACACGACCAGGAGGGCAACAACAGCATGGACGCGAATAACGACCAGGAGTGTGAGGAAGAAGACTGCGATCCTACCGAGGATGACAATAATGAAGAAGAGTTCTCACTGGATGATGTGTTGCGTTTGGGCGGAACAAAGGTGAACTTTTAGCTTGTCTCCATGTGCGTAGTATAGCGCCGTTTTTGCATATAGCGTTCTATATGACGTTAAAGGATGAGAATGCCTTGCCAACACACGTGTCATTCCTCTATGAAAGATTCACATAAAACATGTTCACACTGATGGGACTAACTGCGAATGTATTTTTATATTCTTGAAATTCGAAGTTGAAGTTTCTTCAAAGGCATGGGCCGATGCAGCCACTTTTTATATTTAATATTTCAAAATTCCCTATATATATATATATATATATATATATATATATATATATATATAAAGACATGCCCTGAAATGTATGTTTGAATATTAAGCCCGTGCATAGTTTCTTGTATAGTTTTTTGTTTACTTTTGACATACCTGTCAAATAAAAAATTATATATGAAGAGTTCAGATGCAAAAGCCTCTAAATGCCATTTGAAATTTTCTTCTTTAATGATGATTTTTTTATCAAACTTGTATATTTAAGTTCAGTAATTTCACTTAAATAACAATTAATAGGTAATTATCATTGCCATTTAAGTGAAATTACTGAACTTAAATATACAAGCTTGATAAAAATGATCATTCTAGAACAAAATTTCAAATGGCACTTAGAGGCTTTTGCATCTGAACTCTTCATATATATTTTTTTTTATTTGACAGGTATGTCAAAAGTAAACAAAAACAAAAAACTATACAAGAAACTATGCACGGGCTTAATATTCAAACATACATTTGATTTCAGGGCATGTCTTTCACACATAAGTTACATTTAACGTTATGAAACAATAAACTAAACTCAGGTGTTTAATATTGTCAATCTATATCAGTGTCTGCTCACATAATGTATAATACATACTAATATGAACTATCTTTTCAATAAATTGTTTTGTAAAGCAACCCAAAGTGACTTGGACATGCAATTTGTCAGATTGTCAGAATAAAATAACTGCACTGTAAAATAACAGTGATTGTATAAATGCCAAATGAAAAGGCAATCTGACATGGATGTGATTGATAATTCAGGACTGGCAATGAAGCTAGGCTATTTTGTTCTGAATGATTCTCACCATTTTCTTTTGTAAAGGTGAAAAATAATACTTTGGACATAGAACTATAACATAGAAACGTAACTATTTATTACAATTTATCTTTACGAAGGCCAGAAATAATTTGAACGAGATTGAACAACCTAGATATCATGAGAGAAAGCATAAAGTGCCTTTAATCAGCTGAACATGCTGTCAGTGATAACAAAATGAGAAGATAGTCAAAACCCAGTAAATTGACTAGTTTTTTTGTTAACAACCTTACAAGTAGAAATAAATGTAACAATGAAATCATAAAAATGAATAATAAAACAGTCTGCTGTAAATATTCAAGTAGAACCCTCATTCATACTAAGGCCCCGTCCACACTACTGCGTTTTCGTTTAAAAACGGAGAATTAAAACGAATACGATCTCCGTCCACACCAGCGTTTTGTCTGCGTATTAGAATTGATCTCCGTCCACATTAAAACGACTGAAAACGCAGATCACGTGACCATTCACCAACACTGGGCATGCGCGCGCCGGTGTAAACAGTGGTTGGCGAATCAGGGAAGGACACGTCATGACTGATAACACCCAATCATAGAGCCAAGCGTGAGCCTCTGCGTCATCGTTTGTAAACTCCTCCGTTTTGTCTCGTCCACACTAAAACGCCCTCCGGAGACTCGACTCCACAGACAGCGCGCGCACCGCTCTTGACCCGCTCGCAACCGGAATCGTCGTCATGGCGGCACGCATTGTTTAGAGCAGATATAGGTGGATAAACAAGGCTTCCGTCTCCTCGCGGGTTCAGATACACTGAAATACGTCCGCACCGCAGAAATGTTGCTTCAGACAAGCACGTGCAGGTCGCGGTTTCTGTTTGCGTCATCACAACATTTCGGCCGTATTGTTTCGGTGATAAAAGTCTTTCGGCCGAAAACCGAAAATGCACTTTTGGGCCATTTTCGGCCGAAAATTTTCGGCGGCCGAATATTCGGTGCATCCCTAGTGCAAACGTAGCAAAAGGTCTCCGTTTTTAAACGAAAACGCAGTAGTGTGGACGGGGCCTAAGATGTACATGTGCATTTCCTAGATTTATAGATGTACTGGCTAGACTGATTAAAGCAGGAGTTATAATCTTTACTCGCTCATTTCTTTTTCAACTGCATTGAAATTCCTTTTTTCAGTTATATATACAGTAGTCAACATTTGAAGTAGATCAAAACCTTTCTTTTTTGACCCACTTCAAATGTTGACTACTGTATTTTCTTTTCTCTCGACCCCTAATTTCCTCCAAGTAATCAAGAATATGGTGTAATGTTTATTGTTTGTCTGATAAATCATGTTGTTGTGTCATCATCACAGGCCGATTATGTCATGCTGGCCAACATCAGCGACTCAAACGAGCTCCTCAATGGTGGAAAGAAAAACGCAATTGATGATCTGGAGAAAGGAGAGCTGGAAGAATTCATTACAAAGCTGGGCATTCGTGCTTATGCAGGGCAACAAATCATTCCAGATGAACAGGATGAAATATCCTCGGAGCCAAGCAAAAAAGAGGGGAAAAAGGCAAAAAGCTCCAAATTGAAAGAGGATTCGAAGCCCGCTGTGAAAAATGCCATTAAACCCTCGACAGAGGAGCTCAAACAACCCCCTGTAAAATTTACACAACTTGAAAAAAAGCAAAAAAAGCAAAAACAAAAGAGCACAAACCTGTTTGAGTTTTACCCACGGCAGGCTCTTCTTCTCAAACCCGGGGGTAAGTGGTTTGATATGGAGTACGCCTCCGAGAGCACGTCTGTACCTCAGAATGAGTCTCTGGTTGCTCAGTACAAGGCTTTGGCTCAGAAACTCTACGAGAATGAAACTGTCCTCTACAAAACCAAGAAGAACTTCCAGAAAGGTGCCAACTCCACCTGGATGAAGAGCGTGGTGTCCACGGGGACTCTGACTGACAGGATGGCGGCGATGACCGTTTTAATTCAGGATGCTCCGGTTCACGGTCTGGAGCACATCGAGAGCCTTGTGTCCCAGGTGAAAAAGAAAGGGAGTCGCAGACAAGGCCTTATGGCTTTGGATACTCTCAAAGAGCTGCTTCTCAGCGACCTTCTACCGAATAACCGCAAACTTTTGACTTTCTCCCAGCGTCCTTTTGATCAGTTGGAGGAAAAAGCCAGTGGGAACAGGGACGTCCGGGACCGCAGGCTCATCCTCTGGTACTTTGAGCACCAGCTAAAGTTTCAGATGGCAGAGTTTGTTGTCGCTCTGGACGCAATGGCTCACGATACGGTCCAGACCTCCAAAGTGCGATCGCTTTCCACTGCCTACGAGCTGCTGTGCAACCAGCCGGAGCAGGAGAAAGCGCTTCTGGTGCAGGTCGTCAACAAACTGGGTGATCCTGAATACAAAATCGCCTGCAAAGCTTCCCACCTGTTGGAAACCGTGATTCACAAACACCCCAACATGAAGACGGTGGTGTGCTGTGAGGTCGAGCGCCTCATGTTCAGGTCCAACATCAGCTCGAAGGCTCAGTACTACGCCGCGTGCTTCCTGAACCAGGTCATCTTGAGTCACGAGGAAGCGGACCTCGCTGCCAGACTCATCACCATCTACTTCACGTTCTTCAATGCGTGTGTTAAGAAGAAGGATATAGAGTCTAAAATGCTCAGCGCTCTGCTAACCGGAGTGAACCGAGCGTATCCGTACGCGAAGAGTGGGGATGAGAATGTGTGTAAGCAGCTGGACACGCTTTTTAAAGTGGTCCACATCGTCAGATTTAACACGGCTGTGCAAGCCCTCATGCTGCTCTTCCAGGTCATGAACTCCCAGCAGACCATTTCAGATCGCTATTATGTAGCACTCTACAGGTGAGCCATTGACATTGTTTTTCTGATGAAAGACTAAATGTTGAACGAGTCAGTAGGTGCACTGAATTGGCTGAATCCGAAATTCCCTCTATACTCTTAAATAGGGCTTTATTTGAGGGGATGGGCATTTTGTAGTGGTGTCCCAATTCACAGTGGACGTTATTGAGTCCACTTATTCAATCCCACATTGCTCTGCAGTAATAAGTGTACAATTATGTATAGCTCAACAGCTGTCTGAATTCACACACTCGTTTTCATTCACTCCTTCAAGTGGACAGAATTAGTGCACTAACGTAGGGAATAGTGTACAAGGGTTTAAGGTGCGATTTCGGATTCAGCCCTATTTTAAAGGACAAATTCAGTATTTTACAATTAAAACCCTGTTTTAAGATAGTTTCTGATTAAATAGAATGGTTAGGATTGTTTTTTAGACTGATGCTGCTGTCACGAGTATTTTCTGTTTCTGTGTTAACACCCCCCAACCCTTAGTTTACAAAGACATGAAACTCACCGAGTGGTCTGGGGTGTTCACTGATACACTCACACAAAAATCGCTGCAAGAGATGCCTTTACAATTAAATTTAGTATACCAAGTTAAGTTTACCAACATTTCAGTGCTTGGTACCAATCCCAGTTAAATAAAGTTAAAATAAGGCTATCGATCACTGCTAATACACCACCATGCAATGAGTGCTTTTTAGAGAGCGAGCGTGTGCACATACTGTTTGCAGCCACCTGTCAATCAGTCAGTTGTGTGTGTATATAACATGTACTGCATGCATTTCCAACAGCATAAAATATCCCTTTGTAAGATTTGTAAGGGAAAACACTCTTACAGGGGAATGTAAAGTCTCCAAATGGAGTTGGGACTGCAGAAAGACATTACCGATATATAATGATTCTTATTGTGGTATTGACTTGGTATTGAAGTGCCAGTACTTAATTCTGACATAGCTACATTGTTGCAAAGAAATGGAGAACAAAACATTGAAATATACAAATATGGCTAACAATATTTCAAAATGAATACAAGATGATACTGCTTTGCGGAAGCAATGGAAAAGGGAGATGGAACTACGGGTGGAAATTAGCTTTGGCTAAAATCCGGCATTTTTACATGCATGTACTCCATGTTATGTTCATTAAAATGCACTGTCCCAATCAAATAAAAGTAAAAAAAAAAAAAAAGATTTGGCCGATTAACAAACATCTAATTTAATCTTCTAATCCCTAACCTCATGTGGCATTTCCATCTTTGACAAATGGGGTTAAAAGTGGAAAATGGTGAACTGTAACTGGCAAGCTCCAAAAACGTGCCATAAAATGTATCTATAAATAGTTTGTTAGTCCAAGTCTGAATTAGGGATGGGCAACGATTAATCGCGATTAATCGCATCCAAAATAAAAGTTTGTGTTTACATAATATATGTGTGTGTAGTGTGTATAATTAATTTGTATATATAAAAACCCACACATGCATGTATATATTTAAGAAAAATGTGCTATTAATATATATCAAATATTTATATTTATATATAATATTAATTGTGAATAAATATATATAAAATATATACATGCACATATTTCTTAAATATATACATGCATGTGTGGGTATTTATATATACAAATTAATTATACACACTACACACAGATATATTATGTAAACACAAACTTTTATTTTGGATGCGATTAATCGTGATTAATCGTTGCCCATCCCTAGTCTGAATTAATCTGAGCTTTTTTGCAAGAAAAATTGCTTCTTTACATAAATGACGTATCATTTTTTTTAAAGATAAGAAACTGCATGTACTGTCAATGCAGACCATCTAACTAAAAGTGAATAAGATTTGAGAAACACTTTTCCAATCATTTAGTCTGTATAAACTGTTAGCATTAATTGAGTGAAAAACCAACACTGTAGCATTTTTTTCACTCTCAGATGATCATTAAAGTATGCAAAATATGTGTTTCACTAGTATTGGCTTGGAACAAATCTTTTATAGCCTTTCTCTAAACACACTTTTATTGTATAAGCAAAATCCAATATCTGCTGAACCTCCAATTTGTTGATGCATTAATTTAGGTATTAGTGCACAATGCTTCTATACAAATTAATATATTGAATAAACATGTCTTGAGGATTTTAAACGTGCAGTTACCCTCTTTTGCTGTTGAATGTGAGCTGCAGCCTGTTTAAGTGAAAGAAAATGAGATGCATTATTTGTTGTTGTTGTTGTAGGAATTTGCTATGGACACATTTTTGTGCAGCTTTTCATACGTTATAAAGCCTTAAATTTGATTTTAGAAACACTGCAGAAACCCTGTTATACTGTTTACAAATACCACATGGTTCATGTCTCCATTTGTTTGCTCTTCACAGGAAGTTGCTGGACCCAGGATTGTTGTCATGCTCAAAGAAGAGTATGTTTCTCAACCTCTTGTATAAGTCTTTAAAAGCTGATATAGTGATCAGACGGGTGAAGGCTTTTGTGAAAAGGTTACTTCAGGTCAGCTGTGAGCAGAACCCTGACTTTATATGCGGAGCGCTATTCCTTGTGTCAGAGGTGATGAAGGACAAGCCAGGCCTGAAGTTACTGCTACAGGACGAGGGGGTAAGTCTACACACACCCTCACCATATACAGTGTAGTGTTTGCTCAGAGAGTTTCTTATTATACGAGGAGATCCCACCTCTGGTGTATTGCCCACTCTACCACTGGAGAAAGTATGTTGGTCAGCTCAGGGCTCCAGACTGCGGCCAAATGGTCGCATTTTGCGACCAAAATTTGAGAGTGTGCGACTGAATTTTACATCCAGTCGCACATGTGCGACTAGTAAATTTGCCACGGTAAGCGTGCATGGTAAGCGTGGAAGGGGCACGTCATTGAATCAGTGACAGAATAGCGCGCGTAAACATCTGTGGGAAGGAGACGGAGACTAATATTACAACCTGCTATGTGCGTCTGAGCAATAAGCGATCTATTGACTCGTTACCTAGCAGCGAATGCGAACAAAATGAAAGTGGAACTAAAATATGCAACTCATATAGGCTATGCTTCATGGACCGTTGGCGTTTTTATTAGGTTGGACCAATAATAGATAGAGAAGCGCATAGCTGTTCTTATGGAGCGCCCGAACCACTGACAGTAGGCTAATAAAGCCCCCAACTTGCCAGTCGCAGGCCGATCTCGCTCACGCGACACTGTTACAAGGAGATCCAGTGAAGAAATCCATTGAATTCGCGTCAGAATTAATAACATCATCACTACGAGATCCAGTGAAAAACACTCCGATTCAGCGCAGATTTCTGTTATAAACCATATCAGACCAAACAGTGTTGACGTGGAAACCAGGAGAAACACATAGAAGGCTTTCAGTCCACAAATCAGCAACATTCACCATGGATTTAGGCTAATGTCTTATTTAAACTCTTATTAAAAAAATACCATTGTAAACAGTAGGATGTTTATTGGCTTTCACTCCGAGTCCTTAAAGGGTTAGTTCACCCAAAAATGAAAATGAAGTCATTAATTACTCACCCCCATGCTGTACCAACCCCGTAAGACCTTCGTTCATCTTCGGAAAACAAATAAAGATATTTTTGATTGAATCTGAGAGCTGGATCAGTCCTATATAGACTGCCTAAGGGACTGGCTCTTGACGGCCCATAAAGTCATTAAAGAAAAGGTTTAAATATTTCATGTGCCTACAGCGGCTCAATTATAAGTTTATCAAGCGACGAGACTACTTTTTGTGCGAAAAAAACATAAATAATGACTTTATTCCACTATTCCATTACTTCCTTATGGGCGCATGCGCGAGAACTGAGACGAGGACGTTCTCATTCGTCTACTTCTTGTTACCGGCTGCTCACGGCTTAGGAGTTTTACCGCCCCCTACCGTATAAGATGATGTGCTGATATAGCTGGAAGCGCAAAACTTTCTGTTTACAAGCAGAGGAAGACGCGCGCTGTACATACGCTTTTCTATTAGCGTATTTTCCGCACTATAAGGTGCACTTAAAAGCCTTTAATCTTCTCAAAAAACGACAGTGTTCCTTATAATCCGGAGCGCCTTATATATGGATCATCATTTTATACGGTAGGGGGCGGTAATACTCCTGAGCGGTGAGCAGCCGGTAACAAGAAGTAGACGAATGAGAACGTCCTCGTCTCAGTTCTCACGCATGCGCCCATAAGGAAGTAATGGAATAGTGGAATAAAGTCATTATTTATGTTTTTTTCGCACAAAAAGTAGTCTCGTCGCTTGATAAACTTATAATTGAGCCGCTGTAGGCACATGAAATATTTAAACCTTTTCTTTAATGACTTTATGGGCCGTCAATAGCCAGTCCCTTAGGCAGTCTATCTAGGACTGATCCAGCTCTCAGATTCAATCAAAAATATCTTTATTTGTGTTCCGAAGATGAACGAAGGTCTTACGGGGTTGGAACTAGGGTTGGGTATCGTTTGAATTTGAACGATTCCGATTCCGATTCCTTGTTTCGATTCCGGTTCCCAACGATTCTCGATTTCGATTCTTTTAAGAGGCAGGGTCAAAAAAGTTTAGCTAACCTTGCTAACCAACGGCCTTTCTGAAGGAAATACTCCTTTCTGAAGGAAATACTCCTTCTGTAAAAATACTCCTTTTGTCACAAATTTTGCATTTTGCCGAGATTTCGTTATTTTTTAAAAAGTGAAGCCACACTTTGGACCGCCGACGTAAGCTACTCATGTTCAACTCGCGCGGTTATGCCAACACTTCCGGTAGACGCTTCTTTGTTGGTGTTGTTCAGCGGTTTCTTCTTCCGCTCGGCGGACTGTGAATATCGAAACTAGGAATTGAAATTTTAACTTTTGAACGATTCCAGGAAAAATGAAAAGTTAGTCCCGGTTCCAATCGATACTCGATTCTCGATACCCAACCCTAGTTGGAACAGCATGGGGGTGAGTAATTAATGACTTAATTTTCATTTTTGGGTGAACTAACCCTTTAATATACATGTTTTCACTACTTTTTTTAAAATTAATATTGTGACATTATAAATGATAATAACTAAAGTTAACTTCATCTACACCCTAAATTAAGCTTAGTGATTTATTGTCAGCCCCAGTGCAACTTGGGCTTTTCTTCTTTCTTTTTTTTCAAACTCGGTGTAAGTTCTCGTTTGAGGTGGTGCAGCCCTCAAATTTGAGTCTGGAGCCCTGTGAACTTAAAATAAAACAGCATATCATAATGTTAAGTCTATTAAAGTCTATTTATTATTAAAGAATTTGTCAGTATTACAGTTATTTTGGGGAAAATTTGATTAATTGCATTGCAAGCTGATTTAAGGTGTGCCCCTAAATTTTCTGCTTGCGCTCCTAAAATTTTCAGTCAGGGGCAACAGCGCTCCTAGTAAAAAAAGTTAGTCAGGAGCCCTGCAGCTTAAATACATGTGTGCCTTAAAGAACAATAGCATAAACATGAACCCATCACAGAGTTGTCTGTAAAAAAGGTCTTTCTGCAGGATGACGAGGAAGAGGTGTATCAGGATCTGGAAGAGGATAGCGATGATGAGGAAAAACCTGTGGATCCCAACAGGGACTTACAAAAACAAAGCGCAAAACAATGCCAGATGAAGCCCACTGCATCATGGGTACATCATCAAAATTTGGAAGGTGAGCCTCATTCATAGGCCTGCAACTCTCGATGGACACACTGAAGCTCGACACGCCATTGGCTAAGAACATTTGTTTTATTTTACAAGCTGGACGTTTTACGTATAATACAAGTACAATGCAAATGAAAATTCTTAGTAAGTGTAATATGAAATAATATTATTAAAGACAAGCAAACAGCCTTTAATAAATGAAGAACAAATAATTAAACCACAAGCAATAGCACAAATAAACACAATAGAACAAAGATACAAATTAAATAAACAGTGCTTTTCAGATTAGGTTTAGAAAGTGACAGTTCTGCCAACTCTTGGCCATCAGACAGTCCTTATTGTCTAACCCTGCATTTTGATCTTTTATTTTTTAACTTAAACACAGGTGAGTGAAATGGTACAATTTACTAGCCATTGGCTAATCAAAGACTTTGTCACCTAGTGTGAAATTTGTTTCGTGTTGTAGAGGGTTGGCCTGTCACAATAATACTTTATCGACTTGTACAGTATATGGACATGACATTTGACCAATATTGACCATTGTGTTTACATTTTGGTCAATATTGGTTGAATGTCACCAACGTTTTAGCGACCGGGAATCACCTCTAGATTTCTTATCTCACACACACACACACACAAACACATCCGGTTCGCTATCTTTGTGAGTATCATATTTACCCTCATGCAGTGTGTCTTGTCTTCCATTTAAAAAATTAACTTCATCAATTTGTCTCCACATGCCACTGTTCTCTAATGAGCCTTTTTCTTTATTTCAAACCCCTCATGTCCTTAGGTGGTGTAAAAAAGGAGATGTATGACCCCATGAACAGGAACCCTTTGTACTGCGGGGCCGATCACACAGGCCTCTGGGAACTGCAGAAGGTACCAAGACTAACACTGTTTTTCTAATCTTCTCATTATTACTGTGATTTGTGCTCTGACGTCACGCTCTCTCTTTCAGCTCTCCCTTCATTTCCATCCCTCCGTGGCTCTTTTTGCGAAGACTCTATTGCAGGTAACAACTTTCAACTTGTAACAACTTGTTTAAAGTCACCCTTAAAATGCTCCTTATGCACTCTCTTGGTACACGTGAATAATTTACCAGTGCATGAAAAAAAAAAGTTTGTCGATTCGTAATCTTTCATCCAAGTGTAGACACTTCAAAAAGAACACATCTCGAAACAACGCATCTAGTGTAGACAGCATCACTGATTATAATGGGTTCTGTCGTATTACTCATGTCTAATGTAGACCCGCTGATAGATGCCAACAAACAGTGTACAGAGACACGAGAGCCTGTTCCAGATCCTTTGTCTGCTGTTCACTGTTGCTTGGCAAAATAGTGTGTGTGTGCCACCTAGTCAGTTTTATGACAGCAGCGGCTCCGGGCACATGACCAAAAGTATAAATCTTATTGTTTGGCCAGTTTTTTTTTTTTTTTTCCCATTCCACTGTCATACATTTCTTTTTTTTTTTCTTTTTTTTTTTCCTTTTCTTTTCGGTCTGCTCATCGCCTTTTTTTTTTTTTTGTTAGTTTTTTTTTTTTTTCAGAGTAAACAGCATACATGGAGCATTGGCATTAATCATTTTCACACACAAAAAAAAAAAGCAAAAAACAAAACAAGGGCAGCGTAGTCAAATACCGAGTTACAATATCCTCGGATACATGATAGACTTATATTCAATGCCAATACAGTTCAACGGCGTTTTCCACAACTTCTGAAATGATTCAGATTTACCTTTTATCATACATCCAATCTTCTCCACAAGTATAGTCTCTTTAATCAGGATTATCCAGTCCTTAATAAGGGGTGGGTCAGTGCCAACCCATTTATTCATAATTGATTTCCGCCCCAACATTAGTAAGGTTCTAAAAACATCCGCATATTCCAGAAAGGAGGGGGGCAATATACCCAGCAAGCACATGAGTGGGGAGGCAGTAACCTTCTGTTTACATATTATTGATAATTTATCACAAATATCATTCCAAAATATCATTCCAACATTCCAAAACAGAAAACTTCTGACCTTCAATGTTATTTTAACAACATGATTTTTCTTCAGAGCTTGTCTTGACATTAAGAGTGACCAAATAAATAGTAGTAGTGGTGTCTTTAACTTCTGTGTACTTAACAACATGAACACAATAAGTACATTGCGCTTATTTTTTATGTAAAACAAATTATTGAGGTGGGATACGGGATTAGGATGGGTTTTAGGGAAAGGTCAACAGTTTGTAATTACAGAAATTAATTGGAGCTTTAATTGCATGCAGGTAGTTATAATAATAATAATAATATTGGTTCAAATTTAAAACATGTATTTACACAAGAAGTGCATTGTATCAAATGATTAAGTTAAATGTTAGTGCATACAAGTTAAAGACAGCTAATATAAAGTGGGACCTTCATTTGACCCCCAGGGAGAATTCATTCTGTACACGGGGGATCCGCTGCAGGACTTCACACTTATCCGATTCTTGGATCGCTTTGTGTATAGGAATCCAAAGCAAATGAAGGGAAAGCGTAAGCAAACTCAACAAAATTACAATTTAAGCTCTTGACTTTGTCACTTTATTCATTTTGCTAAATCTATTCTTTGTATTCTAGAAAACACAGACGCTACTCTGATGCAACCCAAGTACAGGAGGACGCTCAGCAATGTCAAGTCATTACCTGGTGAGTCCTGTAATGTAGTCATAAAATTGCTATTGTTTTGCAATCATAAATGCCATTACTAACAATGTTACATGTTTTTTTTTCTTGTAAATGCACTTTTGACAGTGAAGTATGGGATCAAAATCCTGCCAAATGCATTGTGGCCACGTATCAAAAAATAAGTGTGATTCAAAAATGTAAAAACACATGTAAAAAATATGTTGCACAAACTGAAAGAAAAAAAATGCAAATTATCAGAAAAGCAAAGAACGTGGTCACGGATCAAAATAGAATAAGCGTGAATCATAAAATAACAACCATGAATAAAAACTTTAAATACATTATAAAATATTTGGCACAAAACTTGTTCATGTTTTTCGCTCTTCTTTCCGTGTTCTGCGCTTGCTCTTACAAATGTTGCAGTTCGAGTTTCATGTAAATTAGGGCGGGCTTAATTGGTCCACCATTGGTCCACTAGTTTAGATTGACAGCTCCTCCTCTAGCCAATCAATCGAAGAAGGGAGTTGACGTCACTCCAATGCGACTCGCGCTGCTGATGTTCATTCGTTGCTACAGGTGAAGATTACCATCAGCTCAGCTGGCAAAAATCTTTCCATGGCAGGACACCGTTAAATTGTATGTGTGCCTGCAACTCGACCTGTTACCCCTATATATGTCTACCTGGCGATCCGTTATTATAGTTAAATTAGTCATCCTAATGACGACGAACTGTCACAATTCCCCATTTGAACGAGAAGTTTGAATGAATGACTCACTCATAAGACAATAACTTGCCACCACTTACTGGCTGTTTTACTTTCATTTTTAAAGGACAACTCCGGCGCTAAATGAACCTTAAGTCTAATTACACATTGTTACCTAGTATCTGAGATTTGTTTTCATGATTGCCGAATGTAAATAGTTTTATCTCTAAAAACAGTTTAGCCTATAACGCTAGTATATAGGGCATAGAGTAATGTCTAATAAAAATCGCTTGTTATTACCACTAAAAAGGCTCAAAATAGCCCCACAGTAACACGACAGCATAACAAGGGTCCCTACATTCAAACCGAAGCATTGAGAACTTTGTCAGTGTCCATACAGTTTAATAAGCAGATATTTTATACACACAGTCAACTTCGCGAATACAGGAAGAAGCGATCTTGGAAAAATAGTCTCGACCAGTCGATCTACGAACGCCGATCCAAGTGCGCTGCTGAGATGTGAATAAGGTAATAAGGTGAGCGCGAACAGTAGGCTACGTGTACATATTGAAGAGAAGTAAACGGTTTGTGTTTCTTCTGGAAACAACGGACCATATGAGATTCTGCTCAGTTCAGCGCACTTGGATCGGCGCTCGTAGATCGACTGATAGGGACTATTTTTCAAAGATGGCTTCTTCCTGTATTCGCGAAGTTGACTGTGTCTATAAAATATCTTCTAATTAGACCAAAGGTTCATTTTGCGCCGGAGTTCTCCTTTAATGTTTACATGGAAGGGCAATGTCAGTCCTGGGTGCAGAGTTTAGCTCCTCCAACCCTAATCAAACACACCTGACCTGAACCAGCTAATCATCATCTTTAGGATTATTAATACTGCTAGAGTTGACGCTAAACTCTGCAGGATAGCGGCACTCCAGAAACGACGTTGGCTATCCCTGATCTTTTCAACAATTGTCATGTTGCTCTATTAAAAATGTAAGCTATAAATAAAAATTAATCCTAAAGTAATATGCAAATATAAATAATATGTAATAAATCACTGCATATCAAATCCACCTGGTTTCTGTAATAATTTTCATTAATCTTTTGTAAAATAGTAGCCTACAGAACCTAGGCTACTATTTTACAAGGCCTACAGCCTACCTGTCTTAGAATTAATTTACAAGGGTTCATATATGATCGCTTAACAACAACAATTAAGAAAACATTTGAGCAAGGCCTATTTAACGGTAACGGATCGCCAGGTAGGTTTTTTAACAAAGGCTACATGTTCATTTTAAATTTTTGTTGTTGTTCTTTGTTTTACATACTTGGAACTGTACCACAAATGCCTTGTATTGAGCGTGTATACTTTATGCGCCTTGTCTGTAATTGAACTAAATAAAAAAAATATATATATATATATATATATTAAAAAAAAAGGTAGGCTGTGTGTAGCGTTGACCAAAGTCCTAAAATCTTCAGACGGTTACAATGGCCATTTTTAATTTAATTTTTGCAAAGAAATGTTGTGTTGCAAAATCTATAGGATGTTTCACTTAGAGCTGCCTTGACATTTTAACGTCATGAGCCAAGTAATATTGTTTAACACCAATTACCAGTGTGCACATTAAAATTCTTATGTAGGCTATCTCAAAAAAGTGATGTCCAGAGTTCAGAGCGTTACTGCTTAAAAGTCCTTCCCCTGCGTAAGTGAACTTTTTATTTTTTTATTGAAATAGTTATACATTTGCAACAAATAGAAAGAAAATATAATGTAATTAAAATTAATAATACAAATAAAGGAAAAAATATAAATATAAAAGAAAAAGAAACGAGTATGAGATCATCATATAAATAGCATAAAAGCTTCACATAAAGACCTAGTATGTTTTGCTTTACTGTTTTTCAACCCAAGTAGTAACTCGCTATAATTTTTCATTTCTATCTGAAATATAAATAAGTTGGGTTTTCCTTAAGCCCATTTTTGTTTATGTATGATATTTCCCCATAATCAAACAGAGATTAACAACAAATGCCACATTTGGTGGTAAACTTTGGCTATTAAAATAAAAAGACATCTTTTTCAGATAAGAAAACTTTAATTCCTAAGCATTTACGAAGAAAACATTCCAAATCTACATGTGAAGAGTTCAGATGCAAAAGCCTCTAAATGCCATTTGAAATTTTCTTCTTTAATGATGATTTTTATTAAGCTTGTATATTTAAGTTCAGTAATTTCACTTAAATAACAATTAATAGGTAATTATCATTGCCATTTAAGTGAAATCACTGAACTTAAATATACAAGCTTGATAAAAATTATCATTCTAGAAGAAAATTTCAAATGGCACTTAGAGGCTTTTGCATCTGAACTCTTCATGTATAAGTGAACATCAGTAGCCCGAGTCGCATTGGAGTGACGTCAACTCCCCTCTTCGTTTGATTGGCTAAAGGAGGAGCTATCAATCCAAACTAGTGGACCAATGGTGACGCTTAAGCCCGCCCTAATTTACATAAAACTTGAACTGCAACATTTGGAAGAGCAAGCGCAGGACACGGAAAGAAGAGCAAAAGACATGAACATAAATATAAGTTTTGAACATAAATACCTGTTCTGAGCTCACGCTTTTTTCTTGTCTATAACGAGAAGCGCGGTTTCGTTCTGCTTTTATTTCGTTTGCCATTTGATGTTTCTCATATGCAACAGAAATGGCCACTCTTAGCATTTGGGCAATGTGGTGGTGACACCAGTGTGACCTCTAACAAAATTTTGTTGCACCGGCTAGAAAAAAGATTGCAATTTGCCACCATTTGGCTGCAGTCTAAGCCCTGCACTGAACAATTTCTAATAAAGGTTGACGTAATGAAGCCTGCTTGATGAACAGAACTTCTAACGTTTCTATAATGCATTCAACTTTCGGACCTTATTTGTAGACAAATTAAATGATTACAATTTGCTCTGTAATTTTAAATCTAAAACTTGTTTATTTATTTACAACACTTTTTTTTTGTTTTGTTTTTTGTGCAGTTAACTGTGATGAATATCTGGCCAAAGAGGAGAGTCAGATACCTGTGGATGAAGTGTTCTTCTACAGGTTAGTAGAAGCTTCAAGCAAATACAAATACTGTTACTTAAGAGTGGAACAATGTCACTCTGTTGTTATGTGTCATTCAGGTACTTTAAGAAGCGTGATGCAGAGAAGCGGTGGAAAAGGCCAAACCGCAAGGATGACAATGAGAGTGTGGAGGACGTTGACGATGACGAATTTGATCGGGTTCTTGGTAGGACCTGAAATCAATTCAGCCATTCAGGATTATACTTTTGGTCTTCCTGTTGTGAGTAACCTGCCTGAAATTTTGCCTCCTCAGATGCTTTTGAAGGAGACAGCTTTTTCACTGAGTTCAAGGATGATGACTTGGACTTTGCAAGGTATGTTCAGTGCTATTCACTCTTCTCATTCAAAGAAGAAAGCATAATCAAATGGATAATCAGAAATTATGCATTTTTGATAATTGTAGGATTGTGCGGTTAATCGAAATCATAATAAGATCACAATGCGAGCATGCTTGATTTCTGAATGGCAGAAAACGGGATTTCTCCGCCACTCCCCCTCAGTGTGTGATCAAAGCCAATCAAAATGCAGCACGCTTAAAACTAGCGCAAGAACAGAACAGTGTGTATATGTTTTTCCAACTGAATCGACTTTTTTTCTCGTGTGTGATTCCACCGTCCCATCATATATATATATATATATATATATATATATACACTAGGGATGGGACGGTATGAAAATTTCATATCACGATTATAGTGTCCAAAATAATCATGATTATCAATATTATCACGGTTTTGTTAAAAATGTATGAAAGTGCTCAAAAAAGAACTGATGCTCACACTGAAAACATTTCAACAAGTTTTATAATTGAAAATCAACAAACAACAAATAAAACAAGCCTCTCTATGCAGTTTTTTATGCAAGGTTCTATTCTATGGCATTTGCTTCTTTATAATGCCCGTCGTCAATAGCAACGCATTATTACACAGCGCACATCCATATCATAACGGACGCGCGCTCTTGTTTCATTCAAATACAACTTGCCGTCTTGCGTCTCCAAGTTTTTTATGGTATTGCAAAAATGAAATCAGAGTTCATTTATTGTTTACAGAGTTTGATAATATTGGTGTGATATATCTTGTCTGGACGATTGTTTTACAAAATGAATTCATAAACAGGTAAGATTTAAAACATTAGCTAATCTCATTATCAATTCAATATGTCCCCGTAATTATGTGGTAAAAATAAAATCGGTTTAATACGTGATGTATCTATACTTTACTATCCCTTAAAATATCACTCTTAATAATAGTCTTGTTTGAAGTTGTTAGTTCGTCTTTGGCTCAAATCCACTTGCTACGAACTTTTCTTCGCGGAAGCTTGACGTCTATTTCAAGTGAGTAACATAAAATGTTTCAACTCAAAACAACATTTCGTGCCCAAATGTTTCCCAGACGTAGTTTTGGTATTGAGGTCAAAGTTAACTTGCCTTGCGTTCGGGTGATGATCACACAAGACGACTCGGCAGATTTGAAGTGTTTCTATTGCAGTGACTTTTTGTTCGGCAGACAGGGTGACCATCCTCGATCAAGTTTCCCTCAGGACTTTTGTAAAACCCAAAATGACCACACCTCAGATTTGGGCCTCTTAAAAGGCTGAAAAATCTCCTGAGCACGGTCACTGCCTTCCACCATTCCTTCTCGAATAGTAATTTTAAAAAAAAATGCGTGCTGCGCGCCTGCGTCAGACTGGCCGACAGGATTCAGTGAGTTATTAAAATCGCGATAATCAAACACGGTTTTAATGATAATTAAATTTTAAACGATAATACTAACCGTCAGTACATTTTACTGGTTTCACGGTTTATAGTAAAACCGGTTATGGTCCCATCCCTAATATACACACACAATATATATATTAGGGCTGTCAGTTTAACGCGTTATTAACGGCGTTAACGCAAACCCATTTTAACGGCGTTAATTTTTTTTATCGTGCGATTAACGGTCTTTTTGTCCTAGCAAACTTTGCAGTTTTTTTCACATGCTTTTGCAACAGGACGCGGCATGCGTCCTGAACCATTTTGGCGTCTCACGCTCGTCATCCACTCAAAGCCGGCTCACAAGCCGAAACGTGTGTTTGCAGCGTGCCTGTTTTGTTTACGGTCTAGATCCGCTTGCGCTTTGGTCGAAGAAGCAACAAAACATCCTTGCGCGGCGCAAGCCATTGAAATTAATGGGTTTCAGAGCGCAGCGCGAGGATGTTTTGTGCCGCACACACTCGTTTCGGCTTGCGAGCCGGCCAAATAGTAACATTACATTTTGAGTGGATGACGAGCGCGAGACGCCGAAATGGATGCCCTAAGATTCTGAATGGAAAGTTTACTTTTAAAAAGTTGCCAAATTGTCCCATTGACAAGACCAAGTGATCTGTGTGTTTTGTCGTTGTGAACTGAGCTATCATCATCGCAGCACGTCCAGTCTGAAACACCACTTGATGATGGCCAAGCAAACACACACACACACAGATGATGCAAATTCTCCACCCCTCGTCAATATCAGGACCTCGTCAGTATTTCTTTCACCCTTTTATTGATAGACAGTGTTAAATTGTGTGAGAGATTATTTATGTTAGTGTGAAATTGAGCACTATTCCAGTGTTATTTTCAATAATAATAATAAAAAAAAACATTTGCACTAAACAAGCCAATCTACTTTTCCATGTTGATAAGAGCATTAAAATGAGAAAAAAATAATGTAACAAAAAGAAATCAAAAGACATTTAGAATAGATAAAAATGTGCGATTAATCGCGAGTTAACTATGACATTAATGCGATTAATTGCGATTAAATATTTTAATCGTTTGACAGCACTAATATATATATATATATATATATATATATATATATATATATATATGAAGAGTTCAGATGCAAACGCCTCTAAATGCCATTTTAAATTTTCTTCTTTAATGATGATTTTTATCAAACTTTTATATTTAAGTTCAGTGATTTCACTTAAATGGCAATGATAATTACCTATTAATTGTTATTTAAGTGAAATTACTGAACTTAAATATACAAGTTTGATAAAAATCATCATTAAACAAGAAAATTTCAAATGGCATTTAGAGGCTTTTGCATCTGAACTCTTCATATATATATATATTCTTTTGCACAACGATCATAAAATCTTTTATCCAGTAATGTTAATAGCAGTTGACGTGGCCAAATGATCTTTGTTGCAGCAATGTGACGCCCAAGTCAAAGAAAGGTGAAGATCCAGAAGACTCTGCGTCTGACTCTGACCTTGATGACCTTGATGATGAGGAGGTCTCTCTGGGCAGTATGGAGGATTTTGAAGATGAGTTGGAGGATGAAGGTGGAGAGTTCATGGAAACTGAAGATGCTGCTGCTGATGATGATGATGATGATGATGAAGAAGCAGGTGCGTCAATGCAGCAATTTTCATTATTAAGCTTATAAGTATGATTTTGTAATTTCACAGAAAATGCTAAATGAGAAGAAATGATTTCCATGGAAAATCATTTCTATTATTTTTAAAAATATTAAAAAGAAAAAAGGTAATTTTATCAGCTGGATGACTGGCTCCGATTAAAGAATTCCTTTTTTTGGTGAATATCACACAACCTGGTGAAATCCTTCTTTATTGTATCCATTGGGAATGGTACCTGGTCTTTACAGCTACTGTGTTTTCAGTATTTCAAAGCAGTTAAAGGGTTAGTTCACCAAAGGGTTTTCCTACCATAGTAGGAAAAAAATACATACTATGGAAGTCAATGGGGATTGAGATCTGTTTGATTAAAACATTCTTCCAAATATCTTCCTTTGTGTTCAGCAGAACAAATAAACACATAGAGGTTTGGAAAAACATGAGGGGGAGTAAATACTGACAGAATTTTCATTTTTGGGTGAACTAACCCTTTAAATGTGAAGCAGATCTACACAATCTCATAACTGTATTTAATATAATAATATTTATGTGAGATTTACCCTTAGTTTTTCCTAATCGACTGAATCGACTTTTTTTTCTCTCGTGTGTGTGTGATTCCATTGTCCCACAGGCGCTCAACCTAAAAAGAAAAGGAAAAGAACAAAGGACCAAGCAGTGTTTGCATCAGCTGAAGAGGTAGATGGGTTAAATTTGGGTTAAATACAAGATCCATAGAACTGTTTTTGACATGCTTTTTAATAAACTAAATGAAATCAATATTTGGTGTGATCACCTATTGCCAGGAAACCTGCTTTATTTTTGGGTACACCACTCGTAAAAAAAGATTGGAACATTCCTACTGTTAACTATGACACAGACCAATATATGGATGGGCTTAATCCTAACCTTTTAATAACCAGTTTACAGTTAATTGTTAGTTATTAATGCACCCTAGATCATAAGACATGAGATGTTAAGCACATTTCTAATGCAGCTGAATGAACCCAAAAATGTCTTTCTTAACAGTTTGGGTGTTTGCTGGAAGAAAACGCAGGCTTGAAGTTTGAAAACACTGGTATGAATGCAATGGCCAACACGGACAAAGCCGGTGAGTATATTGAAAGAATTAAGGAACTACAGACTTGCTGCTTTTGTGCAATTAAATTTTTCCTGAATTTCCCATGTCTCTTCCATCAGATGTCAAGCAGCTGAAGTGGGAAGTTCAACGGAATGACTGGATCTGTGGGAGAGATGTCCAAACTCTCAGGAGGAAAAAGGCCTCGTTCAACAAGAGAAAGTTTGGAGGAACCAAAAAGCGTCAGAGTGTCAATAGGAAGAAAATAAAAACTTGAGTCTTCAATTTTTTCTCCAGCTTGATGGACCTAACCTCCTAAACTGCTTCATGGACACATTACATCCTGGCCCACTGACTGTACCTGTAATATACGGTACAGGGATGGATGCTGTGCCATGTTTCTGTTATATTACACCTGTAGAGTTGTTAAGTGGTTCAGTCAATATAGGCTGTTTTACACGTGTTGTGTTAAATCCAGGGTTCCTACATTCATTGGAAAATGCTTGATTCTGTTATGCTTTACATTTTACATTTTAACATCTCCCTTGAAAATGCTTGGTGTGTTTTCTTTTTATAATAAATACAACTAACCTGGAAAAAATAATTGGATCAGGGTTTCTGCAGGTCTTAAAGATAATAAATCAGAGCACATGTAATGCCATTAAATATAGCATGCACTGCAAAAAATGAATGTTCCTAGTACAAATATCCTTAGAAAACAAGACATAACTTATTTATTTTGCTTTTTTATTAAAGATGAAATTATCCAGTATAATGAGAAGTTACAGTAAACATGTCTATATTTTTGTGGTTGGAAAGCTTTTTTGTAAAACCATTTAAAAAGTAATAGTTATATTTTGAAACTTTAAATTTTTTTATAAAAACAACTCGTGTTCTCCTTAGATATTTACATTTAGAGAACATTGATCATTTGTGTTCTCTTCACTTTATTCCTCAAATTTGGAGAGAGTCAAGTCACTTTTATTTGTATAGCAAATTTTATGTAATACAGATTGGGTAACACTTTAGAATACTGTATCTTACTTACTGCAGAATTAATAAGGAATTATTGACGAACTAATAGGTAATTCTTCATTAACTACTTCTTCACTACTGTTAACTACTAAGGAAGATGTGTTAACTAATCAGTATGTAATATAATTTTATGATTGTGTTAAGAATCAGTTAGTTAATCAATAACTATGAATTCTGTCATACCTCCTGAAGAACTACTACTAATTAAGGTTCAAGAAAAATAACTAAGAAGTAACTACTGAACAGTCATACAAAAACTAACCTCAGATTATTTGTATATTTTATATACAGTACTGTGTGTGTCTGTTTTCCTCAGCATAGAATGCCACTGAGTAAATTCATGTATTTGAGGCAACGACTGAGGGTAACTGAAAATATAGGGAACTTATTAGTAATTAATAAATAAGTATCAAATAATTCTGCAGGAATTACTTAGAAGCTGGAACAGTATTCTAAAGTGACAATATAGGGAACCCATTAGTAATTAATAAAGAATTGTCAAATAATTATCCAGGAATTAGGCTACTTATAATCTGAAACAGTCTTGTAAAGTGAAAATATAAGAAACTTATTAGTAATTAATAAATAACTTTTAAATAGTTATTTTAAACTTTTAAATCAAACTTACTGTAATATATATATATATATATATATATATATATGAAGAGTTCAGATGCAAAAGCCTCTAAATGCCATTTGAAATTTTCTTCTAAAATGACCATTTTTATCAAGCTTGTATATTTAAGTTCAGTAATTTCAGTTAAATAACAATTAATAGGTAATCTTCATTGCCATTTAAGTGAAATTACTGAACTTAAATATACAAGCTTGATAAAAATGATCATTTTAGAAGAAAATTTCAAATGGCACTTAGAGGCTTTTGCATCTGAACTCTTCATATATATATATATATATATATATATATATATATATATATATACCGTAATTATCTAAACCTTTGTAAAATACACGACAATTACTTGCGACAAAGGCGAAGAGGGGTGAAAAAGGCAACAGTGGCAAGGAACCAAAACTCCATAAGGTGACAGAATGGAGAAAAAGAACCCAGGCTCAGTGTATGTGGCTACCGCCATATTGCCGGAACTTGAAATGGTGCAAAAGAAGTTTAAAATGTATAAGAACTAAGTATAATAATAAGGTGTAATATACATGATATGTTTTTGCTTATTTGCAGATCATAGCCTATAGGTAAATGTCTACACTTATTTTTCTTATTAGTGCTGAAGAATGACAAACTGACTACTGTGTATGACTGTTAATTAGTAGTTACTTCATAGTTATTTTTCTTGAACCTTAATTAATAGATAATTAATAGTAGTTCTTCAGGAGGTATGACAGAATTCATTAGCTATTGATTAACTAACTGATACTTAACACAATCATAAAATTATATTACATACTGATTAGTTAACACATCTTCCTTAGTTAACAGTAGTGACTTAAGTGTTATAAAGAATTACCTATTAGTTCTTCATTAATTCCTTATTAGTTATGCAGTAAGTAAAATACAGTATTCTAAAGTGTTACCACAGATTGTTTCAAAGCAACTTTGCAGTAATAAACGTAAAGCAGTTCTACAAAAGCCAACTGTCGTTATTCAGTTCAAGTCATCAGGGCTATTACATTATGTGTCAGGGAAGCCATGACCTTCAGAGATGAGATCCTGATTAAACATTAGGATTGGAACTGAACTGTGGGTCACAGCCCTGCAGAAACACGACTGAATAGTCCTAGTGTGTATGAAACATTTTGTGGAAACAAGTCTGAAATCAAGCACATTTCAAATGGGGGAATTCACAAGTATATTAGGGAATGATCCCAATGACTGGTAATCCAATGTCTTATTTGAATATACTTTTAAAAAAAAGTTGTGCTGTGGTAAATTGTATTCAGACAATTAAAAAAAACTAGCAAATACACCATTTATATATGATGCAGGTGCCCTTCACACACACACACACACACATCTCTGCTTTTGCTGGGCTGACAGTGATCACAGGACGGAGAGATGGAGAGAGAGAGCAGAGCCAGGAAAGCATTTAATCACACCAGTTACTGCTGTGCCCTTATTCACTAAGGTCTATTATGCAGAGGTGGTGTTCTGCATCCACAACTGCAAGAAGCCACCAGCAAAAACCTAACCCTTGTAGATTTGATACATAGACCCTGAGTTTGGAGGAGCCTGGATGACATGTTTAGCATCAAAGGAGCTCAAGAAGTTTGGGACGTTCAAACACAGGCATATATTGTAGTCATCCATCCAGCACAGCCTTGGAAACGGCAGCAGTGTGTGCCGCAGTGCAGACACCCGAGTGATAGTTCTAGCTGAATGCTGCAAATGAGCAAGGGGTTTGCAAAAATAGAGGCAAGTTAAAAGTTAACACCTAATTTATCTAGGGCTATGATTAATTTTGACAGAATCATTGATATTGATCTTTCATCAGGCTTATTATTAAATTAACTTTCCTTCAAATAAAATGTATTAAAACTAGACATATTTACAGAGAAAAAAAAGTAATAATGTCACCCTTATTTCTCATTTATAGTTGCCCTTATGAAAGTTTACCATAGTTTATGCATGCATCCAGAACTTAGACATGGTATTACTAAAATCATGGTAGTCAGGTAGACAATGGTAGATCCCTGCAACATTGCACGCTTTGTTTATCAGTTGATAGAGAGGTGCAAGTTTCGTCAAACCTTTGGAGTATCAGGCTTTTGGCGTTTCATACCCTCCAGATATCGCCCAACTGTCTTCGTTTAGAGAAGCAATTTTATTCAATTGACAGTTATTTCTTGTAAGGCATAAATTACTGTAATTTCTTTCGTACTAATGGAATAAAATGGTGGCTTATCTGAAATGAGACCGCATCCTCGATTTCAAACTTTGATTTTGCTTCCATGTTTTTATTCACTCCTTTACGTGGACTTTGAGTGGGCTAAAGTAGAGAACAGTAAATGTGGGTATAGGGGCTGATTTCAGACATAAAGGGAGAAATGTGCTTAAAACTATAAAAACAAGTGCAGTCCAGTGTACATCTGTAGTTGTGTAGTCATTCAGAACACGTGGACGTTGCTGTCCATTTACAGTGTTTTCATTGCGTAGTGAGCTCAGTAAAGCCCGCCACAGGCACCGGCGTCGAGTTCTCCTGACTTTGAGTCAGCCGATCTCGACCGAGCACAGAGAAGAACTGAAACCTGTGGCCCATCTTCTCAGGGTTGATCAGCATGTCGTAGCTGTTGATTAGCTGCGCTCTGGTGGACGGGTCATGACTGCTCCTCAGGAGGACCTGAAACATGAAAACACAAACAGTCGTGAGATAAAGCAATTCTCCCTGAAAAAGTTGCATTGTTTTGGGTCAGTTATCAAAATACTACACAATTACACTTCTATTGTTTTCATGAACAGATAGTTGTAGTTGTAAAATAATATATCCTAACCTTAACAGAAATCTTAATGTAAATTTTCACAAAAAATCTTGCTGATCCAAACCAGCAATGGTTCTATCGGCCTTTAACTCATGCACTCTCAGGGCCCTATTTTAACGATCTAAGCACATGGTCTAAAGCACAAGTGCACTCGTGTCTGAATCCACTTTTGCTAGTTTTACGACAGAAAAAAATGGTCTGCGCACTTGGCACATGGTCTAAAGGGGTTGTCCCTATTCTCTTAATGAGTAATTGGTGTGTTTTGGGCGTAACGTGCAATAAACCAATCAGAGTCTCATCTCCCACTCCCTTCAAAAGTCTGTTGCGCTCGCAATTTTTCTATTTGCTTTTTACATGGAGGAAAACTGAACGTATTTCTAGCGAGGAAACGGATCTGCTCGTGCGCGAGGTTATAGTACGCAGACAGACCATCTACGCCGGGACAAAGTGTAGGCGCACATTACTAACGTGCTCTTTAAATAACAAAAAAGAAATTGTGCCATTGACTACAGACCAGGTTTCAGTTGGTCAATGTCCAAAAAAAAAAACAGTTGTGTTTCACATTCCTTGGGATGCTTTTTAAAGAAGACCACAGACATTACTTCAGTCATTCTCACCTGCAGGCGTGAGTCAATGCCCATGTTCTTTAGGAAGGATCTTTGTGTGATGGGTCCCAAGCAGGTCACCTGGTCCCCTGCCATTCTCCTCAGGTAACTGAAGTCCACGTCTGCTGTCAAGTCTGCCATGCCAGGTGATTCCAAGACATTGTGGAGGTGATGGCCTTTAAAGCCCTGCCACAAACATAAACTTTAACAACAAATTCATGCAAAAAAAACCATGTTAATAATAAATGAGCTTGTAGACAGTTGTAGGCACTTGCTAAATGTAACCAATGACGTACATCCAAGTAAATAAGACTTTCAGATTTGGTGAGGGGAGGGACATAAAAATGAACTATTACAAATTCATATGACTTTCTCATACCAAGATCAAAAAGTACTCAAGGAAATTTGATGGGAAAAATGTGAGCAAAAAAATAAGTATGCATCATATAGTGGTGACAGTGCATGAACACTGAACATCCGAAACTTTTATACAGGTGAAATTTACCTCCCCTGTTGTAGGAGCCATGATCTGTACGTTAATGAAGCATTGATTGAGATCTGTCCCAATAGGTTTGATCACACCAAATAGTGCAGAAACAATTAAAGGGTTTACTTAGATCTTCTTCTCTATGATAAATCAAGCTTATTAGGTTGACTGAAGTATTCTACTGTTTTCCTTTAGTGTGTAATCTGTTTGTGCATGTATAAGATTTGCAAAGTTACAAAGCTCATAGTCTCCCAGAAAGTGATGTATTCAACCAGAGAACACTGATCCAGACCTTCCTAAAACACCTCGATCCAAGTCCAGAAATTACTGTCACAATGTGAAATATTAGCATAATGCGCACCCAAAGGCATACACAAGGAGAGAAGACAAGGCTTCAGTGAACTGATGTGTTTTCATCAAGTCGTGTGTCTGGATGTGTTTTTTTTTTTTTTTTTTTAATTAAAGCATGTTTTCTATTACACCCATTGAACAAAATAAAGAAATATTAAAATAGCAACAATATGACCTCTTAAAGGTATACTCCACTTTTTTTGGAAATAGGCTCATTTTACAACTACCTCAGAGTTAAACAGTTGAGTTTTACCGTTTTTCAATCCATTCAGCCGATTTTCTGATATTTAGAAGAATATCAGTAACCAGATCGTTTCGGGTCTCATTGACTTCCATAGTAGGAAAAATATATACTATGGGAGTCAATGAGACCAGAAACTATCTGGTTACAGATATTCTTCTAAATAAGAGAAAATCGACTGAATGGATTCGAAAACGGTAAAACTCAACTGTTTAACTCTGAGGGAGTTGTAAAATGAGCCTATTTCCAAAAAAAGTGGAGTATCCCTTTAAAAAAAGTCCATGTTAGTCCAAATTAATACATTTCACAGCCCTGCAAATGATCATGTCCACAAGCTTCCACAAGACACGAACACAAGAACTATCCAGCACTAACCACACCAGAGAAAGCCTGTCAGAGATAGCTATCATATGGCACTTACTCGGAAAGTATCAGTCTTTGTTCCATCATGCCCATAGTCTACAATCAATGCTGCGCCTCCGTCATCTGCAATCCGATTGGCCAGTTTCTGAACAATGACTCCCCCTTCTGGACACACTTCCACATGCTGCCTGTTTTCATCTTTCTGAAAATAACAATTGACAGGGTTCACTGACAAACAAGAGTGTACAAAAGGATGAAACAAAGAAATCTTTTCAAAACACAAATGCCAAGTATTTTTTTAAATGAATTTTTGAATCATGAATATTGTCATTTTCTTATGGTTTTACCTCTTGACAACTTGAACTAACCATTCCATTTCATAAAAAGTTAAATTGATCTGAAATTATTTAGAGACACAGGCATTAAAGGGTTAGTTCACCCAAAAATGAAAATTATGTCATTAATGACTCACCCTCATGTCGTTCATCTTCAGAACACAGTTTAAGATAATTTAGATTTAGTCTGAGAGCTTTCTGTCCCTCCATTGAAAATGTAAAATACATTATGGTCCAAAAATAACAAAAACTACAACTTTATTCAGCATTGTATTCCCTTCCGGTTCTGTGTTCATGAGTCCGCAGTGATGCTGCTGACGTGTTATCTGGTTACCAGATACATGTCAGCAGTGTCTTGCGTCATCGGCGGTCTCGAGAACATAGAACCGGAAGAGAATACAATGCTGAATAAAGTCGTAGTTATTGTTATTTTTGGACCAAAATGTATTTTCGATGCTTCAAAACATTCTAACTAACCCACTGATGTCACATGGACTACTTTGATGATGTCTTTATTTCCTTTCTGGACAAGGACAGTACACCAAACATAGATTTTCAATGCAGGGACAGAAAACTCCCAGACTAAATCTAAAATATCTTAAACTGTGTTCCGAAGATGAACTTACGGAGGTCTTACGGGCTTGGAACGACATGAGGGTGAGTCCTTAATGGCATAATTTTCATTTTTGGGTGAACTAACCCTTTAATGCTGGATTATCATTACAATGGTGTAAATGTGTGAAAAGGATGTTTCCTCTTATGTCAACATTATTTATTGCCAGACTTAGTGTTCCTCATCACATAGAGGGATAATATAACCCTCTCGCCC
Organism: Pimephales promelas; assembly: GCF_988280905.1. Taxonomy (NCBI): domain Eukaryota; kingdom Metazoa; phylum Chordata; class Actinopteri; order Cypriniformes; family Leuciscidae; genus Pimephales; species Pimephales promelas. Next base: position 8,085,436 of record NC_142781.1, read on the forward strand.
ACGCTGGAGGCATTAGTCTTGCTCAAAGACGCATCTTTTTAGTCTGCCTTTTGAGGCAGAGCAAAGTTAATTGTTGTGAAAGTGTTGTGGGAATGTACATTTTTGCACTTTTTTATTATATATTTTATACTTCTTTTTAACCTTACTATTTTGGAGAGCATTTCAATGAACTGATGCTTTTACACGGCCACATGACACATGTTCTGAGCGAAGGATGGATGAGCTCGCCTGTATAAGCATGCTGGAGGCCAGTGTGGGTCTGTGAGAAACCACGAATCTCAGTTTTTCTGGACGTTCAGGGTCAATATCAACCATCACTTCCCGCCAGCTGTTCCCTGTTCTCTAAAAGAAAAAGAAAAAATCCTTTAATGTAATGCTAATGTTTAAGTTTGACAATTATTGCTAAGAGTGTACCTGAAACTTGTGAATGGGTAAAGCATCAAAAAACTCATGGGCAAGGAAGACACTAAAACCTGGCAAAAGCAAAACAGACTTTGATTACAAGAAGCAAGCATCATTACCTTATCAAGGAGCGAGTTTGTGTCAGTTTGATATGTCCGTACCCCTAGGGACATCCTCTATCCTGCGGTACCAGTTTATAGGCAGGCCAGTAAATGTGGTGCCACTGCGGTAAACAAGCTGATCCTCATTACACGTCCACGTCTGATCTCCAGTTAGACATTTGGCCTGAAGTTGACTTAACTTTGGGCTGACCTCCACGAGATGAACAGAGACATCAGTCTGTCCAAGGACAGCTTTTAACTGACTGAAAACCTAGCAAATAAGAACACAACACTTGTTCATATGAAATGTAGGGCATCCCCACACTTGTAAGCACATAGAGTATTCCTTTGGTACTCTAAATTTGATTTGTGCAGTCATTATGTTTTTTGCATAGGCTGCTATCCTTGCTTTACACGTTTTAAACAAGACTGCCTTCTATGGTGAAAAAATGACTGGCCCTTTCTCGTTCTATTTTAAAATGGAAGGTGCTTTATAGGCATGACCAATATTTTACATTACATGTGTATTGCCGAGGCATTTTCACTGTTGCAAAAGTTGATCAGCAGACCCTCAGTCGCAAACAAGATGACTGATTCAACAAAACTGGGCATATTTGTTCAGTAGGTCCAACCCAAAGAAATCCTCCTTCACAGTCCGCATTAGAATACAACTGGATCATACTATTGTCAGTCGTCTTAACAGGCATGAAAAGAGGACAAAGAAGTCAGATGCTTCAAAATAGAGCTTATACAGGGAGGGTCTTCAATGAACGAGAAACGCTTCTGGGTTGTACGTCAGAACTATTGGCCACACACATCACACACATGACCAGCGTCGGCCAATAATGAGCCTACGTTCTGATGTATAACCCATAAGAGTTGTACTGTTGCTACACTACGTCAACAGCTTTGGAGAATGACATGGAAGAGAAGAGATGGTTGAATAAAGTCGTTGTTTTTTGTTTTTTTTTTGCGCACAAAAAGTATTCTTGTCGCTTAAAGGAGTAGTTCACTTTTGAAAAAAACATTTGCTGATAATTTTTTATCAATAAGTTATCTTTTTCCGAGTCAATTCGTTCATTTCGTTCGTTGAATGAACAAAATAACTTGGAAAAAGATTAGTTCATTTTGATGAACGAGTTCGAACAGGAGAGTCACAAACGTGTGTCACAGAAAAGAGCAAGGCAAGCATTTGAGCTTATAAAACTTAAACTTTGTTATTTATTTATTAAATGAGCGATCGTTTCTCTTGATAAGTCCCTTATTCATCGCCTGGAATCATTTAAAGCCTTTTGAACAGTTTGCAGTTTGCACTGAAAGTGTCTTTTGGACCTTGAACCGTTTGGTTCCCATTGAAGTCCATTATAACCTTAATTTCTTTTCGACTGAAGAAAGAATGACATGGATATCTTTGATGACATGGGGGTGAGTAAATTATCAACAAACGGTTTTTGAAAAGTGAACTACTCCTTTAATAAACCTAAGGTTGAGTTACTGTAGTCACTTGGACTATTTTAACAATAGCCGCGTTTCCACTGCCGGGCCAGGGCCGGGCCGTGCTAGTGCGTGCCAGGGCCAGTCGCGTTTCCACTGTCACTTCCGGGGCTTGATCGGGGCTTCCTCAGGGCCAACGGCCAGGATTTCTGGCCCGTCGAATACCTTGGGCCAGAGGGGGCCAGCTCGGGCTAGAGGCGTGTTCAAGGTAAAAGGCGGAGTTTATCGGTGTTATGGAACGTTATGATCTGAAGCAAGATGCACATAGGGGTGTCCATGTTTAACCGATTAACCGTTTAAAATTGCATAACATTTTAATTTGAACTGTAGGCCTGCCAAATGCTGCTCAAAAATATATAGGCTATATATAGGCCTACATATCGACGAATTTTCAGATATTTGTTTGATTTTTTTTGCCCCTTAAACATTTAAAATATTTGACAAATTAATATGAAAAAAATATATATTTTACTGGTTTTCTGAGGCCAAATTAGAACCTGGAAATGATATTTTCCCCGCAGTGCTGAATGAGAAGAGCCGTAAACACAGCCTACAGAAAGGGGATTTATGGGTGATTTATAGGCTATAATAAATGTGTCTGATAATAAAATAATATAAAATAACGAGGCATTAATTGTTTATTAATAAACTATTGTTTTCTAAATGATTTTCGGCTAAAAACATATCTCCATCTCCGGATGCACATTTAGAGAGAAATTAAGCTACATAAACATAGAAGATATTGGCTTTCGATTCGAATTTGTTCGTTTTAAATTGGAAATTTAAAGCTTTAATCTACAGACTAAAGCTTTAAATGTCCAATTTAAAACGAACAAATTCGAATGCGGTGGCTGTTTCAGGTCTCGCGCTTCAGTTCACGGAGATCATGAAGCGCGCCTTGATTAATTGTTAAAGCACAACGTTTTCTTGTTATAAATAAATTTATTTGCGAATAATGTATTATTATTTTCTGTATGACCAGAAATTAAAGAGTATTTTAAGTTGTTTCCACTGAAAGAAATGCAATGAAACTGTTCACATGGGCGTCTCGCAGCCATCAGTGCGTGCTCCACACACACTGGATATGCGCTGATATTTTTATTATTTGCAGACACGGAGTTTTTGTGAAATGGACGTTTTGCTTATTTTCAATTGGCAATTTCAGTTTGAAGGGTGATGGAAATGGGGCTTTAACTGCTCCGTACTTGCTGCGTTTTATTTCTATAAATTAATTTCGTTTCAAATGGGGTCCAATCAGTTATTAAAGGTGTTAAAAATTTACTCTGTATCTCGAGGTTGCGGCGCGCACACTATGCACCGAGTATTAACCGATGGGCCTCGGTTAACGATTAATGAATAACTTGAAAACGTGCCCGCAGCCCTACTTGTTATATCGCGCAAAAAATCGCTGCTTGAAATGGAGAATCGCCTGTACTGGTCTCGGGACACTATTGCAGCCACTACGGCAGTTGAGTTAATATACATGCTATCTTCCTAATTTAAAAAATAAATTAATTCATAATACCCGCTGAAATGGGTTGGGTTTTATGACGTTTGATCCAGAAAGGCGTGTTAGGGGTGGGGTCTGGGGCAGCGCTGTGGGGCTACTGGCCCGGCAGTGGAAACGCAAGCCCGGTGCTTGAGGCCCGAGGCCACTAGCTCGGCCCGGCTCGCTGTTAGCTCTGGCCCAGCCCTAGCCCGGCAGTGGAAACGCGGCTAATGTTTTTATAACCTTTTTTAATGGGCTTGCAGCAAACAATTACCTTGCAGCTTATGGAGTAGTGAGACAGCTCTCAGATTACATCAAAAATATCTTAATTTGTGTTGCTCATATTTACCAAAAGTGCCAATATTAATGCATTTTATGGTGCCTTTGCCTACCAGACAATATCCATTGGAGTATTTACCCTCAGGATGTCATTGGCCAATGAACCTCTACCTGGTCCGAGCTCCACTAACTGGAACACACTGGATTTCCCCGCTGCCATCCACTCACTGACACACCACACACCCAACAGCTGTGGAAGAAAGACCATATATATATATGTATATATGAAGAGTTCAGATGCAAAAGCCTCTAAATGCCATTTGAAATTTTCTTCTAAAATGACCATTTTTATCAAACTTGTATATTTAAGTTCAGTAATTTCACTTAAATGACAATTAATAGGTAATCTTCATTGCCATTTATGTGAAATTACTGAACTTAAATATACAAGTTTGATAAAAATTATCATTTAGAAGAAAATTTCAAATGGCATTTAGAGGCTTTTGCATCTGAACTCTTCATATACTTGTATATATGTGTGTATATATGTGTGTGTGTGTGTGTGTGTGTGTGTGTGTGTGTGTGTGTGTGTGTGTGTGTGTGTGTGTGTGTGTGTGTGTGTGTGTGTGTGTGTGTGTGTGTGTGTGTGTGTGTGTGTGTGTATATATATATATATATATATATATACACTTTTTTAATAAATGCATGGTTTTATATTCAATAAATATTAAAAACAATGCTTACCTCACCAAAAATCTGACTGAGCTCTGGTGATGTAATAAAATCACCACCTGCTCCAAGCATGTCATTTTTCACATAATATCCCTGAAAACACAGAAAACAGAATTTAGATTTTTGGCGAAAGAACAATTACTATCTAATTTTTATGAACTGCTCCGAAACAAGAAGGTTGAGTATCCAAATGCAGTTTATTAAAGTAAATCAAAATCAGAATCAGAATCAAGGCAATTAATCTTTTCCAACTAAATGTATACATTTCATAAAATTACCCAAGATTGCGCCCAAGATTTTTTCTAGAATAACTTTTGCTGCTTTACATTAACCACAAGCCAAGTTTATACTTTACATACATTTGTGTGTTATTTTCCCTCAATAATTAAGTAGTGTGTGTTTAGTGAGTAGTGTTTAACACATGAAAAATAGAGATCATCAGTTCTACATACACAAAGGTAGATATTCTACAATGATCAAGAAAAAAACATCCTTTTTTCATGAACCGGTTATGAAAAAAGGCTATCGATCACCCTAATTAAATCGTTCAAATAAGAACTGCGATTCATCTGAAAAGTTATATTTTTACCCAGCCCAAATTGTAATGAATTCCATAATAGACAGTATAAAAAAGCTTGTCATATGACACATACCGACACTGGGTTAGTGAGCGACTCCCTCATATACTCAGCTACTGAGATTGGACCTGTGGCAGTGATCTTGGAAATAAGATGTTTATGGATGAATGTGTTTGTCTCTAGTCTCTGGGTGGAAGAGTTTGAGCAGGATCGGTTTCCACACATGGTCCACCGCACTACAACAGACAGAATCATTACTATGCAGCTCTTTTGTTATATGCAGAACACAAATAAATAATAATAACATCTTGTAAGAAAGGCTTAATGGCTAAATTCTAGGGCTGTGCAAAAGTTAATTGCGATTAATCGCATCCAAAATAAAAGTCTGTGTTTACATAAAATATTTGTGTGTGCTGTATATAATTATTTTGTATATATAAATACCTATGCATGCATGTATATATTTAAGAATTATTTGCGCTTAAATTCTGTATATATTTATAAATACATAATCTATATTATATAAATATAAATATTTTATATATGAATAACACATTTTCTTAAATATATACATGCATGTGTGTGTATTTATATATACAAAATAATTATATACAGCACACACAAATATATAATGTAAACACAGACTTTTATTTTGGATGCGATTAATCGCAATTAATTTTTGCACAGCCCTACATTCGTACAAAAAAACAAAAACAAAAAAACATCAGCATCTTAGAAATGATTTCTGAAGGTGAAAATGCATTTTTTTCCATCACATGACTACATTATATTTTAAATTATATATATATAAAAAAAACTTTCTCCATCTCTCCATATGCGTTTGAATTGCTTATAACGTTCATCTGGGAATGCAACGTGTGTCATTTCACCAGATTTGTAATGTAAATCATTTATAAACCTACGCCAACACAAGAGAATACATCAATATATTATGTATATGCATATTTAATCATGCTGTAAGGTGTAATAACAACAATCACAAGGCTGTTGGTGTCTTCTGCAGGCCTTTGTTATAGTACGTCATGTACACAGGTTGATCATGTTTAAATTGTTTATTACATTATGTATTTTAAAAGTGTCGTCCAATAAAATCATGATTATTACTTGCTTGTGATACTTTATTTGAACCCATTATTATTACCTCGTTGTTGTTATTATATATTTTGAGCCACCTAACATTTTGTGGGTTTAATATATTTATTATTTAAATGCAGCTACTAAAAATGAATTCAAACTAAATAGGTTCTATAGAATAAAGTGATATATCATAAATGTATCTTAAAATATATTTTAAGAATAATGCACTTGGAAATGTATATAAAATAAATATATAGCCCTGTTTCGGATAAGCAGTTTTGTTTATACTATTACATGTAAAAAGTGTAAACAGTAGACTATGTGCATTTACCCTGCATGCATAGTATTTAATATTTAACGTTATTTGATTAGACTGTGAAGCTGCTGTGTTACAATCTGTATTGTAAAAAGCGCTATAAATAAAGGTGACTAGACCTAAAGTTTAATTTTGAGTGACAGTCGAATAGCTAAGACGTAGTGAGATCATTTGACATCATTGCAGTACACTACTGTCTGAAACCTTTATCACTGCAGAAATAATATATTTGGAGTTCAACACGTGAATATATTCGTTATAGTGTATCACTTTGGGCAAAATAACAATCTCATCTCACCTTCTGGCATTAGCCGCCTCAGCCTCAGCACAGTCCTCATGTTTCTCTCATCAACACCTTATGTCATGCCCAGAAATCATAAACGGGTGAACATTGACTGACGTGCAACACAAACCGCTGTCACAAGTCCTTCATTTCTGAGTCGTCTTCTTCTTTTTGTTGGCAGATCGCACTTCAGATCAGTGCATTACTGCCATCTCCTGTTAGCTTACAATAGTACCCTTCCTCCCCTCTTGGAAAGCTCAACAAACCAGAGGTGTTTCTCAAACGAAAGGCTGTATCCTCCTGTGAAGCTGTGTCCTTCCCAGTCCTTCCTTCAAGTTCAGATGCTTGTAGGCTAGAGTCCTCCTCATTATTAAACACTATAATGTGTTTAATAATGTGTAATAATAAGTGTTCAGGTTTTTTTTTTTTCATTTTTGAGCTGTTTTATCTTTATTTAATATATGAAGAGTTCAGATGCAAAAGCCTCTAAATGCCATTTGAAATTTTCTTCTTTAATGATGATTTTTTTTTATCAAACTTGTATATTTAGATAAAATACCGTAGTCAAAAACAGTGGGAGGATAATCGGTAAAGAAGAAGTTTGACAGTTCTGTTTAACAGAAATGTTTTGAGTGGAGTCCACTCTGTGATTCTAGATAGTGACCACTTCCTATACCCAGAGTTTTCGATGCTGTCTTCAGGTCGTGGTTGTTATAGATTACCAAAGATGAAAAATAACCATAAATAAAAATTCGATTGTTAAATGGTCTTAAAATAATTTCTTAGATTATTACTTTTAACATGTACTGTATGTGTCAGTTGTGTCTATTCGTGCTGCATCCAAATTGCCCACAAGGTAAGGGACAATATGCAGGATTTTTCACCACCAGGGGTCACTAATAATAGCAAAGGTGTATATTGATGACGTATATTCCACATTAAGTTGAATTATGGATCTTGTCGTCAAGCTGATGGATCTTTTATGGATGAGTGAATACAATGATGTTTCTAACATTAGCCTATGTGGTATGAATCACGGCGTGATTGCTAGACGTACACCATCACCACACGCAACGCGAGTCCCTCGGATATAAAGGAATAAGGATATTTTATTCTACCAAACTAGTTACCCACAAATGCTGAATTAATACTCACAGGTCAGTTTTTTAGACGAATGAAAGATGAGGTCACGCAGCACTGCTTCACTTGCTCTAACAGTTACACTATCACACTAAATGGCATTTGAGTGTGTTAAATGTTGTTGTGTATTGGCTGTATGAGAGAAGCTAGAACAGTTGCTCACCTGTCTATTAAATTACATGCAACACTTGCGTCTCTGTCAAGTCAAAGTTAGTCGCGGACGTGGAGCTCTCGGCTTTTTGAAAGATGTTGATCTTTGTTTTAGTCCTCTTTTTGTCTCAAAGTCTGCTTGTCCACAACGTATGAACAAAACAACAACAGCATGGGCGTCCTGCTAGGCACAACGGGCATTACCCCGTTGTCAACGTCTGTCGACCATGGTTACTATGGCAGTAGGAGGACAAACCTAGCGGAAACCAGGGGTAACGCGGAAGCGACATTGACTGGCGACTCCTCACACGCCCCGTTTCCTTGCTTAAAATCAACATTTTTCACAAATTACAAATAGTTTGAAACATTTGGGATATTGTAAGTAATCAATTAAACAAAATATATAACATTGGCCTAGTGGTTTTTGGATATTTTACTGCAAAAATCCTACATATTGTACCTTTAAATAAATAAGCTTGACCTTGACAGAATTTTCAATTTTGAGTGAATTATATTTAAGCTGTAGGCTACCTTTGGCCTCGTTGTATCTTTTTGTTTTTTGTTGGGTTTTTTTTTTTATTATTATTATTATTTATTTATTTTTTCTCGATGATTAACCAAAGTCTAAGGGGCTTGGAACGGCATGAGGGTGAGTAAATGACAGAATTTGTATTTTGAAGTGAACTGTCCCTTTAAATGTGACGCTTTCCGGAAGATTTCTACGCACACAGCGTCATCAGCACGGCCTGATTAATATTCATGAGCTCAGCTGTAGCTGTCTTGTACGGGGTAATTGTCCTGCTATGGCGATGCTTGTCTCAGGATGATCTCCGCTCGGAACAAAGACGAAATTGTCCGATTCTACACTGTCACCGACCCTACGACACACAAGAAAGGCTACACGGTGTATAAAGTCACGGCGCGGGTAAGACTTGACGGATTTTACCAGGGTGTAGTGCCCATGTGCTAACGCTAATGTGTATCAAGCATATCAACACAAACTAGGAAAACATTAGTCAGTCAATGGATATTTTTTATTATTCACGTCATATATGTTATGCCATGTATGTAAGTATGTGTGTGCGCGCTGTGTTTACTGATGTCAAGGAAATCTTCGCATCTCTGACAGTCACAGTCAGCTGTGCAATATCATAATCATAAACCTGTGATTTGTTTTTGTTTTTCTTATTTAACGTATATTCCTCAAACTTAGACACAAGTCAACAGAAGCATTAGATCAGATGTGACTGAATCAGACATAGACAAAATATGTAATGTATATAATGTCAATACTGTAAATATGTTATTTCATATGGTGTTTTTAGATGGTGCAGTGTGTTTCAGTTTTTGCATTCTCTTCCTTCTTCTTACACACAAACACACACTATGCACAATAAAGTGCTGACTAAAGCAGTATTATTGTTCATAATATAAATCAAAGATATTTGCTGCTCTCTGTTGATGACTATATTATTCTGTTTCTTTCCAGATTATCTCACGGAAAAACCCAGAGGACATTCAGGAGGTGAGAATCCTTAACAAAGTCAATCAAAATGACCTAATTACTCTTATTAATAGTATACATGTCTCCGGTCTTATTGTGAATGATTCATCTGTGCGCATTATTCCTCTGGGGGAAAAAAACTCAGATTGTTTCTTCAAAAGATAATGATTTGATCTACCACTGAAACCATTTTTCATCATTTAGGCTAAATAGCAGTTTAGGTTGAGTTTTTTTTAGTCTACCGTTGCAGCTAATGCAGCTTCTCTGAAATCTTGCTAGTAGTTATAGTAATTAATGCAGCTTAATGTAATGAAACTGAATCTGATTTTTTGCAGAAAAAAGAACTCTTGTTTCACTCATAAAATTGCCACATTGCAGAAGAACACTTGTGTTACAAACTAGAAACATTGTTTGAAAAACTTTACATAGAATGGTATGTTCAGTGAGCACTGTAGTGAGTTACTAACACACACTGTCTTTATGTGTCTGACTTGTAGATCACAGTGTGGAAAAGGTATAGTGATTTCAAAAAGCTTCATCAAGACCTTTGGCAAATCCACCGAAACCTCTTTGGGCAGTCAGAGCTCTTCCCCCCCTTCGCCAAAGCCATAGTCTTTGGTAAGTGTGTGTGTGTGTGTCAGCATACATGGAAATTCCTTAAAGGACAACTCCGGCGCAAAATTAACCTTTGGTCTAATTACACACTGTTACCTATTCAACCGTGATCTGAGATCTGTTTTCATGATTGCCGAATGTAAATAGTTTTATCTCTAAAAACAGTTTAGCCTATAACGCTAGTATAATGCTAGTAAATAGGGCATAGAGTAATGACAAATAAAAATCGCTTGTTACTACCAACAAGGCTCAAAATAGCCCCACAGTAACACGACAGCATAATAAGGGTCCCTACATTCAAACCGAAGCATTGAGAACTTTGTCAGTGTCCATACAGTTTAATAAGAAGATATTTTATACACGCAGTCAACTTCGCGAATAGAGGAAGAAGCCATCTTTGAAAAATAGTCTCTACCAGTCGATCTACGAACGCCGATCCAAGTGTGCTGAACTGTCCAGAATCTCATATGGTCCGACTCCGTTGTTTTCGGAAAAAACACAAACACGAACCGTTTTCTTCTCTTCAATATGTACACGTAGCCTACTGTTCGCGCTCACCTTATTCACATCTCACCAGCGCGCTTGGATCGGCGTTCGTATATCAATTGGTAGAGACTATTTTTCAAAGATGGCTTCTTCCTGTATTCGCGAAGTTGACTGTGTGTATAAAATATCTTCTTATTAAACTGTTTGGACACTGACAAAGTTCTCAATGCTTCAGTTTGAAAGTAGGGACCCTTATTATGCTGTCGTGTTACTGTGGGGCTATTTTGAGCCTTTTTAGTGGTAATAAAAAGCGATTTTTATTTATCATTACTCTATGCCCTATCTACTAGCGTTATACCAGCGTTATAGGCTAAACTGTTTTTAGAGATAAAACTATTTACATTCGGCAATCATGAAAACAAATCTCAGATAACGGTTGACTAAGTAACAATGTGTAATTAGACCAAAGGTTCTTTTTGCGCCGGAGTTGTCCTTTAAAAGTGTTAAATAAAAATAAATGAAAAATAAATGACTAGTTGTGCAGCTTTGAAATTACATAAAAATCCTGAAAAGTAAGTGCATTGTAACTTGTACTTTTGTGTTTTAAGGTCGTTTTGATGATTCTGTGATTGAAAAGAGAAGACAGTGCTCAGAGGATTTGCTGCAGTTCAGTGCTAATATTCCTGCTCTGTATGGCAGCCAGTACATACAGGATTTCTTTAAGGTATGTATTAACTAAGATGCTATCAAAGCTGTCAGGTTGGTTTCGAGAAAATTTACATTTATTAATTTATCAAATGTGACCCTGGACCACAAAACCATTCACATGGGTAAAAAAATATTCAATTGGTATTTATACATCATATAAGCGTTCCATTGATGTATGGTTTGTTAGGATAGGACAATATTTGGCCGAGATACAATTATTGAAAAATCTGGAATCTGAAGGTTCAAAAAAATCAAACCATTGATAAAATCGCCTGTAGCCCTCTATCGGGTCATGGGGTCTATCCGACCCCAATCGACTTTTACTTAATAAAAAAAAAAGGTTCCCTTCATCTCAGTGGAATAAGATTTTGTGACTTTGCATACATTATCTTTCTATACACAAAAAAAAAAAAAACTGGGCTTGATTCGGTTGTTCTGAAGGTATGTAAAAAAAAAATGTTTACACTTCTGGTCTTCGGGGTCATTATGACTAGGGTTGGGTATCGTTGGAATTTGAACGATTCTGATTCTGATTCCGATTCCTTGTTTTGATTCCGGTTCCTAACGATTCTCGATTCCGATTCTTTTAAGAGGCAGGGTCAAAAAAGTTTAGCTAACCTTGCTAACCAACGGCCTTTCTCAAGGAAATACTCCTTCTGTAAAAATACTCCTTTTGTCACAAATTTTGCATTTTGCCGAGCTTTCTTTATTTTTAGAAAAGTGAAGCCACACTTTGGATCGCCGACGTAAGCTACTCATGTTCGACTCGCGTGGTTATGCTAACACTTCCGGTAGACGCTTCTTCATTGGTGTTGTTCAGCGGTTTCTTCTTCCACTCGGCGGACTGTGAATATCGAAACTAGGAATCGAAATTTTAACTTTTGAACGATTCCGGGAAAAACGAAAAGTTAGTCTCGGTTCCAATCGATACTCGATTCTCGATACCCAACCCTAATTATGACCCCACATTGAAATGAATGGGAAATGTGAAAAAAACTAAATATATTTTCTTCATGTCAAAAAAAATCTGGCATAAATCTGAAAATTTTTACACAGAAATGAAGGCCTAGTACTAGAGCATAAATGCAATGTATCAAAAAATAATATTTCATATGCAAGCTAATGTTGTAGTTGAGGAATTGTGTGGTATATGGATACAAAAGTACTTTATATCTCCAAAAACACAGCATTAATGAATAGATGAGAAGTAAACAAAAAAAAAAAAGATATATTATTTGTATGATTAAAAATGTATATTTTTTGTACAATTACTCAATCAATTGTTGGGGTCATATAGACCCAGAAGTGTAAACAGGAAACTAAGACCATTTGAAGGTTAAAGTTGTCCATTTATGTTCGCAACTATGCTGCGTTCACTCACAAAAATTAATGTTTTATATATTTATGGTAGGAAATTTACAAAATATCTTCATGGAACGTTATCTTTTCTTAATATCCTAATGATTTTTTCATAAAAGAAAAATCGATAATTTTGACCCATACAATGTATTGTTGGATTTTGCGGTTTGGGGTTATTTAGTATTTAATATTTAACAATATTATTGATCTGTGTTGTACTACTTTCATGTTATCACTGTGAAGCTGCTTTGATACAATCTGTATTGTGAAAAGCGCTATATAAATAAATGTGACTTGACTTGTCTTTGCCACAAATATACCCATGCGACTTGTGACTGGTTTTCTGATCCAGGGTCACAAATATAGTCATCATGTGCATTTTAGCTATGGGCCTGCAGTTTTATGTATTTAATTGTTTTATAAGTTATAGGACACCCTCTGGAGATCAAACATAACTCGCCTTTTTTCACGGTCAACTACAGTGCATTCGGAAAGTATTTAGAGCCCTTTAATTTTTCACTTTTTTATGTTGCAGCCTAATGCAAAAAACTGCTATCATTTATATATATATATTTTTTTTATTATAACTGAAGAGTGGTTTCCGCCTGGTCAATCTGCTATAAAGCTCAGACCACACATGGATCTCTGGAGCTCAGACAGACTGACCATCTTGTTCTTACCAAGGCCTTTCTCCTCAGATTGTTCTGCCAACTCTAAGAACAGGTGCGTGGAAGTCAGCAATCTGCTGATTCCAGAGCCAATGCTCCCTATAAGCTCACTACACAAGTTGCGTAGGGCCCCGCAAATAACCCCAGGCCCCGCCTCCCCCTCGTGTCACAGCGCGTCAATCAAAGTTTACAACATCGATGAGATAATTAAGCGGAACTATCCTTCTTGTCATGAAAAGAGAGACTGAGAAAAAAACACAGTGTGAATGAATTGAAAGCTTGTATCTATACCACAAATTTAATTTCTCGTGCCATTTATATGCCAAAAATAGTTTTTGCTTATGCATATGATAGGCCTGCCCTACGCAGTTTTCGTGTCCATATGATACGCACTTTTTGGCCTATAATATCCACACACCCCACACCCCTAATCCTACCCAAGAGATTTACAGTGTGTAGCATATGCTCCTAAAAAACTATTTTTACGTATAAATAGCAATTAATAGAAATTAAATTTGTGGTATAGACACGCACTTCCATGAGATTCCGTTTCATAATACAAAGGGCAACAGACAATGGTGTTTGTTTATAAACTGCAGCTTGGAAAAGATGACCGCGTTGCGCGTTAACATGAGTTCATATGCGCGTGCATGAAATGAAACGCTCACTTTCCAGTAAAACATCTATGGGGCCCAGTTACCAGTACAATATGGGCGTGATGGCACTCCTCATTAGGCACTCATGCTTTTAAAACAAGACAATGATCAATCAATTAATCAATCAATCAATCAAATTTTATTTGTATAGCGCCTTACAACAGCCAAAAGGTGCACAAGGCGCTTTCCAGTAAAAGCATCAATAGACAACAGAAAAAAGGGGAAGAACAAAACAAAACACAAAAATAAGCCAGAGTTGAAGATTACATGTTAAAGGTGCCATCTGTAATAATTGAGGTAAAAATATCCAAAAAATGAGCTACACGCAACAAAAGAATGAGAAGAAATAAGTGCAATGATGTAATTAAAAAACTGACAAGTTATAGTGTTGCCGAGATATAAACCTAAATTAGCATGCTAAATTACTAGCCCCGGCCCGGCAGGTGTCGTAATACCAGTTCCGGCCATGGGAGGCGGTATGCAGGCAGGCAACGTTACCACCAGCCAAACTGCAGTACACGAGTGAGTCGCGCTCGCGCAGGCTTGTGTGTACTTGAACCTGATGTCAGTCGTGTGGAAATACAGCCCAATTGACTATGTGCACGAGAAAAATGCTAACTTCCGCCTTGAGGGCGGATGTTAGGTACTTCGGTTCCGGTTGCCGTTGTTTACATCCTACATCAGTGGACCGGCTATCTAAAGCTTAGCTATCTAAATATATTTGTCTAAAACTATGTTCGTTTGTTCATTGTCAAGTCAACCAACACAGTTTTCACTCATATTTGGGTGGAGCCAGGCGCTGCTGCATTGTGAAAAGTAAACGATATTTCACATTTTGTCACCGCACCCAAGCAGTCGCTTCACAGAGTGGAGCGTTGCGTATCCATGACAACTAGAAGGAAGTTTTTAGGGTACTAATTATTTATTATATTATACCCTTTAACCAGGAGAAGCCCCTGGGTTTAGAACCTATTTTGAAAGGGAGACCTGTTTAGAAATATGTGTGAACAGCCTAATATGTGTTAAACAGCCTAACTTGATAACGAACGAACCAACGTCGGATACCTTTACTCCCTGTATGACATGTATAGTGGTTGTCAACACTGATCTATATGACGATAGTGGTTGTCAACAACATAGCATCTGAACATCATAAACAAAACAATGGCCAACACAAACTGTTCTGGAAAATGCACTTTCTAACGCATGATTTCGCATTTTATAATGTATAGAGAGAACAGTTACCAAATCGCATAGCTTGAGCACGTAGCATGGCAACATTAATGTCCGAGTGATTCCACGTGTACCGCGTATGTACACGCCGTCAAATGTCCGAGCGAAACAAAAACAAAATCTACATCTGGGGAGCGATATTTATTTTTTCCTAGGATGGTAGGAGTGACGGGTAGGTTGGGGTTGAGGTAGGTCATATGCTATATATATATATATATATATATACACACTGTGTATGTATATATATATATATGAAGAGTTCAGATGCAAAAGCCTCTAAATGCCATTTGAAATTTTCATCTTTAATGATGATTTTTATCAAACTTGTATATTTAAGTTCAGTAATTTCACTTAAATAACAAGGTAGCCTAATTATCATTGCCATTTAAGTGAAATTACTGAACTTAAATATACAAGTTTGATCAAAATCATCATTAAAGATGAAAATTTCAAATAGCATTTAGAGGCTTTTGCATCTGAACTCTTCATATATATATATATATATATATATATATATATATATATATACAATAATAACGTTAAGTCAACGGTATTCATAAACACGCTGAAAAGAGATTATGCGTGTTGATAGCATGCCAAAAATACGTGATACGTGTCATACATACGCAATTTCATGAGATCAGTCTGAGCATGGATGTTGTTGTGACTTAACGTTCCCTTCAAAATGATGCAAATACTGAGAAATGTAATATTTAAACCCCTTCTCTCTTGCTCTGGGGAGCTGGAGGAAAATCATTAGCCAGTCGATGAACATAATCGACTGTAATATTCGGCAAATGTTCAAGACATCTGGAGAAACATACATCCTCTACGTCGTCCATCAGGCTACCGGAAACTAGACACCCCATATCGGTTTCGCAGCCGGAACTAGCATATGCTAACGTGCACATAGTCCATACTACATTTCAGTTCAGGGAAGAGTTCAAAAAATGATTGGTCAATATCACGCATGAGGAATACATTTTGGTAAGTTGTAGCACACTGTATCTTTCAACAGTGTCCGGGTTCTTTTTCCATTAGCTAGTAGAGACGATCGGTTCACGTGCGCTAGGGATCTGTGGTGTAACATGTACAAGCGCCAAAACGGTATTTATTGTTTGAATTGCATAATAAAATTGACAGAATCTAAGAGCTTAACTAACCTGCTTGCTAAGTGTTAATTGCATGTGTCTCACGGTGAATTCGTGAGAGTTGGCAGCTTTGAATGGCGCTAGGTTGATCAACATCAGCGAATGCTGTCTGTCAAATTAATTCAAACTAACAATAAAAGTGTAATATGAACAAAAGGAATACCGTAAACTTAAAATAATAGCCCGCAGGCTTTTATTTTCCCATATCGTCGAAATGCAACAGCTTGTTTTTGAGACAGGCGTCTATGAGTCGGTCTTCATCATTTAGTGTTGAGATGTTGTTCATTGAGTCTCTGATCTCTAAAAATCTCCAAATGCTCCACGTAAAAACTGCGGTCTTCCGACCTTTTACTATCGTGACAAATGATTTGAATAATATGCGGAGAAAGAGAGCAAAACAGCGCTCGCTTGTGTTGTTTGAAGACGTGAGTGCGTGCGGCCGCGGCACAACACATTTTCTGGAGGTATACTGCCCCCATCTGTTATGGAATATGGAATATTTTTTGATTTTTAGTTCCAGATGGCACCTTTAAAAGCTTGTCTGAACAGATATGTTTTTAACTGTGATTTAAAAGCACTCAGCACAGTGATGCTTCTTAGGAATGTTGGTAAAGCGTTCCACAGTTTAGGGCCCTGGACAGCAAATGACCGGCCTCCAAACTTTTTATATTTAAATTTGGGAATGACCAGATAGGTCTGTTCAGATGAGCGCAAAGTTCTGGGTGGTTGATAAACTGTTACTAAATCGGCGAGGTAGACCGGGGCCAGACCATTAATAGCCTTGAACACAAACAGTAGGATCTTATACTCCACCCTAAACCGTATCGGGAGCCAGTGGAGCGAGCGGAGGACAGGGGTGATGTGCGAGCGTTTGGAGGTGTTGGTGAGTAGACGTGCTGCCGCGTTCTGAACCAGTTGAAGCCGATTAAGAGATGATTGATTAAGTCCAGTGTAGAGGGCATTACAGTAGTCTATCCTCGAGCTGATAAAGGCATGAATGACTTTTTCAAAGTCAGCTCGGGACAAGAGCTGACTTTGATCTAGTCTCCAATGATCTAGTCTCCAAGTCAGTTTCAACTCTGCAATAAAGCAAGATGGAAGGCAATCGATTGACATTGACTATATTGCATTTAGAATGTTGATTGGCTAGACATACTGGTCAATATGAATGCACATCCCTCAGTAAATAACCATCAAGTATCAATTATTGCTTTTATCATTTAAAACACAGTGACAAGCAATGGCAAGCCATTTTAGCCTTTTTTTTTTTAATTCACAAGATACAGTCTTTTATATCAATAATTAAATTTGTACTATTTATAATGTGAATTATTGATATAAAAGATGTCTATTTCTGATATCAGGAATTAAATTTTCATTAGTACTAATTAAACAGGTGTGACTGTGTGGCAAATGGTTTACATGGCTCATGGGTCAGGTAGGAGAGCCCCTTAACAGATTTTTGCTTGGGGCCCCAGGGAGTTCAGGATCGGCTCTGAACTGAAGAGAACTGAACTTTCATTGGCATTAATATCAGAAAAGAAAAAAACAATGGGATCTTCATGGCATGAGTTTTCATGGCTAAGCCTCACGTCACTAACTGCAATGCCATGTGTCGGATAGAGTAGTGTAAAGCACGTCGCCACTGGACTGGAGCAGTGGAAATGTGTTCTGTGGAGTGACAAATCATCCTTCTCTGTTTCTTTAGGGTGAGTGTGGGTTTGGCAAGAGAACGTTAACTGTCTGACTGCACTGTGGCAACTGTGAAATTTGGTGGAGGGGGGGATTGTGGTGTGGGGTTGTTTTCAGGGGTTGGACTTGGCCACTTGGTGCCAGTGAGGGGACATCTTAATGCTTCAGACATTGTGGACAATACTGCGCTTTGTGGGATGGGCCTTTTCTATTCCAGCATGACAATAAGGCAAGATCCATAAAGACATGTTTGGAGTGAAAGCACTTGACTGGCTGATTGAACTTGAAAGCCCTGACCTCAACCCCATCCAACACCTTTAAGATGAACTAGAACGGAGATTGGCGAAAATCAAATGTACCGTCTAGAAGAGTTAAAAGAACCACTGCATGACTATCTTGGAAGTGAAGTCTGGAATGTAAAAGTGGAGATTTTAATTTTTCATATTTTAAGTTGAAATATTCACAGCTTATAATACAACCAATCACAGTGAATTTCAGCCCCTTCGAATGCAAGCCCTGAAAATGTAATGTATTAAAATGCAAGCACTTTTATTGCAATACATTTTTTTTTTTAAATAGTGCATTTTTTTAAGTACCTCAATTCAACATGCTTTTTGGCTTCAAAGAAATTTGTCATGATTATTTTTTTTTTTCTTTTCCAAAAAGTAAATTAATGAAAAATTTCCTCTCCTCTTTCAGTCATGACTTGGCCTATTCCTTTTCAAATCACTCATTTTTATTTGATTATGTTGTACATTAAATTACTGAACATTGATGATCTCTGCAATATCTTTATGTTGGTTCTGATCTGTTTACTCTGAGGAGTTTTTATCGCTGGAGTTCTTGCCTAGAACAGAAGCATAAATGCCAATCCAAACTGTATGTCAAGTCAAGTCAAGTCACATTTATTTATATAGCGCTTTTCACAATACAGATTGTATCAAAGCAGCTTCACACTGAAAACATGAAAGTAGCACAACACAGATCAACAACATTGCTAAACACTAAATAACCCCAACTGAGCAAGCTCAAAGCAAGCCAAAAGCAAGGCGACAGTGGCAAGGAACCAAAACTCCATCAGATTGGATGGAGAAAAAACCTTGGGAGAACCCAGGCTCAGTCGGGGGCCAGTTCTCCTCTGGCTTACATTCATATTGTTTAAATATAAATATTAAATATAAATATTGTTTATGAATAAAACGGCGCCATAACATATCGCAGGCGTTGAGTCGTCTCTTCACAGGCGTTGAGTCGTCTCATCACAGGCTAGCTGTAAATGTATCTGGCGCACGTCCCACAAAATCAACAGCAGCGAATAGTCTACTTGACGCACAGACATAGATTATCTATCTTTAGAAAACTTTAAGTGTCTACTTTGTGTTGTTTGATGTTAAATGCATTATATAAGTTACTTAGGAATAAATAGCATTTTTTCAGATGATAAAGAAAACGTGACTCATAGCACGGAAAAAACGTTAGGTTATAAATTATTTCGCAGACCCCACTTTGAGAACCACTGGTTTAAAGGGGTTTTGTATGCTAGCTGTAAATCTTCTTTAACGATAGTGATCCTGACAAGAACTATAGTTTTTGTTTGATATTTTTAGTCTATACATTTTCTATAAAAAAAAGTATAGGAAATAATCATTTATATTATTTTTTATTATTATTTTATAGTTGTAATGAATACAAATTATTGTAAAATGTTGAAAAAAAAGTAGAATAGTAGATTTGTCCAAACTTTTGACTTGTGTAGGTTTTTTTTTTTTTTTTTGGTTGAGTCAAACTCGGGTATCCAGGTAATCAACCAGCTAATCAAACCAAGAGTGAGAACAGTGTGAAGGAAGACCTGTATAGACATATAGAGTTTGTAGAGTTTGTATAGACATGTATATATTAACCATTGTTTCCTTTCATGCTTTTCTTTATCATTTCCTCCCCTTTTTGCAGCACTAAAACATGGTGATCTCAATTGTTGTGTGTTTTAGGGTGGTGAGGTGCAAGACAGCTCTGAGCTCATTGGCCCTGCCGAGCCCTTCTCTGATTTCCTTGCTGACAGTCTCTTAGATAGCAGCTCTGAAGGTAAGTTCTTCATCAAACTTGCTTCTTTAAAGCAGGGGTTCTCAAACATTTCGGTGCCCGTGACCCCTTTCAGGGGAAAAAAATTTCCAAGGATCCCCCTCATATTTATAACAGTTATTGAGCACAAAGTTAATGTGTGAGCGGCTAATGAAATATTTTTGCACAAAATTAATTGTCTCCACCCAGGGTACTATGCAGGAATTTCTAAATAGCCTACTGAGGTCCCAAAAGTGATCTTGCTAGGGTCCCTCACTTTTTTTTTTTGATGTTCTTGATCTACACATGTGCATTTTAAGGTGTTTTAAGGCCCCACAATTGGATAACTATATTTAGAAGCATGTCAGTGGGCAGTGGCATACATTTTTTTTGTCAAGATGTCACAAAACACAATCACATATTCCAAACAGGAATAGCCTTAAAAGAGAAATGTTTCAAGGATTAGCTCTATTCTGCACACAAATAAATAGTTCCCACATGACGTCACAACATACGGGCATTTGCCGACCCGGCGCCATTGCTGAGGGCAAAACATTAGAAGAAGCAATACGAGTTGAACGAAGTGAAATGAGTTTCGTGCTATAAAGTGAAAATGGTCAATTCCTGCTGGGTAAATGGATGATAAAATCGTGCCGGAGGTTCAGTTAAATTGGGATTTTACAGTATACCCGTCATTACACTCCGTATGGATGTGAGAAGACTATAGCTTTTGTCAGAACAACGACGGAGATTATGGCTGGCGAGCATAAACAGGAAAGAAACTCACTCAAAACACGCAAGAATTTGTTTGACAAAAGCACAATGTTGTGTTTTATTGTGAGTGTAAACAAATATAAGTTAACACATTGCAGTTTGAATAATGTCCTGTATGAACAAAATGATGAGGTATTAAAAACATACAAAACAACATTGTTTCCACTGTTTGATCTCACATTCCAGCATTGCAATCTCAGATTATGTCCCTAAAGATCCCACGTATAATGTAGTTCCGCATTACATTAATTAAATTGCACGCAAGTTATTTATTTTTACATTCATGCACTGAACCATGACGCCCGCAAGTACATGCATATTACAGAAAGCACCGGTGACTGTTTTAAGGGGAAAATAGGAATTAAGTTGTGCAGGCTATGGCTTTTTGACTAAGTTACTTTTCCATTGATTGCACTTGAGCAAACGTCACCAAACCAACCCCACGTCAAATCTGATCGTACACCTCCAGTGATTTCCAGGCTCGGAATTGCTCACATGTGTAAAAACTCCTCACCAATATCAGATAATGGTACACATGATAATACTGTAACCGAGGAGGCAAAATCAGTGCTCAGTGCTTCCTTCATTACTGCATACGGATCCACACCATTTATGAATGAAATTTTCGCATTGTACCTCTCTCTGTCTTGTTTTAATAGTCTCTTTATAATCCATTTCACTGTCTTTTCATGATTTGCATAACAATATAAACAGAAATAAATATTTGTTTGTAAAACGACATTCTCTGATAAAACTTTGTAAACGCCTATGGTAAACAGTGGTTTTGCCCTCAAAGATGGCGTCTCCGGGGAGGTCACGTGACATTAATTCGCCTGTGGGAACTATGTATTGTGCGCGCACGCGAGACGCCGGCATGCGATTACGTGGGAATTTTTCTTCAGCAGTGGAAACACGTATACTCTTATTTATGGTCCTAGATAAGACAAGAGTGCATCATCCAAAACGGTAAAGTGTCCATTTTTTATTTGTGTATAGGCTACATTATAAATGACTACAAAATGTCATGCCTTTTAAAAATACAGAAAACAACCGGATGCGGGTTCATGCCGTCTCTCTTTCTTCTTTCTGGCGCACGTCCCACAAAATCAACACCAGCGAATAGTCTACTTGACGCACAGACATAGATTATCTATCTATAGAAAACTTTAAGTGTCTACTTTGTATTGTTTGATGTTAAATGCATTATATAAGTTACTTAGGAAAAATAGCATTTTTTCAGATGATAAAGAAAACGACTCATAGCACGGAAAAAACGTTAGGTTGTTATAAATTATTTCGCGGACCCCACTTTGAGAACCACTGGTTTAAAGGGGTGATGAACTGATAAATCAAATTTTCCTTGAGCTTTTGACATCTAAGAGGTCATCGTATTATAAGAATATCCTGTAAGTTTCAGAACTGAAAACATCCTTGTTAGTCCAATAAAAGCTTTTATTGACACCAGGCTCAGCAAACGACTCGTTTTTCAAAGTGGGGAACTATGACGTCAAACAGGATAAAACACCACCCCCGCAGAAGAAGATCAACGCCTACTTCAACACGGCTGGTTTAGCCCCGCCCACCGATTCGCGCATTACACGCATAGCTAAATAACATAGATGCCTAGTTGCCTACCTCGTGATGAAAAACTGGATCGAGCTACCGAGCAATACAGAATATTGTGCAGTGCCTGGTTGTGGAAGAAGACAGTGGCTGCATAAGCTTCCTCTGGATTCCAATAGAACTTTATTTTTAATGACGTTCCTGCTGATGAGGGTAAAACATCTGTCTGTTTGCTTCATTTCACTGAGGATTCTTTTGTAAACAAGACTGGATTTGCAGACTGATTAAGAGTAAAGAACGGTGCTGCGCCGTCTATATTGGATCTGACAGGAATTGTGCAACACACGGATTCTGGATCGAACAAGTATGGGCGAATCATTACAGTTGCCATTTTACAACATTGGATGTTTTCAAAACATTTTCCCACACCGTGCACTGACGAGTGAGTTGAAACTCATTATAATATGCAAAACTGTTATCCTCTCAAAGCAGTGGGGGTTTACTTCCAAGTCTTCAGTGCGACACGCCCATAAAAACCGAGCTAGGCTCAAAACTAGGGTAGAAAATAGACCTTTCTCACAACTTCCGTATTTGTGACCGGAAATACGCAATTGTCGTGGTAATCTTCTTCCGCTCCATTCATAACAGATAGCGCCGAAGGCAACTAGTGAGAGTTGTTGCGTACCGATCTTTTTGGTTATTCCCAAAAGCAGCCATACCTGTCGTTTTCATTCCTTCCCTCGTCAGTTCCCTGTCGATGAAGTTCGACGGAAATGGATTCAGGCAATCTGGCGGGATGTTATTGATCCTGTGATCTTCTGTACTTCTCATGTCACCATTCACTAATAAGCCGTCATTGTTTGTTTATTTTTTATGTTTTGTGTATTTTTGAAGTAACGTTAGTTCATGTTCAACTTTATTAAGATATTTGTATCCAGCGGAATAAGCACATAAAAATATACACCACAATATAAAACAAGATAAATAAGAACACACAACAGTGGGCTACATATAAATTTAAAATATAATATATACCATTCTGAGTATTTAACAATCTGAGTGTACAAGGAATAAATTAATATTTGTATAATTTTTCTTCATCTTTGATCGTTCTATAGCAACAGCAGTGCAAAAAATTCAGGATGACTGTTGAATAAAACTGACAGACTTCTTTCTGGTATTCACATCAAAATGCAGTTTATTGTAAATAATACTCCCTAAATATGAATAACTTTCCACACACTCCTTCTTACCTTTAATGAACGTATATTGGGAAGAATGAGCTTCAGTTCTGAAATCAATAGTCATATCTTTGGTCTTAGATAAATCAGCTGCAGACAAGCATCACCACAGCATTTTACAAAGTCATCAACAACTGGACCATGACAAGTTTACATTTTTTCGAAGTTTTGAAGACTCTCTGATCAATTTTCTCCTCCCAGAGTAGGTTTTTCTAATGTGTCGACAGTTGACGGGAACTCCGTTTCCACAATAAGTCATAAGTTGACCTCGGACAACAATATAATAAAATTTAAAAAGCCAGTTTATGACCCCTTTAAATTAGACTCACATAAATTATACCCACACCCAATAGAGTTAGCATGAATAAACAGTATTAAAAAAAAAAACCTATCCTAAATGCATTTCAACATAGTATAAAACACCTGCAAAAAACTGTTGAAGCCACAGTTTTAATAATTCTGTGTTTGAAATGAACTTTTTCACTTACCAGACAAAATTAAGTTAACCAGTGGTGTAGTCTATGTGATACGCAGGTATAAGCTGTGTACCCACTAGGAAAGGTCAAGTATTTCCGTATACCCACTTAAAAAACTGAGGATACGTAACAACCAAATCACGGAATCTAGTCACAAATGGAACTTAGACTGTAGCTATACAGTAGAATGTCACAGAATTTTGACATTTTTGAATGAATAAATCAAAAGTAGGGCTTTGCAATGAATCAAATATCGATAAGGATTAGTGTCTGTGAAGAAGACTGTTATTTAAAAAATCTAAAGTCTGCAAGTGCGTCTGTGAATGAGCACCGCAGTTTCGTCTATCACACACACACACCGAAGCATGCTTGTGGTGTTTTTCAGCGTTTCATCACTGTATAAGGAGATGAACATGTGTGAACTTCATCGTAAAGCTGCTATGAGTCACATCATGAGCATTGCATTTGATTAAACCAGCTCCGTAACGGCTGTGGATTGATAAAACTATCGTCAGTCATATCACATGCTCACAGAAACTCCAAGGTACTTACAACCACCCGTCAAAATTAAAGTTAGTTATAACTTGAAGAAATTATAACAGAAATGTATTACTATAGCACATTAAAGTGTACTTTAATGGCTCTTTCAGACTGCACGATTTCCAAAGTAGTCAGGTCGCTGCTCTTTTCACACTGCATGACTATCTTGGCCAGCATTCAGTCGCTGCTGTGTTCACACTGGACGATGGATCGGCGACAGAAGGTTTCACACTGCATGACTTTAGAAAAATCGCCGACAGACTCTGTCAAGCACGCTGCACGCAAACTACATTTCACAACAAACACGCGTGAGATATGAAAAGGAAACAATGCGCGACACCACACGTGCAAGACCGGAGTTCTCACGTGAAACTTTTTTTTCGACCCGGTTGTGGTACAGCTGGTGAAACAGACACGAGTGCTCCTGCCAAATTTCTACAAATTTTTCTTCCATTTATTGTGTCCAAATAGACCGAGAAGAAGCTTTTTTTGTTGAAACAATGCCATATCATGTTGATATGTGATCTATAATTCCTCCCCGAACTCCCTGCTGCTCTGTATCTTGCTCTCTCACTGGCTGCCGGTGATCGCCGATGTAGTTTTCAGTCAAAACACTTTTCACACAGCAGGATTTTGAATCGCCGACAGGTCCAGATATTTAGCATGCCAAATATCTCACGGGCGTCGGCGACTCGTCGGTGATTCTCTCAGTTCGCGTCTTTGTTCATTCACACTGCGTGATTGTCACTCGCGTGAACGAGCGCCGATTTGCCTGTGATTTCGGGCATTTGTCGGCGATTTCTCAAAACCTGTCGGCGAGCCAAAATCGTGGCTAAAATCATGCAGTCTGAACTCGGCATAAGTAGGCCTAATAATAATAATACAGTTTATTAAAACACACAAAAACTCAAATACTCGGTCATAAAAGCTCGGTCTAACTTGAAGAAATGATGAAATGTACTATTTATTCATTAAAATGTACTATTTAAATAATAATAATAATAAGTAATAATAATAACATCTATTCAATTTTAAACAGTAAACTTGCAAAAAAAAAAGGAATTAGAATTTTTATTTGATTACATTAAGATTGATTAAGTTATTATAAATCTTTTGAGTTTTAAATAAGCTTTATACATTGATTTGATTACCACTATTTTTAAAGTACATTTGTATTTATCCTTACAATGTTTTAAAAAATGTTTTGAAGATTTCCAGTTGATAACCTGTGCTCATGGGACCATATTCATATAACATCTTAGGCTAAATGTAGCTCTTAACTGGCTGAGATAGATGGAGATTAACACTAAACAGTAAAAATCAGTCCAGTCTCCTCAGCTGTAAATGTAATAAATTGACATGTTGATAACACGTGGACTTTCATAATGCTCCCCATACATGTAGATGCACACTGGGGGTGTTGCTTTGGGACGGGTGAGAATTTGGGGTGGGGGTTAAATCAGAGTATACTCTCTACAGAAAATTATTGGCAGATCTGATTCAGAATCATTGAATGGCTTTCAGTTTTACGACAGTCAATCATCGTTTGCGGATACCATTCAAATAAAATGTAAAAAAAAATCTCTCCTTTATTGATGTACATTAAAATAAAAAAGTTTGTCAGTGGTTGAAATGGGAAATGCTTGAAATGCAAATGTTTGCATTTGGCAGGTGTTGATTTCAAACACTGATTGCATGAAGGCAGTCCATGTGACCTTTCAGTTAGTTGTTTAGTGTCTGGATATGTTTATCTTGCTATTTCATGACTCTACACTGCCTCAGAAAATTTCATTTATTGATTGAATTGATGCTTTTGTCTGATTTTTCTTTTTTCTTCTTCTTTTTTTTTTTCCCCCCGTTGTTGTTTTTATGTAGTTCCCAAACATATCAGTTGTGTGGGTGATTTACTAGTGGCCAACCCATCTAAACATGAGTGTAAGTGAGATGATCCTGCATGTGTAAATAAATATAAGCCAAAACTAAGTAATGTACCCTGTTAGTCTAAGTTTGTTACATCAGATTTTTTTGTTGTATCTGTTGCTATTGTCTTTGCTATCATCAATCAGTTTACATTTAAATGCGAGTAAAAATTGCCATTGAAATGGTGTTTTTTTTTTTTAAAAGATTTTGATACCGCATGGTGGTGAGACTGGGAGATGGCTTAGTGTGATCATCAAATCGCAATGGTTGTGATGTAATTATATGAATGTTTTGATCAGTGGCGGCTTGTCAATAGGGGGCGCTGGGGCGCCGCCCCCATCAAGAAATATACATATACAAAAATTATATAAAAATACAACAATAAAATATTTTTTTCATACGATGTACCGGCTGGTAGTAAGAAAAGCATCAGCATTTAATAAAAACTGGCTTTAATCGGTCAACTATTTTCTATGTTTTTTAATGTGTTTCATTGGGACGCCGGACTAATGGGTGTCTATGTGAGGCTTTAAATTTTCGTGCAACATGTGACCTGAAGCTGGCCTCTAATTGGTTTCTTAAAGATTCACCTCAGGGCGCAAGTCGTTGCGTCCCTGGCCAATCAGAATTTGATTCACGTTATTTTATCCAATATGATTGGTCTCGTCACCTGTCATTCAACTTCACGCTCTGGGCCACTACCAGAGCCGTTACTATACTATTTCGAGCGCGCAGACGACACCATTTCGACATTTTTTGTATAAATAATGGCAGCAGTTCATCCAAATTCTGTGATTTTTTTTTACAAAAAAACCCTTTCACAAGGCTTTCGCTGGAAGAAAAAAAAAGATAAAGGATCTCGGACCGGACCAACCCGATTTACAAATTCTGCAGCAGGCCAGTGACAGGGGACGATCGCTTCACCCGCGCGTGTTATGAGAAACGGAGGTGGCTGGCTGGATGTGATATTAGCAATTCTCTGTTTTGTTTTCCCTGCCTTTTATTTCAAAGTGTCGGCACTGAAGTTTTGTGGACAACAACGGGGGTAGGAGACCTCAAACATCTCTCTGAAAAATGCAAACGTACTTCTTTATTAGTATGAAATGTATATAAAAGAGAGCAATATGTTCAAGTAGGAAACATGCTTTCTGGTACTTCTTTACTAGTACGAAATAAAAGAGAGCAACATTTAAGTTCAAGTCGGAAACATGCTTTTTGGTACTTCTTTATTGGTATTAAATGTAATAAAGATCATACATTTATATTTAAGTAGTAGTCAACATGGTTTTTGGTACTGCTTTGTATTTATTTGCCCTCCTCAACATAGGCGGAGTTTGACATTGGAGCCAGGGGGGGCAAAAAAAAAAAACATGCTAAATAAACACATATTTATTTTTATCCCAAGAAAAAACAGTAAAACAATACACTGATATTTTATTGCCTTTATGTCATTGTAAACAGCTAGAACTTCGCATTACAGCCACTTCGCGTCGCATCTTCGTTATAGGATCATGAAATGTGGACCACTTTTGCACTGTTAAAATATTATCTTCAACCTTAAAGTTTTCTTTCCTTTTTTCAAAACACATTCTGGCAATGATAATGATTTAAAAACTAGTTAAATTTCGCATTTATACTTCATGAATCATTGAAAAAATTTTAAGACACGGGATTAGGCTACCTATTGGTTTTGATGAGGGGGAAAAAAAAACTTTACGAGTGCGGATTAGAACCTCGAACCTCCCGAGTCCTGGATCTGGACCATCACTGTATACACGAAAAAGGGAGTATATATTTTATATACTCACTATACACATGAAAAAAGTGCTATACTCTGACATTGTGCTCATTTTTATTTATGCAATAAAGGGCGTATACTTTATACTCACTATACTCGGACATTGTGCTCATTTTTATTTATGTACATCAGGAGCTACAGAACATCGTCTTTCAAAACATGACCTACTCGAAAGAGAGAAAAAGAATGAATGCGTACCCAGCACTTGTGAAAATGCCCTTTCGAGTACGTCTCTGTCCCCAGCACATTTCAAATTGACGCCCATTTATCGCAGAAAAGCTTCTCTCAGAGTTAGATGACACAATCGACCGAGTGAGCGATAACTTAAAGAGATTGGGGTTGGTAGTTTTTTTACAGCCTTTTTAAGAAAATGCGATGACCCGTTTCAGCCACTGGGGGGGCAACGCTCCCCCTGCCCCCCCGCAAACTCCGCGCCTGCTCCTCAATAAAAAAAATACAAATAAAAAATGCGCCCCCCCCAAAAATAAATATCACCAGCCGCCACTGGTTTTGATCTTGTTTCAGAGTACTGTAACACTCTGTTTTCAGTTTCGATTCGCATTAAATGAATGCTGCTCTGCAAGTGCTGTGTTTGAGTCAGTTATAATTTGCATTTGTGAACGCAACATTGTTCATGAGAATCGTTTGAAAAATCTGTTGTCAACGAAGGGAAGTGTCTCCCTGGGTTTTCCATCAAAAGCTGAAAAAATGATTGAACGTTTGAAAACAAACAATTGAAAAATAAGGCAGCATGAAAAATAAAACTATTATTTAAATTGTAGATGGAGTATATACAGAAAGTAAACAAAGATCACTGAAGCTGTTGGACTCACTGAGTTTTGCAAAAACTCCTGTTGGTTATTATGCAGGGATTCGCAAACGTGCTGAACTCGGTAAACAATGACTAAACTACTGTCTTGAGTGATGTAGAGTGGATTCTGACCAACTGTAGCACTTCTGATTCTTGCAGTCAGCAGACATTAGTGGTATAATGGCACACAGAAATTATGGTTCGATACATATCTTGGATTTGAATCTCATGACTGGCAACACCGGCAGCGCAAACAATCATAGGGTATCTTGTAAGTCTAAATAAACAGTTTTAGATATTGATGTTTATTAAGTTCAACTACATTAGTTTAATTTTCTTTTCAAAACTGGCATCTGTCCATTGAGAATAATGCAGGTTGAAATTGAATTTACGCTACCAATCAGAGCCGGATGTGACGACACGCAGACTGTCATAAAGGCCTATTGTGAGTCACGGTCATAGTGCCAACAACTGGCAGCAGGGAGCATGACGCACACAACAGGCTTTGAAAGATTCTCTTTAATTTACCCAAATTGCTTTAAATGCTCTTAATTTCAAGACATGGCTCATGTAAAATTGCAAAAGGATGTGTGATCTCTTTAATTGTGTTGCCATTTTAACTCATCAAACTTCAAAATGCTTTTCTTTGCATGCTCTTGTGTTTTAAAGTTCTTAGCATACTTAAAATTTCTGTTGTTGGCTGTTAGGAGGCATAGGAAAAAGTTAAAACAAGAACGTGCAGTTGGGCTCTGTAGCGCCTTTTTTGGATAACAGTTTTGATTACAGTCACCAGACTCACTACCAGTACAGTTGTTTTCGTCAAGCCAAATTCATGACAAGAAAGGGACAGAAGAAGAGTCTCATTGTGCATTGTCAGATTTAGATCAAATTGATGTAAATTTGGTAAAGGAGGCTGATCACATGGATGGTTTTCTTAAAGCTATTTAGTAGTGGTGGCTCATTAATGCTTGGGTCTTTTGTTGCTGCTTGCAGCATTTTTTTTTTTTTTGCACAAAGTATTTTGCATCATTTCCAGTCGTGTTAGTCATACTGAATTTATGTGTTTAATGGCAGGTGGCAGCGGTCCCAGTGAGCTGAATTCTCTGGAGGTTGATGGAGACTTTCTGGCCGCTGTTGACGATGGAATGGCATCAGGCAGCATCAAGCACAAAGCAACACAAAGCAACTCGTCTCCAATCCCACAGCCAGTGACGTCCCCGAGCCGGGTGGGAGTAGAGTCCAGCCACACCAGTGGGACTTTGAGCTTTGCCTCTAGTCTCAGGAGCTCCACAGAGAAGGAGGACTACCTGGAAAAGGCCAGTGGGCTGATCGCTCTAGCTGTCCAGAAAGAGGTGGAGCAGGAATTTGCAGTGGCGTTTTCCTACTATCGTAGAGGTGTGGATCTTCTGTTGCAGGGTGTACAAGGTATGTCATTAAATGCATGTATTTACACTTGCACAGCTGTAATTGTCTCCTATTGGTTGCATGTGCTTGCTTTGTGTTGACGAATGTTCACGCGCTCAACATATGTCTCTGATTGGCCATTGTGTTGACACGCTGAACATATATATGCTTCCGATTGGCCATTGTGTTCACATGCTCAACATATTTGCTTCCGATTGGCCATTGTGTTGGTGCTCTCAACATGTATGGCTCTGATTGGCCATTGGGTTCATGCGCTCAACATATGCTTGCGATTAGCTGTTGTGTTCACACACTCAACATGCTTCTGATTGGCCATTGTTTTGGTGCTCTCAACATATATGCTTCTGATTGGCCATTGCGTTCACACGCTCAACATATATGCTTCTGATTGGCCATTGTGTTGGTGCTCTAAACATACATATTTCTGATTGGCCATTGTGTTCACCCGCTCAACATATATGCTTCTTATTGGCCATTTTGTTGGCGCTCTCAACACATGCTTCTGATTGTCCATTGTGTTCATGCGCTCAACATATATGCCTCTGATTGGGCATTGTGTTGGTGCTCTTGTAACCCCCCTTTTCTGGTTCATTCTTTCGACCCTCCTGGAAAGGACCACAGAGAGACGAAGTCGAGACGATTTAACACCCATCACGTGTTAGCTGGAAATATGTGAAATGACACCACACAGACTGGAAGCTCATCCGGTCCCATAACATTCTCCTCAACAGCTTGCATAAACTCAGCTTGCACAGCACAATAAATCACGTTTTTATCGTAATTAAAAGCTCAGTTTCTTTTCTTTTTTTCCTCTAAACACAGAAAACACACAAACAGTTCATCATACCTGGAAATATGTGAAATGACACCACACAAACTTGAAATACAGCTCATCCGGTCACATAACTGTCAAAAATAAATATGAAGTAAATTACATGTGAATATAAGCAACGGGAAATACAACGAAAACCATGTGCTCATAATGAGCTTGACAATGAGTTTCAGTATAAGATAAATTATTCATCAACTCTATCTCTCTTATGACTCAATTATGAAAAAAAAAATTCAAAGGAACAATTCTGATCTTAAAAGAGAAATAAACTCATCACTGACAACACTTTATTTCTGTTCGACCGGAGAGAGATTTTCCACCTACCATTCTCCTCAACAGCTCGCATAAACTGAAGAGAAAATGGCGGCTTGCACTGATACGTACTCTATTCGCCTGTAGGTGTCCCCATATCCATTTCTTAGATGCACTTGCATGCATTATATTTAACAAATATTTTAAGAACATTATAGAACATGAACAAACATTTTGGCATAATTCATCACAAATTTCTTTTACCGGTACACTCTCATCATATATGCTTCTGATTGGCCATTGCGTTCACACGCTCAACATATATGCTTCTGATTGGCCATTCTGTTGGCGCTCTCAACATATATGCTTCTGATTGGCCATTGTGTTCACGTGCTTCACATATGCTTCTGATTGGCCATTGTGTTGGCGCTCTCAACATATATGCTTCTGATTGGCCATTTTGTTGGCACTATCAACATGTATGCTTCTAATTGGCTGTTGTGTTCACACGCTCAACATGTATGCTTTTGATTGGCCATTTTTTTTGGCGCTCTCAACATGCATGCTTCTGATTGGCCATTGTGTTCATGCGCTCAACATATATGCTTCTGATTGGCCATTGTGTGGGTGCTCTCAGCATGTATGCTTCTAATTAGCCATTGTGTTCATCCTCTCAACATATATGCTTCTGATTGGCCATTGTGTTGGCGCTCTCAACATAAATGCTTCTGATTGGCCATTGTGTTCATGCGCTCAACATATATGCCTCTGTTTGGCCATTGTGTTCACACGTTCAACATATATGCTTCTGATTGGCCATTGTGTTCATGCGGTCAACATATATGCTTCTGATTGGCTATTGTGTTCATGCGCTCAACATATATGCTGATTGGCCATTGTGTTGGCGCTCTCAACATATATGCTTCTGATTGGCCATTGTGTTCACCCGCTCAACATATATGCTTCTGATTGGCCATTTTGTTGGCGCTCTCAACATATATGCTTCTGATTGGCCATTGTGTTCATGAGCTCAACATGTATGCTTCTGATTGGCCATTGTGTTCATGCGCTCAACATGTATGCTTCTGATTGGCCATTGTGTTCATGCGCTCAACATATGCTTCTGATTGGCCATTGTGTTGGCGCTCTCAACAAAAATGCTTCTAACTCGCCATTGTGTTCATGCTCTCAACATATGCTTCTGATTGGCCATTGTGTCGGTGCCTTTAACATATATGCTTCTAATTGGCCATTGTGTTCATGCTCTCAACATATATGCTTCTGATTGGCCATTGTGTTGGCGCTCTCAACATATATGCTTCTAATTGGCCATTGTGTTCATGCTCTCAATATATATGCTTCTGGTTGGCCATTGTGTTGGTGCTCTCAACATATATGCTTCTAATTGGCCATTGTGTTCATGCGCTCAACATATGCTTCTGATTGGCCATTGTGTTCATGCGCTCAACATATATGATTCTGATTGGCTATTGTGTTCATGCGCTCAACATATGCTTCTGCTTGGCCATTGTCTTGGCGCTCTCAACATATGCTTCTAATTGGCTATTGTGTTCATGCGCTCAACATATATGCTTCTGATTGGCCATTGTGTTCACACGTTCAACATTATATAGGGCCCTATGAAATGTGTTTTATTTTTTCCCAAATTAAGTTTTATTTTTTCCCAAATTCCGTTTTTTCCGTATTAATTTTTTGGGAATTAGTTTTTTTTTTTTACCCTTGACTGTTTGACCCTTTACCCTAGTTGTAAAAATAGTATGCTTTTAAAGTTAATGATTAAAATGTATTAAAAAATTAAAATACATTAGTAATGACCTTAAATTTATTGAGGTAATACAGACATTTACTCAGGAGCCTTTTCAGGACAAATACTGCATGATGCAACATAACACTGCACTCTTCAAGTAACAACAAAATATGGTTATGAGCTTTAAACTGTAATATAAATTATATTCGTTTATATAAGTTTAAATAAAGTCATACTCTGTCTCTCACGGAGTTCGCTTCGCTTTTGTCCAGTCCGGCGCCTCATAGACAGACGCGGTGTGCACGTTGTGTGAGTGTGAGAGAGACGCAGGGAGAGTGGGGAAATACAACTGAAAGAGCTGCGTGTTTTAAATAGTGTTAAACCGAAACACAGTATGTGGCGGCGAATTTGTCAATGTGTGGGAAACACTGCATAAGTCAAGTGCGAACTGCTCGGCACTGATGGCTTATAGCGTCGAGTTTCTTAACTTTTAGCCGACGAAAGCAGAGCCATGGCTTCGCCATACTTTCATTGATTTGATTTCGTCATTGTCGCCCAGATTTGCTTTCCCTGGTCTGCATTTTCACCAGATATGCGTTCATCTCCCACACAAAAACAGAATTTCAAACCAAATATGTAAAAATCCACGAAATTCCGCGTTAACACTAGATTCCGCGTTAATTGGCCAATTCCGCGATTCCGTCCGTGATTTCGTTATCGCGGAAATCATAGGGCCCCACATATATGCTTCTAATTGGCCATTTGTGTTCATGTGCTCAACATATATGCTTCTGATTGGCTATTGTGTTCATGCGGTCAACATATATGCTTCTGACTGGCCATTGTGTTGGCGCTCTCAACAAATAGCCTATGCTTCTAATTGGCCATTGTGTTCATGCTCTCAACATATATGCTTCTGATTGGCCATTGTGTTGGTGCTCTCAACATATATATTTCTGATTGGCCATTGTGTTCACGCGCTCAACAAATGTCTCTGATTGGCCCTTGTGTTTTCGCGCTCAACAAACGTATATGCCTGTAATTTGCTACGATGATCAACGTTTCAAAAACATGTTGTCTTCACCGAGCGCTTGCACAGATACACATGAGAGCGTTTGAAAGCAGACGTCACTAATATGGATTTATTAGTGATCTGCTGATAGACGGCCACTTTCAAACTCTCCCATGTGTATCTGTGTAAGCGCTCAGTGAAGACATGTTTTTGAAGCGTTGTTGAGCGTTCTCATGATTTTTCACAGCAAAACAATTTGCACAAAAATATTTGCACTTTTTACTGTCAACCAATAAGTTGTAATTTATGCCGTTTCATCGGTAGTGGTTATACACATCCATGTTTGAAAAACAGCTTTCACACCAAGCAAATTAACTTTTTGATGCGGACCAACAAAGAAACATGTTTACTGTGTGTATTTATTGCTTATTTCAGGAGAGGTGAGTCCGAGCAGAAGGGAGGCTGTGAAGAAAAAGACTGCAGAATATCTGATGCGTGCCGAGCTCATTTCTGCACAGCTCAAGGACAGCATGGGACAGAGCTCCACTCAAAGCAGGGTTAGTATGTGTGTCTAACCTTTCACCTGAGACCTCATTAATGCAATGCACATGCATATTGGATCCTCTATAAAGTGAGGAACAAATCAGGATTAAATAGTTCACACAAAAATGGAAAATTAGCCCATGATTTACTTGCCTTCAAGCATTCCTAGGTGTATATGACTTTCATACAAATACAATCGGAGTTATATAAAAAATTGTCCTGGCTAATCCAAGCTTTATAATTGCAGTGAATGGAGGATGAGATTTTAAAGCCCAAAAAGATTTTAAAGCGCATTCGTCCATCATAAAAGTGCTACACACGGCTCCGAGGGTTAATAAATATCCATATTTAAAACTTTATCAACTAAAACAACTAGCTTCCGTCAGACTGCCTGCACCAAAAAGACTCACTTGATGATGTAGGAGTAGCGTACAGGGCTTGAGGGCGAGTAAATCATGGGCTAATTTTAATTCTTGTGTAAACTATCCCTTTAATGAAGGCATAAACTTGAAGGTTTTAAAAAAAAAAAAAAAAAAAAAACATTTTTAATTTATTTTAATGTTTTTGAAAGTAAATGCCATGGGAACATGAACAGAAACTTAATTTTGAACAAATATATTTTGAAACCTGACCGGCTTAAATTTGTGAAATGGGTAACATTTTATAATAACTACACACTAATAATCATTAGTTAAGCATGAGTAAACAGTTAATTAATCATTCATAAAGCATTAATAGACATTAATAAACAGTTCATAAATACAGCTATTAATGATTTCTTCTTGATTTAAAAGCATATCTATAATTTGTTTAATAATTGTATTTTCATCCTTTATTAATGATCAATTTAACATTTCTAAATGAAGAATTGCATTTTTTATAAACCAGTTATTTAAGAGTTGTCAGTGGTTCATAGGATTACTTGGAACATGTAAGTGATTAATAAACTATTTAATTGTACATTCATACATCTTATTGTTCAGACATATAATGATGGTTACTTAGTGTGTTAATAAATGCTTTGTTAACATGTATTTATGCTGTAATTCAGGGTTAATTTGGTATAGTTATAAAGCATTTAGTCATAAAGTGAGGAACAGTTAACTATGTTTGTGAGCTCATCTAAAGTGAGGACTATTCATGCCTTGTATTTATGCTGTAATTCAGGTTTAATTTTGTATAGTTATAAAGCATTTAGTAATGGTCAGTTAACTATGTTTGTGAGCTCATCTAAAGTAAGGACTATTCATGCCTTGTGAAGCATTTATAAAGGAGATTTAAAGCCTGTTTCTATGTTCTGTATCACTGTTGTGTTTAGAAGAATGATGCCCCTTTAAATCTCCTTTATAAATGCTTTACAAGGCATGAATAGTCCTCACTTTAGATGAGCTCACAAACATAGTTAACTGACCACTACTAAATGCTTTATAACTACCTGTATTTACTACATTTAATTACACTTTCTATGTGATCGTATGAATGACTGACAACAACTCTTATATAACTGGTTTGTAAATAATGCTATACTTAATTTAGAAATTATTAATTGATCATTAGCAAAGTATCAAAATACAATTATTAAACGCATTATAGATATATTAATAGACATATATTAATGCTTTATAAATGATGAATTAAATGTGTACTCATGCTTAACAAATGATTAATTGCGTGCAGTTATTATAAAGTGTTACCGTGAAAGGTTTGTGAAAAGTAAGTGAACAATATTTACATGCACTTTGCATATGAATGTTTTATGTCATTCGCAGGAACATTCAAAACATGATTGTGCACTCACATATTGGATTATTCTGTGCACATTTTTATGAATTACAACCTTTCCATGTCCTTCATTTGTCTCTTTGTTTGGTGTCTCTTCAGGCGTTGGGCTCGCAGTGCTGTGGCGGCTCGTGGTCTGAGCAGACTCACTTTGATGAGCTGAAGCATTACAGAGTGCTGGGCGTTATTGATAAGGTATACATCACAATCTTCACAAGCTCTTTTCTAAATTTGGCAGTTATGACCAAAATAATCTTAAGTATAAGTTATGGGATATGTCACCATTAATAGGGCGAAGTAGCCTGGCTAACGCCAGACCACGTATCATTGAGAATGAGACGTCGCCTGGAAACCACATTTTCTCGTATTTGAGGCATGGTTTACGAATGCCCAGAGCTATGAATGTCTATCAAATGCGCCTGTACGTAGCTCATAGCCAATCGGTTGAATGATACCAGATGATGTATGTAGAACGACAGAAAATATAAGATATACTATATATACACAAAACGTGTTTCTCAATGTCAAGGATACTTCCTTGTCAGGACGGGTCCTTCCAAGTCATTTCCTTCAGAGGCTAGACGACACTCCTCTTTAGCATTCGGAGAACAATTAAATGGAACAGGGTAGGCAAATGCACTTCATTGCGTCATTACATCAGTGAAAAGTCCGCTTTCGACGCGGCAAGAATGGTAGTGCTACTGGTTTGCTTGCTGTACCACACTGTTTAAACACACTTGACAGTCCTTATTTTGTCTTGTCAGCAAGACGGTTGTTATAGCGAATACAACCCCGCGGAGGGATCTTGAATCAGACTAAAGGGGTTTGTTTTCGCTGCAACAACCACCTCGCTATACATTTTCCCACTTATAACATGGCTACCTACCCAATAAATCAATAATTTGACAAAATATTGACTTATAAAAGAGTTTATTAATTTAAAAATGATTATATTACCAGAGTGAACAACTGCGTTCATAACACCACGATCTAACTTTTAAA
Organism: Pimephales promelas; assembly: GCF_988280905.1. NCBI lineage: Eukaryota > Metazoa > Chordata > Actinopteri > Cypriniformes > Leuciscidae > Pimephales > Pimephales promelas. The sequence continues at coordinate 8,123,364 of NC_142781.1, forward strand.
ACACATGAAATGGTAAAATATGTGATCAACAAAAAAGGCTAACGTTATATGAAGTAAAAATTAAAAAATATGAATCACCAGTAAAAGGTAACAGCTTCTATCATTTACATTTATTCATTTAGCTGACGCTTTTATCCAAAGCGACTTACAATTGCTATATATGTCAGAGGTCGCATGCCTCTGGAGCAACTAGGAGTTAAGTTTCTTGCTCTGGGACACATTGGTGTCTCACAGTGGATTCGAACCCTGGTCTCTCACAACAAAGGCATGTGTCTTATCCACTGCGCCATCACCACCCCATAGCTATCAAACAGTGTTGTCATTGCAAAAAAAAAAGCATCAGATAAAAACGAAAGAGTCTCATATCTTCTATCAAAATAGATCAAATTGCAGTTGTATGTTTAGTCATGGGTGCTGATCACTTGGTTGTAGCTATTGTGGGTCACAGTCATAGCGCCACCAGCTGGCAACAGGAAATAAACTTTTAAGAAGAACTCTTTTATTTCCTTGAATCGCAATGTTTTCGTAAAGCCTTCTGGTGGTGATGGTACGGTATATATACCTATATTGTCTCTGTTGTTAATGTTTTCATGACAAGGATCTGTCTTTTAAACTCTTTAAAAAGTTTTAAAGGATTTATTTGTTAAATTGTTTTTTTTTAATGTTCTATCTATACAACACTGTTTCAAAAGTGTTTTTTAAAACTGCTTTTGTTTAAACTGCCTTAAATTGCCTTTATTCATGTGTGTTTTATGTGCAGGTGCTGTTGGTGATGGATAAGAGAACGCAAGAAACTTTTATTTTGAAAGTAAGACAGACAGACACAGACAGACAGACACAGACAGACAGACACAGACAGACAGACACAGACAGACAGACACAGACAGACAGACACAGACAGACAGACACAGACAGACAGACAGACACAGACAGACAGACAGACAGACACAGACAGACAGACAGACACAGACAGACAGACACAGACAGACAGACAGACACAGACAGACAGACAGACAGACACAGACAGACAGACACAGACAGACAGACACAGACAGGCAGACACAGACAGACAGACACAGACAGGCAGACACAGACAGACACAGACAGGCAGACACAGACAGACAGACAGACAGACAGACACAGACAGACAGACAGACAGACAGACACAGACAGACACAGACAGACAGACACAGACAGACAGACACAGACAGACAGACACAGACAGACAGACACACGCAGACAGGCAGACGCAGACAGGCAGACGCAGACAGACAGACGCAGACAGACAGACGCAGACAGACAGACACAGACAGACAGACGCAGACAGACACACAGACAGACAGACACAGACAGACAGACACACACAGACAGACAGACAGACACAGACAGACAGACAGACAGACACAGACACAGACAGACACAGACAGACACACACACAGACAGACACAGACAGACACACACACAGACAGACACAGACAGACAGACAGACACACACACAGACACACACAGACAGACAGACAGACAGACAGACAGAGAGACAGACAGACAGACACAGACAGACAGACAGATAGACACAGACAGACAGACACACACAGACAGACAGAAACAGACAGACAGACACAGACAGACAGACAGACACAGACAGACAGACAGACAGACACAGACAGACACAGACAGACACAGACAGACAGACAGACACAGACAGACAGACACAGACAGACAGACACACACATGTTGCTCACATATTATGGGCTGTTTGTGCTGAATAGACTGTAATTACACCTCTGCCATTAATATGTTTATAAGCATCTGAAAAAAGCACAAATGTCAGGGCATGTTAAAACATAGAGGGTTAAATTGACTGTTTGAATTTGATTCAACTATTTACAGTAAGACTAAAAAACAGAAAGCTGTATCTAAACCATATCGAGGACTGAAGTATTACAAATTGGTAATTAAATTTTGGAAAAAAAGGGGGGCCATGTGGATGGATTTGAGAGGTTTGGTGACCGTACCTAGTGATTAAACTATATACGAAAAGACATAACTTTTGATTAATTTGGCCTATTGTCATAAGCCCTTTCTCTTTACATTCTTTGAGTCATGCAGTGTTGCCAATTTTGCCATGGTTGGTAATAATGCCTTTCTTTGCCATTTTTGAATTTTAATGAAAATCGTCTTTTTTTGAAAACTGTAATGCATAAGGAAGGCATGGACCCATATGTCGTGTGTACAGGGATCTGCGTATATAAATAACCATCTTATTTCAACTGTTAAACGAGGTGATTACCAATTTTATAAATCAAGATCAAATTGGATTTATAAAAGGGAGGTATTATGGTGATAGCATAAACAGAATATTAAGTGAATATAAGTGGCTTCAAGGGCCCACAGATGTTGCCTGTAGATATCCCCAAAAGGACATTAGAGAAATGTATTTTGGTCAGGGTATAGGCCAATAATTAAGTACGAATCCCTCCAGCTTATGAAGACTGATGGAGAAGTGAGTCTTCCAAATTTCAAGTATCATTACTGGCACATATAGAAAAGGCTCTGTCAACCTATCTTCCCTTTGTAGAGACCCATTGTGACAATGTTGTAATAGAGTTACTTTAAATGTGTAATAAAGTACAGTCATCATTAAAATTATATCTACCCTTTATTCTGTAGAAGTACAATAAACAAATTTCTACCCTCTAAATTTGATCGATTTTTAAAAGTGTTCATATTTCGGACTCATTAGTGTATGTTGGAGAGATTGTGTGGCACAATTATGTACGCATACTCTCATCCAGAGATGGGCACTCGACTTGGTGGCTCGTAATTTTAATGGACTCGACCTGAAATGACTAAAACGAAACGACAATAACCTTAACTATTGAGGAACATGTATTTTTGATCTGTATGCAGTGCTTAAAGTGGGCCGTTGCTCACGGTACACAGAGTATCAGCAATTCGGCGCTATTCAGCAGCTCACGGTCTCGTTTAGAGATTAGACGTATCTCAAGCTTTCTTTGATGTAATGGTCAGCTGTAATAGGAATATACGAGGACTTGACCCATAACATTCAGTTTACACATTATATTTGCAACATTTTCAGTTTGACGGCCAAAATAAAGTGGCTGGATTAGCAGTACAGCAAATTAAAAATAAATTTCAACTGAACTCAACAGATGCTTCCATTTAGACAGCTCTGGTAATTATTACATTTTAACAGGGTTTTTCTAAAACTCTTTTTGGACTGCAGTCTTGTAGATTGAGACCCCTGATTTGTACTGTCATGATGTGTGTGTTCAGGGTTTAAGGAAAAGCAGTGCTTGTGGGCGTGTCAAGAAGACCGTTGTGCCTCGTTCCCTGCCTAACATGGTACAACTGGAGAAATACATCGTCTCAGAGGATTCCATCTTTCTTTTACTGGAGTATGCTGAGGGTTTGTGTTATTTTCACTGCGTTTTTACTTTTTACTAAATGCCCAAGTGTGTACACCGGATGTTGACTAGCACTTCCTCCTTGTCTCATCAGGTGGTAAATTGTGGACTCATATCTGCAAGTATCTGCATGGCAGCAGTCCAGACGAAAGCTTCAACATACCTTTCATCCAGAAAGCTCACTCTATAGCTATACATTCAGCCCTGAACCCTGTACCCACCGGTTCCAGCAGTGTGGATTCCCGGGTCCTAAGCTTTGGAGAGCGTCCATTAGGAGCCCGACCGCCAGATTCGGGAGCCACCTCTGAGGAGGAGTGCACCAACAGCTACCTGACACTGTGCAACGAGTACGAGCAGGAGAAGCTGGAGCCAGAGGAAAACCCCTGCACGCAGAAACATGCATGTTCAACGCTAAACACCGATAGTCTCTGCTCTCCGGTTTCAATGCAGGAGCTGAGCTTCTTCACTGAGGAGGATCAACTGGCTGGCTTTATGGATCAATGCACATCTGACCATCTGAGCCCATCGCCGCCCAAGGAGCTCTTCTACAGTGAGGGTGAGGACGTCTGCAAGCCACTGTCTTCACCCTCAGATGCTGGTATAGAGGAGCCACTGGAGAAGCAACAGGAAGAGTCGGATCTCTGGAGGTCTGACGGTGATCAGTGCTCAAATGAGTTGGTGCCGGTAATTTCCTTTAAAGAGGCTGTATCAGAGGATGTGAATGTCAGCTGTGCGGTTGAGGGACAACCGCCTGATCTTTTGGTCAATCTGCCGGCACTCGAAGGAGGCACAGGAGTTGTGTTAGAGGAAGAGCTTGTCCCTGAAGGCATCGCTTTCCCTGTTGTAGACAAAACCTCTCCCACATTTGGCAGGCCAGATGTTCTACAGAGAGGAGAGAATGCAGAGTTGGACCCGTCTGTTGATGTGGCTACGCTTCCACTTCCACACAAACCATCAAAAACAGCAGACTTATTGACTCTGTCTTCCCCCAAGCTCTCGGGTACGCTGGACGCAGCGGTTCCCAGATCTCAGAAGAGCTTGGTTGAGCATGAAGACGTGGGGTTGGGGTCAGAGGGCTCTTCAGGAGAGCAGGAGGTTGAGAAAGTGTCGAAGTTGTTTCAAGAGCTGGATAGGTTGGCGGCTGTTTCATTAGACACGCGTATCCCAGAGGCGATGGTGCGGAGCTGGGCTGCTGACATGGTTGTGGCTCTGGATGCGCTGCATCAGGAGGGAGTCATCTGTCGAGACCTGAACCCCAGCAACATACTGCTAAACAACACAGGTGAATCACTTACTCACTGCGTATTGTTGAAATTTGCCGTTTTTCACATTTCCACGAGCCCAATGGTTTTTTTGGGGGGTTTTTTATGGTGGCTTTTGAGAATAGTATTTGCGCATTAGTTCCCATTACCGAAGGAACCGGCAGAAGCATCTGCTTATTCTCAAAGGCTGAATATTTACAAACTCAGTTTACTTTGCTTCATCCATTGTTTAGTGTTTAGTTTTCCATACCATAAAATCTAATGAATTTAAAAGGATTTAATGAAAATAAATGCATCATACAAGAAGTGTGTTTTCAAGGCAGCTGTTTAGTGATTCTTTAGTGATCGTGAAACACAACTGAATGATTGTGGCCAGTTATAAGCGTTTTGAGTTTCTTTTCATGATATTCTTAGCAGCGCATTACAGAACCTCTAAAGGACGTTTGCAAAAATAAAAAAAGCTCACTCAATTAATGGCAAAATCAATGTTAGGAAATGTAAGCTGATATTTCCTACTGACAAAATGCAAAATATATGCTTAACCACTTTTTGTGAAAATACTTGCGTGCCTAAGACTTTTGCACCGTACTGTATATACACATACTTTAGCATTGCATGCACACAAACTTTTTCATGCCCTTGAGAAACTATTCACATGGACACAGGAATTTTTTTGCATGCTTTTAATCATTAAAATTGCTAGTTTATGTATACTATAACCTATGTCTACAGACAATACAGCAAAATATATAAATAACTGGATTAAAACCATTTTTGGGGGGGCTGAAAATACTCTTTTTGCTTTGGAGGTCTCTACAAAAACCACTTTCATTTTCACATAATTACAACTCATAAATACATTGCACATTTCCTTCATTCACCACATTTTTCAATGATTCTCAAACGCAGGTCCCATGATTCATTCTCTTTAAATCCCTCCTTGTCGTGAGCATACTCTGCTGTGATTGGTCTACCACTTACAGTGCTTGTCACAAGACAGTAACGATTTTGCCGATTTTAACCGAATATTTGAATAAGCATAATAGGGGCACTTTGAATGTGGTCTAAAAATCTACTGAGAGGTTTGGAAATTTGGGTAACACTTTACTTGAAGGGGTGTGTTTAAGACTGGCATGACACCTTCATAACCATGACATGACATATGTCATGAATATGAAATAAGGTTTATGCATGTTTATGACAACTGTCATTAAGTGTCTTTTGCTCAATAATGACATTTTGAATGCAAATATGACATTTAAGATGTCTTTGTTATGACATCTTGACAAACCAATACATGATCATAACCTGTCAGTGTCTTTGTAATGACAACTTGACATTAAATGAAGTTAAACTGTCAGGTAGTTGGCTTTGACATTGGCTGTCATGAGGCATTATAACTGTGTCATGAATATTTTTCGTGACCTCAACTACAGTGGTACACATTGAATTTGTCATTAAAATGTTATAATGGCTTCATGACAGCCAATGTCAAATCCAACCACCTGATGGTTTAATGTAATGTTAACCAATAAAGCTATAGTGGTTTCTAATGTTTGATAATTCATCTGATGAAATGTGTGAAAAGTGTAGGAACCCTGTCAGAGTGACCTCTGCCGATTCAGATAGGTTGAAAAATATTTCCCAACTAATGCTGTAAACATGATACAGCGCTTTTTATCAGGACAAACTTTTAAGGACTTATTAGATTTTTTTTGTTCATTTTTAAAGAATATTTTATAGAATTATACTAATTTTGTACATGTACATATTTATTTATTTTATTTTTTTTGTCCAAGTTTGTTTTCATTATGTTGTACTTACGATATTATGTTGTTAAATGTTTAATATGTATCTGTCATGTAATAGCCGGTGATGGCGATAAGCTTAAATACTACTTATACATTACTATAATATTAGAGGTTGAAATAAATTGCTATTTATTCAACTGCTATTTATTTTTAGATATAATAATTACACTGAAATAAAAACTGAAATAGAGTGACTATTGTGTCAGTGTATCTTGATTGCAAATAAGATAGTTTTCATAAACGCTTATATTCATAGAAGGTTTATTCAAGCATACAGTATCATTATATTATAAACAGTAAGTAAGCTCCTCTAGTGCTTTTTTTAATAGCTAACTAAATATGGATAAACATTGGATAACTTTTCGGAGGTAAATGCAATGTTAAGTGACATAGTTCACGAGCTGCTTTATTGACGTCTTTCCTCGCTTGAAACACTCGATGTACCATTTGATGTTTATGCATGATTTTTAATGCTATATCTTGAATCGAGGTGCTACAGCGATATGTCACATCTGAGAGTGTCAAAATGTCATTTGTTGTTAGAATTTTTCTGATAAAATGGACAGTATTTTAGAGCTGACACTTTGTTTCATGTCAGAAGTAACAAAACTCTGTTGTTATTGAATGTGAGGAGCGCCAGGATCAGCCCTGGTCATCGGCTGTTTATAAAAAAATCATTCGATAGCTGATGGTGAAAATTATTCAACTCTATCAGCTCATTAGTAGAAACTGCAAGACTTGAGTTAGTTATATGACCGATCAGGGAAATCTTCCTAAATGTGGGGTGGTGGATGGGTCCCCAGGACAGGTTTGAGAATTGACAAACTGCTCTGTTTAACAAACACACGACCAAAGACAACATGTTGTGGTCTAGTATTTAAATGTATTTTTAATTATATTGGTTTGTCCTCCCTTTATCTTAAAAGGAGAAATGTTTTTCAAAATCTAGTTTAAAATGCATTTGCCAAGTTTTTTTTTTCAAGTTCACATACTTGTCATTTTCATTTCATGTGTGTGTGTGTGTGTGTGTGTGTGCGAAATGTTTTTCAGTATTCATTAAACCTTTTTTGTGGAGTCTTGAATTATAAGTAAAAGACTAGTGCACATTACATAATAACTTTATTTAAGGCTGTTGTGTAATTTGATTAGAGTTGGATTGACTCTCTCTCTCTCTCTCTCTCTCTCTCTCTCTCTCTCTCTCTCTCTCTCAGGTCATGTGCAGCTGACCTATTTCTGTAGCTGGAGTGATGTAGAGGAGTCATGTGACCCTAACGCCTTCTCAAAGATGTACTGCGCACCAGGTTAGCTTGTCTTAACATTATAGACACATTCTGTACTGTTTTTGTGCACTGTCTTTAAATGCACTGTATGTCATCTTTCTTTGAGTTTACCATCCACCACAATCAATTATGGAGTTTTATAAAAAAAAAAATAATAATAATTAAAGGGGTGGTATGTTTTTACCTTTTATAAAATGGTTAGTTCCAATCCTTGATTCTGTCAATAGCTGTGCTTTATTTGTGATAAAACACGGCTATGACCGCTTCACCCAACGGTTCTATGTATCATTGCGTAACACTGCAGTTCCTATGTTGTTTTTATTTGAGCTTTCATGCATTTTACACATTGGAACGTTGTTACTGTTCTAGGTCAGGGACTATTTTTTTCTAGCGGAAGGAAGGCTTTTAGTGATTTTACTTCATGAAAGTTGCACTAATACAATTTTTTATTACTTTAATATTTGTATTGTGTGGTAACTAGGGTTGGGTATCGAGAATCGAGTATCGATTGGAACCGGGACTAACTTTTCATTTTTCCCGGAATCGTTCAAAAGTTAAAATTTTGATTCCTAGTTTCGATATTCACAGTCCACCGACCGGAAGAAGAAACCGCTGAACAACACCAACGAAGAAGCATCTACCGGAAGTGTTGGCATAACCGCGCGAGTCGAACATGAGTAGCTTACGTCAGCAGTCAAGTCAAGTCAAGTCACATTTATTTATATAGCGCTTTTCACAATACAGATTGTATCAAAGCAGCTTCACAGTGATAACATGTAAGTAGCACAACACAGATCAACACAGATCAGCAGTCCAATGTGTGGCTTCACTTTTCTAAAAATAACGAAATCTCGGCAAAATGCAAAATTTGTGACAAAAGGAGTATTTGTGACAGAAGGAGTATTTCCTTCAGAAAGACCGTTGGTTAGCAAGGTTAGCTAAACTTTTTTGACCCTGCCTCTTAAAAGAATCGTAATCGAGAATTGTTGGGAACCGGAATCGAAACAAGGAATCGGAATCAGAATCGTTCAAATTCAAACGATACCCAACCCTAGTGGTAACCGTTTTATAAGAGCAATAAGGTACTCGAGGCAAGTGCTGTATCGTGAATAAGTAACGGCTGAAGGGGTTACTCCACTTCGCCTTGAGCCTAACAACGCCCTTCAGCCGTCACTTATTCACGATACAGCACAGCCTCTCGTACCTTATTTCTTACTTCACAAGATGTAAAATAAGTACCCAGAGTGTGTATGTGAAGTGTTAGCTTAATATACCCCACAGATATTTTTATATAGCACGTTAAAATTGTCATTTCTGAATGGTCAGACTGATCTCATGAAATGGTGTATGTATGACACGGCAATTCGTATTTCCATTTTTGGCGTGCCATCAACACGCATAATCGATTTTCAGTGTGTTTATCAATGCCGTTGACTTAACGTTACACTACTGTATATATAAATATATGACCTACCCCAGTAGCGGAGTGGCAATCAGGAGAGTCGGGAGTTTTCTATGCGCCCAAGCGAGGGGAAGAAAAATGTTTTGTTTTGTTTTTTACGTTTTTGATAACGGAGCGTATATTTGCACTAAGTGTCTGTCTAAATAGATGCTCGTCACGGAATAGCTACAGTGGCGTAGGTCGTAGGGCGTGAAGTGCTTGAAAGCAGCTTTTGATCCTTCGACGCAAGTTCGAATCCGCCTTTTGCCGAACTCTCTCTTCTCCCCTTTACTAACACATATGAGATGTAAAATGTATAACCTAACATAAAGGTCTCTAGTGTTATATTTTGCCAACAAACTAAAATTGAAACCATGATATGGCTTTGTGCCTTTATAAAACACCACAAGACTTTAAGAATAGGCATCCTGTTTGTGCTGGGTGATTTAAAGAAAAGTGTGCTCTTTGCTCACGCGATCAGCTGGTGTTTCCTCCTAAATAAAAGCTCAAGGGTTTATTTCTTGCAAGTGAAGAAATCATCAAATATTATACTGTAATGTTGGCTAAAATATACTTTTTAAATATTCATTTTCATTTATATAGTTTGTTATCACTATGAAGCTGCTTTGATACAATCTGTATTGTAAAAAAGCGCTATATAAATAAATGTGACTTGACTTGACTTATAGGCTATATGGATTTACATCATAGAAATAATTCTATAAATCATTACATTATTATAGTAATTGTTTGGCATTAAAACACCATTGATAATGTAATGCAGACTGAGACTCTCATAACTAAAAAGATGTTTGAGCCCTCTTTATTGTCCTGGTACAAATCAATGCTTTTTCTTTGTTCACCAAGCAGTTCATGGGTTGAAGCTCTTCATTTTGATCTCTAAAAGAGCATTTAACCTTAAAATGTACAACATGTTCTTGCGGGGGACCATGCGCCATGCGCCCCTGAACTCTTAGTCTGGCCCTGCCGCCGACGAAGGCTGGTGGTATACAAAATTTCCCGGTAGATTTTTTTTTTGGTCCCACTCCGTCCCTAAACCTACCCGTCACTGGGGTTAATACCATTTATGAGTGTTCCCCTACCATCCTAGGAAAAAAATATCACTCCCCAGATGTAGATCTACATGTTGCCTAATTTCGCTCTGACATTTAACAGTGTGTACATGCACGCGGAATCACTCAGACATTTAATGGTACAGACATACACGCATACACACAGATACCTCAAAATGCGTATAGATAACACTCCACTTTACTTGAAAATGGCGTGTAAGTTTACGCAAAAGTCATGTTGAAATGGTTAATTGATTAATTTAGGTAGCTTATGTGTAGTTATCTTCTAGTCATTGATTAGCATATTCTGTCATGATGATCTATAAATCGTGTTCCCGTGGGTGAGGTTTATGTAAACTTTAGGGTTAGTGATGTCACTTACCCGGAAGGTACCTTGTGTAGTCCCTACCAGCCTTTAGTTGTAGTCCTTAAAAAGCAATTTCTTTAAATGCAAATATCTCCCTTTGCTTTGAGCTTTGACCATTGCAACTTTACTGATGTTGTTTATGCTCAAACAGCAACATTAAACATTAACTAAAGTTAGAAAAGGGAAATCATAATCAACCACCCCTTTAAGAAAGTATCTAACTTTCTTAGGCATACAGCTTTCTGGAAGAATGAGCTCTTGCATTAAAAATGGTCTCTGTAATCGTAATCCCTATTCGGACAGGACGCGTTTAGCATGGAGAGGTGGGATAAAGTATTATTACCAGAGCTTCTCAGGGATTTTAGTTCCGTCCGAATATGCATCTCAGTAATTTTTATGGACAATGTCAGTGAGGATTACGGCAACTTTTACCTTCTGTGAAAAAGTCCGAAAACTTACTAATCCCGTGCGATTAGACCTGCTGTAAATATTTATGTAAAAAATTAATTTCTTGTTTCGCATTAGTATCGCATTCAGTTGCATTCTAGGGGGTGGGACAAGTCATACCATTCAGATCAAAAAGAAGATTGAAAGCATAATCCAATCTGAATTGAATCAAAGGTACAGTATGTAAGAATTTTGTATCAAAATATCCAAAAACCACATGTGCAGTGTTATATATTTTTTCAATTGTGTACTTCCATTATCCTAAATGTTTCCAAGTGTTTGTAAATTCAGAGAAATTTACAATTTTAAAAAGTGTTCACTTGTCACCTGTCAATGATGTAATATCCTCGTTATCCCTGGTTTGCGCTTGTGCTGCCATAGTAACTGGCGACAGACTTGGACAACTGCGTAGTGTTGCGTCTAGCGACACACTGTTGTTTCGTTCAAACATAATGGAGCAAGCAGACTTTGACAAAAGGAGAATTAAAACCAGAATCAATATCAGAGTGGCGTTTTTTTTAGATGCGTTTCCTTTCGTTTTCTGACTTGCCAGTGAGGGACGGACTTCTCAAGCCACAAGCTATTAAGCCAGAAGGGGAGTAAGGCCATGAAGTGACAGATTGCATAAGTAAGTTGTGTGCTCTGTGGCACTACCCTCCAGATCAATCACCCGTTTGGTCTTCTTGACTTCCTCAGAAGTAAAGCCAGCCCCCTCGTCAAAGTCCTGAAAGACGCTACACCTGCAGAACCGCCATGGTATGCAGCTCTATAACCATTTAAGACTTTAACGCCGGTTTCACACTGCACACGTTAGCAGAGCATATTTTTTCCACCGCCCATGTTAACAGATTAGAGCATCCACACCGCACACAGAGGCAGTGCAGCAGCGCGTAGCAGGAGCAGAATAGGAGCAGTAGTGCCGCGATCGTTTCGGCGTTCTGTATTTTTGCCGCGAGGCTTATACTGAATTAAAATGACAATGCATTGATCGTAGCCAAAATACACATCATTTTTACCCAAAAGTGCATTGATGATATTGTGTTTTAAACAGTCAATCAATTTAAAAAGAAAACAAAGTCAACAAAAACAAAGATTGTATAATGTAAGTTATATAATATAGCCTATTAATGAATAAAATAAGCTTCTTGACAAGTGTTTTATCTTAAATGTATTTGGAAATGAAATAAAGCAAAGCCAACTTGCCCATTATAGAGTACTTTGTCTGTAAACACGGCGCACACGTCAACGCTGCTAGTATGAAAGCAAAACGCGTGTGTTCTGCTTCTGCTCACTGTACGCACTGCTCCTGCGCTGCTTACACTCTGCTAATGCGCGCAGTGTGAAACCGGCGTAAGACGGTTTAGACAGTGGCGTTAGATGCGATCTCAAAGTAAGAGCTGTAGGCCATGAGAGGTGGACCTCGAGTGGCTCCTGAGGGCTACATCACTATGAGGGCTTCTAGGCTCAGCACAAATTCTCGTTTCATGTCAATAATTTCTATTTTCAAAGAAATGTTTATTTACTAGAAGGATAATTTTAATTTTTCATGAATTTGTTTGGATTTGAGTCCTTCTGTATTTTGTTTTCTGTCTGCATGGTGACATCGTAATAACTTGACTCAAAAGTCGGAGCTTTATTGCCTCATAAGGTAATGTCGATTGAGTGTGCTAAATATTTATGCACTGTTGATGAGTAGCAATAAAGCTACTTTACTAATTTAGTTGGTTTATGAGTTAACATTCTTACACATCTATGGAATATTTTGTTGCACTTACAATAGCTTCTCTTTCTCTGTGACATGTAGAAGTGGGCGGAATCTGTGAAGAGACGCTAGCGTGTGATTGGTGGAGTTTGGGAGCCCTTTTATTTGAGCTCATAGTTGGGAAGGTAGGAGTATTTCAACACTTGAATCATTTTCAGTGAATCATTTAAAAAAAATTGAGGCATTGTTTGAGTGTGGTAAATTGAATTGGAGGGATAATTGTATTGTTATAATTGTATTTTCATGTAATTTCTACAGCTTAATATTAAAGGTTAACACTATTATTGTTTAAGTTTGTCGTTGTTCATGTGTAGTTTGCTGTGTGTGTGTTTAGTCTCTATATCAGTGTCATCCTGCTGGCATTGGTAGACACTCATCCCTGAACATCCCAGAGTTTGTGTCGGAGGAGGCGCGTTCTCTGCTGGAACAGGTACATATTGCCATGGTGGAAAAATTATATATGCAACCAGAAGTGAGAGGACACAGTGACGGAAGTGGTTGGGAAAGGCGTTTTGAATCTAAGCTGTCAAAAGGGACTCGTTTTGTACTTTTGATTTACAAATTACGTATTTGTAATTACACTTTTTTACGTAATCGAGATGAATACATCAGCACAAGACTGCATGCACAGACACAGGTCAACACTTACTACAGAGATTTATCAATACTTGTACATTTATCGTTTTATCAACTGGGAATAGCGAAGCGAGGCGTTGCTTCGATTTAGACGTTTAAACGTAAATACAAAGTAAATAAAAATAAAAATTTAAATAAAAATTTAAAGTAAATACAGCGAGCTTGTTCACAGATGATGTTGCCAAAAGTCCCCAACATAAACCTTCACGTGGATCATGTGACCTTTACCATTGCTCAATGCATCTCGGGTAATGAAGTCAATTCACAAATCATAATTGACCCTTCGCTAAGCCCCGCCCTCCCTAGTTACTGTTGTTACGCCTGTCAAGCTTTCGCGGCTGGCCCATCTATTATAGTGTGGATGCACCCGGTGTCAGACATTCCCAATGAGATAATTAGTAATTTTCGGCGAACAAGTGAAATATCTGAGAGAGCAAGACAAAGGGGACTACAGTATGCATTCGAGGGATATATTCACGACATTATATGCAACCGATTAGAGAATAATTTCTTAAAAATTGAAGTTAAAGCCTAACGTTATAGTCCCAGCGCAAGCAGCAGCGCCTCATACGCTGACCGTTCAAATGGAAAACACAAACTGAGGAACAGTTATGTTCATACACAGCAGGGTATGTGAAAATAATCTTAATAATTATAAATCAAACAGCTTATCAATAAATCTTGTGGAATAACATTAATACCGGGAGAGCCGCGATCGGATTGGTTTAAGTCAAGGGGTAACGTTAGTAGGACGTCGATTAACAAAATGCTGAAATATATTTTAAAGTATGTCAGTGAGCCTTTGTCTTGTCTCTTTAATGGTCTTATTTTACGTTATATCATTATGACCGAAGAACCGTCAATATTTCCAAGCAATATGTGTTTTTGTTAAGCATGTCGACATTTACCAGAATGGGTCTCGCACATAGACGCTAGATCACGCCAATAACTTTTCCCCTTGGGTTTTAGATTTTCTGGAAGGAAAACAATTCCTCTCCCCCGTCCAAACTTTTAGTATACCGGTATCAGATTTGCACAATCCATACGCAGAATGCTTCAGCATGTTCCCTCGTTCGAAAGCTTGCCAGACCTCCCGCGCATAGTTATGGTTGCTAAGACATGATTGGCCATTGGCGTTTTTCGGGCGTAGCTTAGCGAAGGGTCAATTACACATAGAATGTTTTTAACCACATATGTATCTGAAACATGAACTGTTAATCTTAGTGTTGTGTATTAAATGTTAACTTATTAATCTTAACTTTTATTTTAAATAGACTTCTAACAAATAAATTCTCAACAATACTAATTTGTTATTGACTGTATAAAACCATATACATTTCACTTTCCATTAGTACACTCGAGAACCAATGCTGTTTTCACATCAGTGATGTTGACTTGCTATATTGTAATCTCAATGAATATAATATGGTCACTATGAAATGAATTTTCTTGAAAGAATTCTTGGGGATGTCAAGCTATTTTCTAAAAGAATTAGTTTGCCTGTAATTATCGCTCTCTCTTTCTCTGTAGTTGTTGCAGTATAATCCAGTGGAGCGGCTTGGCGCGGGAGTAGCCGGTGTGGAGGATATTAAGTCTCATCCTTTCTTTTCTCATGTGAACTGGACCAATTGACCAATCAGATGCTTTACTAGTATGAGATGAAAGATCTAAACTGTCTGATATGTCTATATGGACGAAAACAATGTCATAAATGCTGCAGGACACATTTATTTCACAAATTCTCCTGCCTACAAATGGCCAAAGCTCACTGTTGAGTGAGGTAGTCTATAGCAGTAAGAGGAAAATGGATGTTACTGTTTTTGAAATAAAAAACATTGTTTTAAACCAGGGTTAGCAATTAAGATTCACGAGCCACTTGAAATAATAGGAAGAGTTTGAGGATGTTTCCTGTTCATATCAGATGAGAACTATCAACACTATGGCTTCGTTCGAAATCGCATACTCTGTTGAGTACGTACTTATTTTGAATAAGTAATCTCTTCACTGCCGCTGTGTAGTGTGAATGCAATAAGGACAAACTACATTTGCCATGTTGTCATTATCATTTGACCTACCAGTGTCAGTTGTGTTGCTTCACTGCCATTCATAAATTCTGGCCCGTGGCCTCATGGGATAGTAAAGTGTCCATCATATGCACACTTCAGAATCTTGCCGGAATAAGTAGGTCATCCAGGTACTGTTTGTCTACTCTTTTATGAGTACTGTGAATTCTTACCTACTACTTTTGTCGCATACTGTTTTTCGGCTACTATATAGTAGAAAAGTATGCGATTTCTGATGCAGCCTAACGTGCTTCCCGAACCTGATCCTGGAGTACCTGATTACATCACCGTTTTCTACAGAAATGCATTATAGATGAAAGGAACTAATTTAATAATTGATCTTTACAACAGAACTGACTTCCGCTGAACAACAGCTGAAATGCGTAATTCTCCTGTTTATCACTGTAAAGCTGCTTTGAAATAATCTGTATTGAATAAAGGCCAGTTCAAAGACAAATGCTAACAAACACAAGCAAACAGGTTGGCCTTTGGATTTAGCATTTTCTGAAAATTAACTTCCATTGGCCTTAAGGCGCTATATAAATAAAGGTGACATGACCTGAAATGTCAGATTAGAGAGACTCAAGACCAGGGGTTGGATCCACTGCTACTGTATTTGTAACTGTATATAAATCCAGCTGCTTGTGTATGTGTTTAATTTATAGTGTGTTTTACAAAAAGAAGCTGGCAAATTTCATTGCATGAACATCTTTAGCATGGGCTAAAACACACATTTGATTGTTTGATTTAAATTGATCTCATTTATCATTGTCACTATATATTCTTCACTAACCCATCTAATGCTCTATTTATTAAACTCTGTGTCAATGGGCTTATTGGTTCTTTCACTTGATTTTTTACTTTCTCAAGGATGGTTCATATTCTTACAGACAAATACAACTATGGAGCTCAATGGCATGGAGAGCCATTTTAAAAAGCACTTGTGAATCAGTAAACATTGAGTGTTACATTAAAGTGTGCAGCAAGCCATTTCTGAGAAGCACTGTTGGAAGTGGATCGGATGAGCGCCACAACACTTCTAGCCAATCAGCAGTGGGAAAAAGAGATTACTGAGCGACATTACAAAAGAGAACAAGTCAGAGGAATATCACTGGAAAAAGAAGGGTTATTATCACAAATCTGAAATTCACATCTAAGATTATAAAATTCATGAAACTTTAAGTACTAATTTGACCTTGTAGTTTAACTTCAAGTTTAAGATTTCTGTTTAATCATTAATATTTGTGTCAATTATTGTTTTAGTTAAATCCATTTGAGAATGTTAAATTCTTATTTCACTGTATATTTTCTTCTGTTAATTACAATCAGAATCAAAGAAAATTAAAATCAGGAAAATTGTTTGTGCTGTGAGTTTCTCTCAATTTCACCAGAATAGAAAGTCCAGTTGATATCCTCGACAGACCAAGGCAAGAACAGATCTTTATTGGGATATGTAGTGTGTTTCTTGATATGTTTTATGGCCTGTGGTGTAAAACTCAGAGAAGGCCTCAGGGGCCTGTTTCAGAAAGGAGGTTAAGTGAAAACTCTGAGTATGTTAACCCTGAAATGAGGGAAACTCTGGGTTTTCCGTTTCAGAAAGGGAGGTAAGTTAAACCTGAGACAGCAGAGTAAGTCAAGCCCATTTCTGAAAGAGAGGTAACTTATACTCAGAGTCAGTTACCATGGTAACTTACTCCGTGAACCTAACCTGGTCGGGAGCAGGTTTTCTTCAGTAAACTCAGAGTTTCTTGCGGTCTCCTCCCCTTTTTTAAAGAGGAAGTGCTGTTAAACACCAACAATAATACTAAAATGTATTTACACATTCTTTAAGGAATATATATTGTTTGTCCATGGTTTAATTGACTAAATCTGTTTTGTAGCACTTTGCCAAAAAATAAAAGGATTTAAAACGTTTGCTAAACTTTTATTTGATTACCACCGTTTTTGATAATATATTTCTATTAAATCATAAAAAAAATTGGAATAAAAAACATTTAATAGAACTCACTTATTTTTCAAACATAATTTAATAAGTTATTAATGATAAAAAATAAGATGTTAATCTTATTCATAATCAATTATTGAAGTTAGTTGATATGTTTTATTGAACAAATGTTTAATTTATTTAACTGTCATTTTAACTGATGATAATAATAACCGTAATTTAGGAATGCAGTTTATATATTTAATAATTGTTTAATACCATAAACCGTGATATTTTCTGAGATGTTTCTCAACTCTCCCCCCACCCCACCCCCACAAGTTACTCAGCAACTTTTACTCATGTTTTAAATTAAAGGGTTAGTTCACCCAAAAATGAAAATTAAGTCATTAATTACTCACCCCCATGCTGTACCAACCCCGTAAGACCTTCATCAACCCTTCGTAAGACGTTCATCTTCGGAACACAAATTAAGATATTTTTGATTGAATCTGAGGGCTGTATCACTCTTCCATAGACAGCCTGAGGGACTGCCTCTTGACGGCCCAGAAAGTCATTAAAAGAAAAGGTTTAAATATTCCATGTGCCTACAGTGGCTCAACTATAACTTTATCAAGCGACGAGACTACTTTTTGTGCGAAAAAAAAAAACGTAAATAACGACTTTATTCGACTTTCCATTACTTCCTTATGGGCGCATGCGCGAGAACTGAGACGAGACCGTTCTTCTTCGACTACTTTTTGTTACCGGCTGCTCACCGCTTAGGAGTTTTACCGCCCCCTACCGTATAAGATGACATACTGATATAGCCGGAGGCGCAAAACATTCTGTTTACAAGCAGTACGTCATCTTATACGGTAGGGGGCGGTAAAACTCCTAAGCGGTGAGCAGCCGGTAACAAAAAGTAGTCGAAGAAGAACGGTCTTACGGGGTTGGTACAGCATGGGGGTGAGTAATTAATGACTTAATTTTCATTTTTGGGTGAACTAACCCTTTAACTACTTTTTACTTGAGTGGATTTTTAGACTGGTATTTTTACTTTAACTTAGGTAAAATTTTATCAAAGTAATAGTAGCCTACTTTAGGTTGAATAACATTCTTCCAGTTTCACCTCTATATTATAACAGTTACTCTAAAATAGTTATGAATTATTAACTGACATCTTCAACGGTGTAGTTAGATTAATGTAATAATCAGGCTACTATCTCTAGAAAGTATTGGTCTACATATTACTAATTGCTAAATCTCAACCTCAACCACTTGATTAATACAAAGAGGAGAGACAAGAAACTGAACTTTTAATTCTTTCAAATTCACAATATACAATTGCATGAATTATTCTTGAATTGATCAAAGTGTGTAGAGGGAGAAGGTTACATAAAAAATATACCTTTTAAAAATGTATGTTAAATCCACTATTGTTTTATACTTAATTGGTTTATGTAGTAGCCTATTTAATGTAATTGCATCATATTTTATTTTAAATTACAGAAGAATTAAGAGTAATCCCTTTAATTAAATTACAATATTTAGATTACTTGGTAATTAATAAACACCTCTTTTTGTCTGGCGCTGTTGCCATGGTGACTCATAATATCTGTGCTCCATTGATAATGGCTTTTTATAGTTGTGCTGCATGCGCTTAACTCAGAGTCAGTCAACTCAGAGTTGATTGAACTAACTCATTTCAGCTGTTCTGTAACCGAAAACTCAGAGTTTCCCATCTCAGGGTAAGTCAACTCTGAGTTCAAGCTTTAACTCAGAGTTGGTTGAACCTCCTTATTGAAACGGGCCCCAGGTCAGAGTCCACTATGTCTCTCTTCAGTAGATCTAAGCAATTGTGTGTGTGTGTGTGTGTGTGTGTGTGTGTGTGTGTGTGTGTGTGTGTGTACTTGTCTACCTATCTAAGAGGGGACTTTGGTGTCGTTACACACTCACCAACAGGGGACCGCCGAGGGAAGTGGGGACATTTTTCAAGTCCCCTGTTAGCTATGCCTTAAAACATGTTAAAATCAACTAAAAAACGCTCTGGTGAATTTTTTTAACTTTTGACCAAGTGGGGACTAACACATGTGTGTGTGTTTAAGCCCATACTCAGCAGCGCTCCTGTAGGCTGGAGCAGGAACTGCAGTGGCCCATTAACACACGTCGTTCACACTTCTCTATTGTCTGAATGGCTGGCTGTCCCAAAGCCTCTGAGACTGTAGAGCTGCTTAGTTAAGGTACTTTCAGTAAATTTAATAACCCCACACTAGTAATCATTAGTTAAGCAATAGTAAATGCTTAACTAATGAAAATACAATTATTAAAACACATTATAGATATGCTTTTAAAACAATATTAAAGAATTTATAGCTTTATAGCTGTCTTTATAAATTGCTGATTATTGGTTTAAAAGCATATCTATAATGTGTTTTAATCATTTTAATTCCATGCTTTATTAATGAACAATTTATGATTTCTAAATGAAGTATAGCATTATAAACCATAATAATAATAATAAACCAATATAAAGTTATTTAGGAGTTGTCAGTGGTTTATAAGATCACTTAGAAAGTGAGTAAATGATTAATAAACTATTTCAATGTGCATTCATGTATCTTATTATTCAGACATATAGTAATAGTTACTTAGTGTGTTAATACATTTTTAACATGTATTTCTACTGTAATCCAAGGTTAATTCAGGTAGTTATCAAACCATTTAGTAGTGGTCAGTTTACTATTTTGTGAGCTCATCTAAAGTGAGGACCTGTTATGCCTTGTAATGCATTTATAAAAGAGATTTCAAAGGCTCAGTTAAATATTTGTATGTTCTTTTATGTTCAAAGTGTTGTGTTTGTTTCCTTTTTCTGTTTAGAAGAGAACTGAGCCTTTAAATCTAATTTATGAATGCTTTACAAGATATAACTATTCCTCACTTTAGATGAGCTGCCAAAAAAAGTTAACTGACCACTACTAAATGCTTAACTTCTTGCATTTACTACATTTAAATACACTTAAGTGATCTCATGAATCACTGACAACTCCTAAATAACTGGTTTGTAAATAATGTTATTCTTCATTAGGAAATTATAAATTGATCATTAATAAAGTATGAAAATACAATGATTAAACACAATATTATGCTTCTAAATAAAGAATAAAGCATTTACACAAGAATAGAGCATTTATAGCTGTATTTATAAACTTCTTATTAATGTCTATTAATGCTTTATAAATTACAGATAAACTATTTACTAATGATTAACTAATGATTAATAGCATGCAGTTATTATGAAGTGCCCAGCGGCAACAGTTCGAAAGCAGAGGCGAGAAGACGCCTCTTAGCATTCATAATATTATTTTTTTCTTATTTAACGCTCTCTCTTCATAGATACTGTCTATGCTTGGTTATAGCAGTCCCTAACAATTTACTTGCCATTGTTACTTTTCTTAATAATTTTGTCTGTACCTCAGTAGCAATTCCATACTAACAAATAATACAGAATATCATAACACTTTCGATGAAATTCCTATAAAACATCAGAAGCTTTATGTTGTGGACAATACAGGAAAGTTATTGCTTTAAAAAATTAATTCTCTGTTGTGGCTTTATACTTACAGTATATGATTGGTCCACGTATCCCATTTAAGCTTATTGCCTACTGATAAGTTGTATTTGACAAATATACAAATAGTTGTATTTGACTATATTTTACATTTTACAAGCAGTTTTGACTGATATGTGTGCACTGTAAAACAATTATTGTTGGTTTAACTTAAAAAATGAAGTTACCTGGTTGCCTTGAAACTTTACGTTCATTGAAATTGAAAAATTGACTTAATACAATGAAGGAGATTGATTTTATAATCAGAAACTCAAAATATTATGTTATCTGAACCACATACATTATCTAAGTTGATTTGACAGAAGAAAAAACGTTATGATAACAAATCATGATTTTTTTTTTTTTTTTTTTTTTTTTACAGTGTATATTACTTTAGTTTGAAAATTACTTCAATTATCTTTTTAACTGTTAACTGGTTTCAATCTTATTTATGGAACAGAAAGTTTTTGTTCAGGATAGGTCATTTCTTCTGTTCTGTCGCTCACCTCCACAGGGATCGATCTTGGCGCCCTCCCTTTACTCGTTCTACATGCTACCATTGGGTTCTATATTTTAATAAGACATGGTGTTGCCTTCCATTCTTATGCTGAAGACACCAAAATATATATACACCTATTGAGAGAAATGATCCGTCTGCTTCCATTTCTCTTTTATTATGCTAAGATGAGGTTACATCTTTGCTTGCAAAAAAATTGTGTCTTTAAATGAACACAAAACTGAGGTGATAGTTTTCCCCACTGATAATTTTAAGACCACCAGCATCGCTTTGAGGAGCTTCTCTGCATTCAGATCTATGCGGGATTAGGTGTGCTTTTAGATGGGCCTTCAAAACGTGACAAACAAATATCTTCCGTAACTGCATCTAGTTTATCAACTCAATAAAATCAAGCAGAAATATCTCTTTAAGGTATAATTGCAGGTCTCCACACAAGCTAAACTGTACATGATCTAGACTCTAGATAAATAAAATGCAATGGCAGCAGTAAGTCTGGGGAATGCTTATAATTCTCCTTTTGGTTTCAATTATGAACATGTTTCAATTCTTTTTAACAAGGCATATATTTCATAATACAATTATAAAAAGATATAACATTATTTGATATTAGCATATTAGCAGCAGTATATAACAGTATATTAGCAGCAATTACACATTGTTCCCTTTACCATCAAACTGGAGAGCCTCTTTTCTGTAATGAAAGACCAATCTTATGGGTTGTGGTCCCTCATATTGGCCAATATCAGTAAAAAAAAAAACAACAACCTTGTTTCCCTTAGGGCTTAAATTACCCAGATTTGTTTATTTTTTATCATTACATTTTTATCCTGACTGACATCAGGTGATGCTTGTAACCCAATCATAATCTGTTAACCCACAACATTAGAATGTTATATTCCCATTAAATTAAATTAAATTAGAATGTATTTATTTCTAAATACTTATCACTTTTTTAAGCTCTTCACTTCAGCTTCACTGCAGTACATTTCACATTCAAAACGCATTAAAACTACCAAAACACATCATTCATACATATAATAAACCAGACCGTTCTCATCCTTTAACGTCATAGAACGCTATATGCAAAAACGGCGCTATACTACGCACATGGCACCCTTTATCATTAATATAACACGCGAACCCAAGTCGTCATAAATCCTTTAGCGTAAATATGATACGCAGACCCTACCCCACACCTAAACTTAGCTCTCACAGCGCGTGTTATATTAATGATAACGGGTGCCATGTGCGTAGTATAGCGCCGTTTTTGCATATAGCGTTCTATATGACGTTAAAGGATGAGAATGCGTTGAATAAACACACACACACAACAGGCAGCAATATGCACTATTTTTTGCTGTTCAGAATTCGTTGGTTCATGTTTATATGGAAGACTTAGACTTGTTTACGTGTTTAGTTAATTCTTAATTTTTCTGTTTTTTTTTGTTTGTTTTTTTAGATTCAGAATATGTTTCAGTGTAAAATACGGTAGAAATATCTTATTCGTTTGTCTGTTGATAAGTTTTGAACTTAAATAACAGTCTTGGAAATAATGATTTAAGCATGTGCAAATTGGCCTGTACAGTAGATCAAGTTTTGTTTGCCAGAAATCAATTCATGTAAATTGAAAGATCTCAGTTTAGCCAAGACTGATCGTGTGATCACTGAGTGAAGAGTTTTGAGAAGTTGTTCAATGTTGTATTATGTTCAGAGTTTTAGCAGTGTTGTATCGAAGTGAAATATGTAGTTTGGAAGATGTAGTCACTGAATGCATTAATACAACTCTAAAAAGAAAAACAACAACAAAAAAGCAACCTGTAATAGCAGCTGCAAATGGGGCCTTATTTATCACTCAGAAAGAATTAGTGTTAAACACATTTACACAAACTCTAGACACAGAAGGATCATATGTTCCCCACATCACACCAGGATATTTCACTCAAAATTGTGAAATATTTCACTCATTAAGTGTTTGATTTACTCATTCAACTGATGTTCAAAACAACTGTGTAGTTACAGTGCTGCAAAAAAAATGCAGACATGTTTCTTTATAAAATAGCAGACACAATACCACTGATATTGAAAAAAAAAAAGATCTAAATCAACTTCTAGGTTTGGGTGAAGTGAGAGGGTCACAGAGACAGAACTAAAAACCTAATTTGTCAAATAAACTCTAAAAATAAAAGATATTCAAGACTGTGGTATAAATAATTGGATGATCTGACCATAACTCATACTATCCTTGATTTTCTAACTTAGGACATTTCCTTTGTGTGTGATTACACCGGCCTCCCCCACACTAATTAACATATCAATGCAGGATGACTTGAAGGTGTCTAGGTGAAGTGGCCTGAGCGCTTACAAATACAGCTACCAATGTTCAAGTATCTGTGCAACTTCTCAAATAAACTACAATAAACTAGAGAAAACGTTGGGATTTACCCTTCCAAAATTATTTTGTAACATATTCTTTTGTAAAAATGTATTTAATAAATAAATAAAAACAAGAAGTAAACTACTGTTAACTGCAGTTTGTTACATTATCCATGTTTACAATACTGTAATCCCTGGTACTGTCGATGAACAGAAATCAAAAGATCAAGGGACAAATTATCAGTATATTTTCTAGAATCTCGGAGTGAAATGGGCTTATGTGACAAACTGTGGATCATTTAATTTTGCTTTGGAATTTTTTTATTCAATGGCGTCTTTCAATTTACATGAATGTATTTCACACTTAACACAAACACTAACAGAACTTTATGTTCTATAAAGACCAAATTGCACATCTTTACATTCTCCAATCAAAACTGATGTTCAAAACCTAACACAACATGAATAAGACCAAAATTTGCAATATTTATACAGTAATACCATTTTGAAATATAATCTGAATTAAAAACAAAACAAAAAAAAACAATTATATTTAACTAAACACCTCCACAAGTGTTTGTGTTAGTCTCAGTTTAATCACCAATTTAATCTATACAAAAGGGGAAAATTAGGAATAATTTTGTGCAGTATTGTAAACATGGATAATGTAACAAACTGCAGTTAACAGTAGATAGTCTAATTCTTGTATTTATTTATTTTTTAAATACATTTTTACAAAAGAAAACATTACAAAATAAATTTGGAAGGGTAAATCCCAGCATTTTCTCTAGTTTATTGTAGTTTATTTGAGAAGTTGCACAGATACTTGAACATTGGTAGCTGTATTTGTAAGCGCTCAGGCCACTTCACCTAGACACCTTCAAGTCATCCTGCATTGATATGTTAATTAGTGTGGGGGAGGCCGGTGTAATCACACACAAAGGAAATGTCCTAAGTTAGAAAATCAAGGATAGTATGAGTTATGGTCAGATCATCCAATTATTTATACCACAGTCTTGAATATCTTTTATTTTTAGAGTTTATTTGACAAATTAGGTTTTTAGTTCTGTCTCTGTGACCCTCTCACTTCACCCAAACCTAGAAGTTGATTTAGATCTTTTTTTTTCAATATCAGTGGTATTGTGTCTGCTATTTTATAAAGAAACATGTCTGCATTTTTTTGCAGCACTGTAACTACACAGTTGAACATCAGTTGAATGAGTAAATCAAACACTTAATGAGTGAAATATTTCACAATTTTGAGTGAAATATCCTGGTGTGATGTGGGGAACATATGATCATTCTGTGTCTAGAGTTTGTGTAAATGTGTTTAACACTAATTCTTTCTGAGTGATAAATAAGGCCCCATTTGCAGCTGCTATTACAGGTTGCTTTTTTGTTGTTGTTTTTCTTTTTAGAGTTGTATTAATGCATTCAGTGACTACATCTTCCAAACTACATATTTCACTTCGATACAACACTGCTAAAACTCTGAACATAATACAACATTGAACAACTTCTCAAAACTCTTCACTCAGTGATCACACGATCAGTCTTGGCTAAACTGAGATCTTTCGATTTACATGAATTGATTTCTGGCAAACAAAACTTGATTTACTGTTCAGGCACATGCTTACATATTATTTCCAAGACTGTTATTTAAGTTCAAAACTTATCAACACAAAAATGAATAAGATATTTCTGCCGTATTTCACACTGAAACATATTCTGAATCTAAAAAAAAAAAACTGAAAAATTAAGAAGTAACTAAACACATACACAAGTCTTAGTCTTTCATGTAAACATGAACCATGTAAAATGCTTGACATTCTGTCCCCCTCACTTTTGAAATGATTGCTACGCCCCTGATTCCACATCCCCCCACACTCATTTACATTTCAATGCAGGATGGCTTGTTTTAGGTAAACTGGTCTGAGCGCTTACAAATACAGCTACCAATGTTCAAGTATCTGTGCAACTTCTCAAATAAAAACTAGATGCAGTTGATAAACTAGATGCAGTTACGGAAGATATTTATCACGTTTTGAAGGCCCATCTAAAAGCACACCTAATCCCGCATAGATCTGAATGCAGAGAAGCTCCTCAAAGCGATGCTGGTGGTCTTAAAATTATCAGTGGGGAAAACTATCACCTCAGTTTTGTGTTCATTTAAAGACACAATTTTTTTGCAAGCCAATATGTAACCTCATCTTAGCATAATAAAAGAGAAATGGAAGCAGACGGATCATTTCTCTCAATAGGTGTATATATATTTTGGTGTCTTCAGCATAAGAATGGAAGGCAACACCATGTCTTATTAAAATATAGAACCCAATGGTAGCATGTAGAACGAGTAAAGGGAGGGCGCCAAGATCGATCCCTGTGGAGGTGAGCGACAGAACAGAAGAAATGACCTATCCTGAACAAAAACTTTCTGTTCCATAAATAAGATTGAAACCAGTTAACAGTTAAAAAGATAATTGAAGTAATTTTCAAACTAAAGCAGTGTTCATTTTGACAACAAATTTTGATTTAGTTTTAGTCTTTTGACTAAAATGCCATTTAGTTTGTCATATTTTAGTCATCTGAATTGTTTTAGTCTAGTTTTAGTCAACGAAATTCAATATGATTTTAGCAGCCTGGTCTCATTGTTAATACGTAGGTATTTTAAGTTTTTTGCAAAGATAGAAAACATACTTTTTTGTACGTTTGGATAGATGCTGAAATGTATACTATATACGTATTTGCAACATTTAAAAGTAACATTATTATGTTTTTACAGCTACAAAACGTTAAGTATTTACGTATATTCTATGTCATAAAGATATCTGTATATATCCCTTTTTACCATTTTATGTAAGATCCCGTAACCCTAATCCCAAACCTAAACATAACTACACTGTAAACGATTTCTGTTGTTTTCACAGGATTATACAGTTTTTGTCAACAGTTTCTTACTGTATAATCTATGTACAGTAAGTTACAGTAGAATTTAGTTGTTTTCACAGTGTTATTTTGTTTTTTCAACAATTATGTACTGTGCACACAGTTGACAGTATGTTACTGTAGAATTTCAATGCATTCTGGGAAATTATCAGTTACTGTTAATCTAAATACAGCAGTGCAAACTGACTGCGAAAAACTCGACACACAGTTCCACGGGTAAAATTGCTAGACCTCTAATGTTATTATTGTTGTTGTTATAATGTTATTGTTATTAAAAAAAAAGAAATGTAGCACTGGGCCAGTGACCATTAACAGCCTTAATTCAGTGTGCATGAGAGCGCATTTGAATTTTGAAAGAGTTTGTCGTGTCAGTGGTGCCGCTGTCTTTTCTGCCGACCAGGAACTTCTTCATCTGGTAAGTAATAATTATTATGGATTCTTGCTATAACTTTAAAGTTATATAGAATAGCTGACCACAATTTCTGTATTCAATTTAATCTATTCTAGACATTTTACTATAAGATGTACAATTTGACACTCTTCAATGTAACCTAGGGACATGTTACTGTCAATTTAAATACATAAGTACGAAATGACTGCGAAAAATAACCACAACAAGCTGCCATTTTATGAAGAACTCTTCAGTTCCCTTATTCCCTCTGTGAGAGCGTGCAGGCTGTGCATCGCGCCGCTGTCGTCTGCAATGTTTTCGCCATAGCCTACATATGATATATCTGGTTAGTAATTTTATATTTTATGCAAACCATATCAGTTACTTACATTAACGGATTAAGGTTAGAACTGGCCGCGGCATGAACTATATGAAGTTACTTGATTAAATGTGATTTTATTAACATGTATATCATATATAGCCTCTTATAAGGTCAAAATGGTCTAATCAGTTTTGTTATTTACCACGTTATGTCGGTGGAAACGTTATAGGGTTGGGAATTGAAAATCGATAAATGTATCCTTAAATCTGATATCCAAGGTTAGGATTCGGATTAGCCTATTGTTATAAAATTAAAGTTTCGATTCCTCTTATTGATTTTTTCACGCTTATTTTTGTGTAAATCCTGACCTGGCAATCTGCTATTTAAGTTAACGTTAATGTTTACCTCAGTGACAGTCTCTACCGCAGCGCCCAAAAAGTGCAGTTTTGTCCAAATACAAAGCTATGTGTGACATTTACAGTATTGTCTGATATCGTAATTGTTTTTATAACTATGTGTAAACTGACATGTAACGTTACTTATTTGAAGGGAAAGACGCCCTGTCAAGCTTCTTTTGTCATACGATGTAACTTAGTATCACACAAGCAAGATTGACGTTTTCACGTGACCGTAAATGAATTGATTTTAAACAGTCCAACAAACAAGATAGTATTAAGTGAATTACACTTTAGACATCATTTTGTCTGTTTTTGCTGTTTAGCTAAAAAAAACAACAACAACAAAAACGCTTTTACTGTAAAAACGTCTCGTCTGTTCTCCTTTTCCACAGGTGTGAGCTGTGCATATTAAGAAGACCCCATCCATCTTGACGACCGATGAATTGTAAATCTAATCTAATTTAATTATTCTATTTATCCAACTACTACTACTATACCTTGGCCAAATACTGACCCACTGAGAACATTTTAAACAGATTATTTGCTATCTGTGAATTTTGAACAGATAATTGGCTATCTGCAAGTTGTTAAGAATTGTTCTGGTTCAGTTGCATAAAAGCTTGGATGGAGAACTTCCTATTGCAAATGTTAGAACATTAAGTCTGCATATAAATGATTATTAATACCGTAATGCAAGTTTTTCATGGCACATGTGCATGATGATATTGTTTTGTGTTTAGATTTTTTTAAAGGACACTGGATAACACACTCTAAAAAATGCTGGGTTGTTTTAACCCAACTTTGGGCCAAATATGGACAAACCCAGCCGTTGGGTTAAATTTTTACATTGCATTTTTAAGCCAACATTTGGTTTTGTCCATATTCTACCCAGAAATTGGGTTAAAACAACCCAGCATTTTTTTAGAGTGCAACTTGTCATTTTGTAATACTCATCTGGATTGGTGGTTTACTCGTCAAAGCTAGTTTATACATTTCTCCCAGCCCTGCAAATCTGGTCCTCTAGTTATAAAGGAGCCCAAAACCCTTTAAAATCAGCAACAGACCAGTCTGACCAGTTAGACAGTCTATCTCAAACCAATAGACTATCTACACTCTAAAAAATGCTGGGTTGTTTTAACCCAATTTTGGGTCAAATATGGACAAACCCGAAATGTTGGGTTAAAAATGTAATGTAAAAATTTAACCCAACGGCTGGGTTAGTCCATATTTGACCCAAAGTTGGGTTAAAACAACCCAGCATTTTTTAGAGTGTAGTTTAAGCCCCCCCCCCCCCCCCCCCTTTCTAATAGATTGATCAGATAGCGCCCCTTTAGCAGTTAAAGCTTCAATTGTTCTTTTTTTCTATTTCCTATAGTGCTACTGTGCAACCTGTAGAATATGTAGAAATTCCATAGAAATATTATTTTAACTGTTAAATAATACACTATTTCTACGGATTTTCTACATATTCTACAGGTTACACAGTAGCACCAAATAAATACAATAACATTTCATAACTGTATAATACTATACAGTATTATTAAAAATTAACAGTGTAATACTGTACTTTAATATGGTAAGAAATTACAGTAAAATAATGTTATTTGATTTTACAGTATGCTTAACAGTACTGTAGTTAGTGTTAAAGTAATTTTATTGTTGAATGAAATACAGCAAGTACTGGATAATTGTTGCCAGTAAGTTACTGTTAATTTGACAATACATTTTTTTACAGTGTATTTTATACAGAATATAAAAAAAGGATAAAACATAATGGACAGATGTGTTGGGAAATGGCAGTTGTATTAACAATATGGCATTAAAATATATTTTGAGCCACCAATCCTACTCCTACCCCTAAACCTACCCCTAACAATTCGTTAAAACTACGTAAACTAACGTTACAATTATGAAGAAAAACGTGACTAACAGAAAAGTATAATCACAATAATATATTTATTGCGAAAATGTCAAAACCGCTACCAAAAGCCGTTCACATGAAGATGCTTTGCAGTCGCAGTCCTCTCTGGCAACATTGTAATAGTTTTGTATGAAGTACAGAGCAGAATTTAAATTAATAATCAATGAAAATGTTCATCCGGCTTCAGTTCGCAGCTTCGCACTATTTCAAAAGAACTAAACCAACCGTCACAGTCCTTCATGTCTCAATCTGTGATGAGGCAGGGAAGAGCCAATGACCATTTGATATCTCTGCCGTAAAACACGACGTATCGCTTCTCAAGGGCGCGATTTTTGAATTTGAATTCATCACCAGCGCGGGATTTGACGTGTACGGTTGCTGCTGAGAATGGAGGCGAAGATCACGACTGGATAAAAGGTTGAATTAGGATTTTTTTTCTTGTAAACAACGTAGGCTATGGATTCTAAAGATTTGGATTACATCAAACTAATAAAATTGATGTCTTTTGTGAATTTATGTTTTGTTTTATAGGAGAAAACACTTTCTGTGCCTCACGCCAAATAAACTATATTACAAAATGGTTAAACGAGTAAAGTTAAAGAATGTATTTTTAAGGTTTTATAGTGTATTGTTTAACACCATGCAGGCGAAACGAGCAAAATGTTAATATTTATGAGTATTATATCAATAAATGAGACTGAAAACGTAATGAATAAGACAGTTGAATGCAATAGAGTCAAAACATAATGCTACGATTTTAATATGCATAAATTGTGATATGTACAAATGTGTACATCGGTGGATTTGTTCAAATGTAAATAAATTACGTTTTTGTGCTGTCAATAACATAAATATTTTACATTTTAGTTCTGTAAATACGTCAGTATTATACGTTTCTGCGCATATAAAACGTAATTATATGTACGTATGATAGAACTACACTTTACGTACAAATGCATACGTATTCTCATGAGATCACATTGGATTTTAGTCGACTAAAATATAATGGGTTTAGTTAAATTGTAATGCGTTAATTTAGAATTTAGAATAGAATAAAATGTACAAACCCATACACTCCCGAAGAAAACATCTATTAACCTATTAATATAAATGATTTAAAAGTCTGAACATGCAATACAGATACGGATTTAACTACTGTGATTTAAAAAATATCTTAAAATTAAATAAAAACCACTTTTCCTAAAGTACAACACAGCCTTTTCAATGGATGATATACAGTATGCATTCTTTATAACCATGCATACATCCTTCTTTATTCTTTCAAGCAGAAATATTCTTTGTGTAAATTAAATATAATTAATCCTTATTATACTAAAGCTATTAACAAACTGTGATTGCTTTTCTCTTTTTCTTTGGTTGCTTGATCAATATTAAGGACACAGACCACATTATGTTTGTTGCCACTTTCACTTTAAGACGTCGGATTATTTCCAATGACATGCGGATCCAATCGCACTGATGCACATCCGATACACTCACAACTGTTTAAGACATAACCGACATAATTTACATGAATACTGTCCAAAGCGGACATTTAAAGCACTCAATAACCTTGCCCCTTCAAATTTATTGGACCTTCTTAATATCTATATTCGATCTCGGACTTTAAGATCGTCTTCCTCGCTCACTCTTGTTCTCCCTAGAACCCGCACTACTTCTATGGGGTCCCGGGCTTTTAGTTTTGCAGCTCCTTATTTATGGAACCTGCTGCCACAGGATGTGCGAAACAGTGAAAGTATTCATGTTTTTAAATCTTGCCTTAAGACCCATCTATTCCGGCAGGCTATTATGTTTTATGTGATTTATATATATATATATATATATATATATATATATATATATGTGTGTGTGTTAGGGCTGGGCAAAAAAAATTGATTTTTCGATTAATCGGTTTTTAAAATGTGGCCGATTCAAAATCGATTCTCAACGGCCTCGAAACGATTTTTTCCATATAAAGGGCTCGCGGACGCGGTGCGGCGTCTTCTCGTCTCGCAGCACTAGGCAAGCACTAAGCTAGGGCTGAAACAATTCCTCGAGTTATTCCATCGTCTATAGATACCTGTTGAGCCACTCGTGATCGACTAGTTTTACCGCCGCATATTAATTCGCAAGTTAAAATATCCTGTAATCTAGTGCGAGCGCGCATGCGAGATGTTGGGCTCCTAACCGCGGCTCGCGCACGACGGCAGAGAGGTAAGCGAGCGCGTGCACCCATGTCTCTCTCACGCGCCAGTCAGACCAATTGCGGCAATTCATCATATGCTTAAACTTTTATGTAGTCACGCAACAAAAATTTCAGCATACATTCACCGGGACGTGATGGAGGAACAAATATTGTGAGACACACAGACACACACACTCTGATGTTTGTCTTGAGATTACAGTTGAAAAAGTCTGATTCTTATTTATAATTGTTTTATTTCCATTTATTTATTTTTTATAAATTGTACACATTTGTGTACCTGTTTGGGTTGATATTTTATATTAATATATTTTTGTTTCCAGGTGGGTAATTTGCAGAAGGTGCAATCCTTTTTTTGTAATGTTGTATTAAGAAGACAAAACTAAGGCCAAATGGGCTTTACTATTTAAGTTTGTATTCAAAGTTTTACATGTTATGGGCTACATGTAACAGGTTTTACAGTAAATTGTTTTAACTGTATTGTTATATAATTGTTGGCACTGGCACTTATAAACACGGGTAAAAATTGCAATAATTAGTTGTGGAGCCAAATGTTGCAGTTGGAATAAATACCTCTATTTTCTTTTAAATAAATAAAAGCCAAACACCTTATCATTTTCGTAATACATTATTTGTTTTGGTTGCTTAAAAACACACATAAACAAATTATCCGATTACTCGATTAATCGATCGATTAAGTGCTAGATTAATCGATTACAAAAAGAATTGATAGCTGCAGCCCTACACTAAGCGCTGCAGCTGTCGATACACACTCGCGTTTAGGAGTCGGGACACGACGAAATATTCACTTGCACAATCGGGCCAGCATTGCATCGTAACCTATGATGGTAACTAACGTTTATAATTTTCACGTCTTTTTAAGTTTTAGTTTAAACATTCAAGCAATATTAAACCATCCCGTGCTCGCGCACTCTCAGAGATGTCTTTCACTGCGTGCACATACAGTAAAGCCAATCCGCCTCAAACAGCTCGCCTGAAACAAACGTTTTATCCCTGGATTATATCGCTTTAACAGTTAAAAACACGCGACATTATGTCAAAACTCTGGTATTGGTGAGTAACCTCGTAAAGACAGTCTAATGTCTTAAATAAGCATTAAACGCGTGTGACAGACAGACAGTACAAATGAGACAGGGATCCGTTCTTAAAGTGAACGCAGCCATATGTGTTTGTCATTAATTCTGTTGAATTAAAACAACAGAATATAGCATTAATTCTAAGCAATCAGAATTAATAGCCTTTGTATTTAATTCAGTCTGGACTAAAAAGACTATCCAGTGTTATTTTACATTGGATTACTTTATTCAGTTTCTGTAGTATTTCTGACATACCAAAAAAAACTCTTTATTCTATTCTATTTATTTGCTACTTTTTTCAGTTTAATTCGAAGATTGAAATCAAGCTTCCATGTGTTACTTAAACTCTTAACAAAAACAAAAAACAAAAAAAAACAAACATTTAGGTAAGATCAACGTTAAAAAAATGTCTAAATATTTATATTTTTATTTATCTATATCTATCTCAAACATAAAATAACATGATCCTGTTTGATCAAGCTGTGTGACTGTTCTGACTTT
Organism: Pimephales promelas; assembly: GCF_988280905.1. Lineage (NCBI taxonomy): Eukaryota > Metazoa > Chordata > Actinopteri > Cypriniformes > Leuciscidae > Pimephales > Pimephales promelas. Next base: position 8,157,134 of record NC_142781.1, read on the forward strand.
TTTTGCATATTGCATCAAAATCCTGTCTATTCTTTGTATGCATTTAATGTATCTAGAATAAAAAGAGTTTTATATACAGGTTTGTGGCTCTTAAAAAACTTTTGCTGGTAATTTACTCACCCCCATGTCATCCAAGATGTTCATGTTTTTCTTTCCTCAGTCGAAAAGAAATTAAGGTTTTTGATGAAAACATTCCAATTTTTCTCCATATAATGGACTTACATGGGAACCAGACGGTCCAAGGTCGAAAAGACAGTTAATAACAGTTTCAGATGCAGCTTCAAATGTCTTTAAACGACACCAGACGATGAATAAGGGTCTTATCATGCGAAACGATCGGTTATTTCAAAACTTATTCCAAAAATGTAACTTTTCTAAGGACAAATGCTAGCCTTGCTCTATTCTGTCAGGCGCGTTTGTAACGTCACGTAATACGTAATTACGTTCAAAAGGTCACGGGCGACGTAGCCGGAAGTACAGAATCAAAATCGTCCGACATCGTTGTTTTACCTTTTAATTACTTTTTTGTAAACAGCGTTTGAGTTAGTTTGCACGTTCAACCTATGCGTTCAACTTGTAAACACTGACTCTGTACTTACGGCTACGTCGCCCGTGACCTTTTGAACGTAATCCTGCTGCCGCCACAGAGTGCCATTTAGTTTTATATAAAGTTTAAATTATTTTATTGTCTCAAATCGTTGATAATGTATACTGACTTTGCCCTATGCTGCAATAAATTTAGTTTTGCATTCATTTACATAAATCAGCTGCTTGAATGACAATTGCTGATGTAATTGGGTTTTCATGTGAGATTCTCAATTCATTCAGTTAACTGATGCTCTGAGGTAGTTTTCAGACTGCAGACTTAGCAACGATTGTATTTAATTGCAGCCCATTCTCACCCCCAAGGCGTCACTTAACTGACGCCTTGGGAAGCATTTGGACATGCTTCAATATCTGACGCTTTAGGCGCCCTTTAGCGTCAGTAAGATGACGCCCTAGGATCGCGTGTACCCTACCCCCACACCTAAACCTAACCGCGTCCTCTAACAGACGCTTTCCTTTAGCGTCAGTTAGATGACGCCGTAGGATCGCGTCATGTTAGTGACGCTAAAGGGCGCCTAAAACGTCAAATATTGAAGCATGGTCAAAGGTGACGCCTTGGGGTGAGAATGCGTTGTTAATTGTACAGTACAATTATAACATAGAACAAACATCTTCATTTCATGTCATTAAACATAACAATATTGCTGCCCATACACTGATGAGAAAGTGAGTCCGGTGTTCGATACTTGGAGTTGTCCTAGACGTGGCACAGCGCTGCGCTTCTCATTCGGTGTGCGACCCCCTTTACGGATGTGTATTTCACTGCCACTTCAATTCACTGTTCACACACACACACAAAGTCCCCACTTGGTTGGATAGATATCATTCAGAAAGTTCCCTCTTGGCTAGTGTGCAGCGACACTTCTGTGTTAATACATGTATATGTTAGTAATATAGACGTGTGTGTGCAATGGCACATAACTATGGCAAGTAAATTGTTAGGGACTGCATAACAAAGCATAGAAAGTATATGAAGAGAGAGCGTTAAATAAGAAAAATAGTATATATATATACATAATGTTGTAAATAGATATATAATTTAACTGTAATGAAGACATATTTCACTGCCAGTTCACACACACAAAGTCCCCACTTGGTTGGATAGATATCGTTCAGAATGTCCCCTCTTCGCCAGTGTGGAGCGACACTGCTGTGTTAGTAATATATAAATATATAGTTTTAGATCGGTAAGATTGTTTATGTTTTTAAAAGAAGTCTCTTCTGCTCACCAAGGCTGCAATTATTTGATAAAAAAAAAAAACAGTAATATTGTGAAATATTATTACAATTTAAAACAGTGTTTTTCTAAGTGAATATATATATTATATATATATATATATATATATATATATATATATATATATATAATGTATATAATAGATATATAATGTAAGCGTAATTAAGAAAGATTTCACTGCCAGTTCACACACACACAAAGTCCCCACTTGGTTGGATAGATATCATTCAGAATGTCCCCTCTTTGCCAGTGTACAGCGACACTGCTGTTAGTAGTATAGAAATATATAGTTTTAGATCGGTAAGATTGTTTATGTTTTTTAAGAAGTCTCTTCTGCTCACCAAGGCTGCAATTATTTGATAAAAAAAACAGTAATATTGTGAAATATTATTACAATTTAAAACAGCGTTTTTCTATGTGAATATATATATATATATATATATATATATATATATATATGAAGAGTTCAGATGCAAAAGCCTCTAAGTGCCATTTGAAATTTTCTTCTAGAATGATCATTTTTTTCAAGCTTGTATATTTAAATTCAGTACTTTCACTTAAATAACAATGAGGATTACCTATTAATTGTAATTTAAGTGAAATTACTGAACTTGAATATATAAGCTTGATAAAAAATGATCATTTTTGAAGAATATTTCCAACGGCACTTAGAGGCTTTTGCATCTAAACTCTTCATATATATATATATATATAATGTATATAATAGATATATAATGTAAGCGTAATTAAGAAAGATTTCACTGCCAGTTCACACACACACAAAGTCCCCACTTGGTTGGATAGATATCATTCAGAATGTCCCCTCTTTGCCAGTGTACAGCGACACTGCTGTTAGTAGTATAGAAATATATAGTTTTAGATCTTTAAGATTGTTTATGTTTTTAAAAGAAGTCTCTTCTGCTCACCAAGGCTGCAATTATTTGATTAAAAAAACAGTAATATTGTGAAATATTATTACAATTTAAAACAGCGTTTTTCTATGTGAATGTATTATATATATGAAGAGTTCAGATGCAAAAGCCTCTAAATGCCATTTGAAATTTTCTTCTAGAATGATCATTTTTTTCAAGCTTGTATATTTAAATTCAGTACTTTCACTTAAATTACAATGAAGGTTACCTATTAATTGTCATTTAAGTGAAATTACTGAACTTGAATATATAAGTTTGATAAAAAATGATCATTTTTGAAGAATATTTCCAACGGCACTTAGAGGCTTTTGCATCTGAACTCTTCATATATATATATATATATATATATATATATATATATATATATATATATATATATATATAATGTATATAATAGATATATAATGTAAGCGGAATTAAGAAAGATTTCACTGCCAGTTCACACACACACAAAGTCCCCACTTGGTTGGATAGATATCATTCAGAATGTCCCCTCTTTGCCAGTGTACAGCGACACTGCTGTTAGTAATATAGAAATATATAGTTTTAGATCTGTAAGATTGTTTATGTTTTTTAAGAAGTCTCTTCTGCTCACCAAGGCTGCAATTATTTTTTTTTTTTAAAAACACAGTAATATTGTGAAATATTATTACAATTTAAAACAGCGTTTTTCTATGTGAATATATTATATACTATATATATATATATATATATATATATATATATATATAATAGATATATAATGTAAGCGGAATTAAGAAAGATTTCACTGCCAGTTCACACACACACAAAGTCCCCACTTGGTTGGATAGATATCATTCAGAATGTCCCCTCTTCGCCAGTGTACAGCGACACTGCTGTTAGTAGTATAGAAATATATAGTTTTAGATCGGTAAGATTGTTTATGTTTTTAAAAGAAGTCTCTTCTGCTCACGAAGGCTGCAATTATTTGATTAAAAAAACAGTAATATTGTGAAATATTATTACAATTTAAAACAGCGTTTTTCTATGTGAATATTTTATATATATATATATATATATATATATATATATATATATAATGTATATAATAGATATATAATGTAAGCGTAATTAAGAAAGATTTCACTGCCAGTTCACACACACACACAAAGTCCCCACTTGGTTGGATAGATATCATTCAGAATGTCCCCTCTTCGCCAGTGTACAGCGACACTGCTGTTAGTAGTATAGAAATATATAGTTTTAGATCGGTAAGATTGTTTATGTTTTTAAAAGAAGTCTCTTCTTGCTCACGAAGGCTGCAATTATTTGATTAAAAAAACAGTAATATTGTGAAATATTATTACAATTTAAAACAGCGTTTTTCTATGTGAATATATATATATATATATATATATATATATATATAAATAATGTATATAATAGATATATAATGTAAGCGTAATTAAGAAAGATTTCACTGCCAGTTCACACACACACAAAGTCCCCACTTGGTTGGATAGATATCATTCAGAATGTCCCCTCTTTGCCAGTGTACAGCGACACTGCTGTTAGTAGTATAGAAATATATAGTTTTAGATCGGTAAGATTGTTTATGTTTTTTAAGAAGTCTCTTCTGCTCACCAAGGCTGCAATTATTTGATAAAAAAAACAGTAATATTGTGAAATATTATTACAATTTAAAACAGCGGTTTTTTATGTGAATATATAGTGAAGTGTAATTTATTCCTGTGATCAAAGCTGAATTTATCATCATTATTTCAGTCTTCATTGTCACATGATCCTACAGAAATTATTATAATATGATGCTCAAGAAACATTTATGATTATTATCCATGTTGAAAACAGTTTTTTACATTTTTATTGCAGGATTCGTAGATGAATTGAAAGTTAAAAAGAACAGAATTAACCTGAAATGGAAATATTTTGTAACATTAATCACTACCATTCAAAAGTTTGGGGCCAGTAAGAATTTATTTATTTATTTTATTTTTGGAGGAAAGAAATTCGAAAATAATTTAATTCATCAAGGATGAGTTAAATTTATCAAAAGGATCATGTGACACTGAAAACTGATGTGTAATCAGCAACAGTAATGGTGTTGAAAATTCAGCTTTCAAATTACATTTTAAAATATATTAAAATAGAAAACAGTCATTTTAAATTGTCATAATATTTCACAATATTACTGTTTGTCATTTTTTTATCAAATAAAGCAGCCTTGGTGAGCAAAAAACTTACTGATCTAAAACTTTTGACCGGTAGTGTATGTATATATATATATATATATATATATATATATATATATATATATATATATATATATATATATAATGTAAGCGTAATGAAGAAAGATTTCACTGCCAGTTCACACACACACACAAAGTCCCCACTTGGTTGGATAGATATCATTCAGAATGTCCCCTCTTCGCCAGTGTACAGCGACACTGCTGTTAGTAGTATAGACATGTATATGTTTGAGCATTATATAATGACACACCCACACACACACACATATATGTGTATAAGTATGTATAAGTTACAAAATGAAGACAAGATTTCACTGCCAGTTCACTTCACTGTTCACACAGACACACAGTTCAATTGCAGGCTGTATGAGTTCCCTGTTGGTAAGGTAGACATCGGCCAGAGTTTCAGGTCCCCACTTGGCATGTTTTTTTAAAAATAAAAAAATGCATATTTAAAGTCATATTATGAAAAAAGACCTTAAAAGAGAATTTTGTACGTCATTTTTGTTTCTTCAAAATGACCAGAAACACTAGTCCCCTCTTGGCCAGTATAGAGCGATAGTCCCCTTTTAGTAATATAGATGTGTATGTGTGTGTGTGTGTGTGTGTGTGTGTGTGTGTGTGTGTGTGTGTGTGTGTGTGTGTGTGTGTGTGTGTGTGTGTGTGTGTGTGTGTGTGTGTTGATTTGATGATTTATAAACCAGAGGGCTATTTCACAAAACCAAGATTTTCCAGATATCCTGGCTGAATTAAGCCGGGACTCGGTTTCACAAAAGCAGTAGCACATAAGTTACCATGGCGTTTTATTCTGTGCAGCTAGCCTGCCCCAGACCAGGCTAACAGCCAGGCTTAGTCAATCCTCGTGCCTTATCTGTTCAGTCAGCGGTCATGCAGATCAGAATCCAATGTGTTTTGTCAGTTATTCCGTTTTGTCATCTATAAGTTCAGCGCAATTTTATCAGTCTGCATTAAAATACCTCAGATACATATTGGCATTCAGTCAAGTATAGCCTACTATTATTATTGTAACATTATGATGGTAGCCTTATTAACTATAATAATAATTATCCATATGAGCATTGTTACTATTCAGTTGTGTTTTTGAAGACAGATAGGTCTTTAATAGTCTATTGTATGTGATGAGGGACTTAGAGAAATGGCTGATAAAGAAACAAAAGTTTTGTCAATCAAGTCAGGCCATATAAGTAGCTCTAAACACATGTTTCGTCCTTTACAATGGCATGCCCATTTTTGGATGACATCTGATGAAGCACTTATATTGAGAAGGCCTTTCAGACGTGAAAGAGTGTTTCGGGACAGGTCCGACCCATTGGCTTTTCCCGACAATTACCTGCAAGAGCGTTAGGGTAGAAGTGGAGGAAAATGCCCCCCTTCAGGAAAATGTGACATTACTGTAAAACAAAACATAAATGTGACTAGAATTGCCATCCCAGTTTTGAGTGTATTTGGCAGGAGTTTTTTACCAAATATTAAAATTGCTCAACCTTCATAATTAATTTGTTTTTTGACTGAAAATATTATTGTACAAAGGGGGCGTTTTGCCCCAGCGGTGGGGTAAAACACCCCCCAAGGTGGGGTAAAATGCCCCCTTTCTTACCAACCAGTTTCCTTCATAGATCAACAGCAAAATGAACATAGTTTTTGATCTCTAAAAGTAAAAGACAAGTAATGCAACAACATAATATATATACCTATTAATATTTATTTCAGGAATGTAGAAAATAGCCAAATTTATAACATTTGAATATTTTGATTTCTACACGAGGTCTATAATTGATGTAGTATTTGTTCATCACTATCATCAAGATAAACAGAAAACCCTAAATAAATATTAAACATAAATTAGTATATTAATAGTGAAATATATTACATAAATGCATTAAAAGTCACTGTGTTTTATCATTGGGTCACCTAACCACCTTCCATCATTGCATTCACCAAGCTAGCTAATGCTCACTTGAAGTAATTTTTTCATGTTTTGTTCAAATATTTTGATTTTACGGCCTAGTTATACTGCATTAAAGTGTAAAATAAAGACTTTGATGAACAGAAATATGTTACTGTAGTAATTATGATAAAGAGAAACTATGCCCCTTGGGGGGCGTTTTCTCCCACTCTACCCTACTGCTTTTCTGGGGATGTGTAACAAAAAAGAGGAACATTAATAAGCTGTGTAACATAAATTAATCAGCTGTCAGCAGTGTTGGGTAAGTTACTCTAAAAAAGTAATTAATTACTAGTTACTAATTACCTCTTCAACAGTGTTATTAGATTACTGTACTAATTACTCTCTCTAAAAAGTATTTAATTACTTTTAATTACTAATTACTTTCAAAATCCCATATCAACCAGCTGAATAATACAAGGAGAGGCATGAATCTGTTTTAATTCTTTCAAATAAATACTATAAAATTGCATGAATTATCCTTAAACTGACCAAGGTGGAGAAGGTTACATTAAAACATACTTTTTAGCATCAGACAATAGGCTACATTTTGATGTTAAACCCACTACTGTTTTATGTCTGATCTCATGACATTTCACACTTTTTTCATACATATTTTACAATAATTCATACGAATTTGTACGAGTGCGGTCGTAATATTTAGATTCCTCATAAAATGCATACGAATCGCTGTGAGGTCGGATTGATCTATACACAGTTTTTACCTCAATTACATCAGAAGTAACTGTAAATAAATTACAGATAAATTAAGAGTAATCCCTTACTTTACATTTTCAAGGAAAAGTAATGAAATTACAGTAACTAATTACTTAGTAATTAGTTACACCCAACACTTGAAGTATGGCGCACGCAACTTATCCATTGTAGCATCGATGAATCTGTGATGGACTGTGTGGTCTGTTGAAGAAAGCCGTTGACTCCCACTTATCTGAATTACTTACACCTGGCTTGACATAGCCGCTCCTCCTGAGCCTGGTTTGGCCTTTGTGAAACTCATAAAGCCAGGATTCACTGATCACACTAGGTCAAGCCCAGCTTTATCTCTTATCCTGGATTTCTAAATTCTGCTTTTGTGAAACAGCCCTCAGGTGATTGCTCACCACTGTTAGGAATGGAGCTTAGAAAAGAGATGATTGATTGGGGAGAATGGGTGAACAGTAAGTAAAATGACCTAATGAACACGCATTGGCAGAGCAAAGTTGGGGGTGAAGTGTGAGAAACTATAAAAGTGAGGGACTGAGGTTGTTATGTTCTGCTGGCATCTCGGCTTTATTGTCTCTACCAATAAAGTCTTTTTGGCATCTGGAACTCTATGGAAAAAGTCTTCTCATTATTGTAAGAAATCACAAAGATACTCTTTTTCTTTCCCCCCTCTCGAAGAAGACCAAAGATGAAAACAAAACACATACTCGCACACAAAAAAAAAAAAAAAAAAAAAACGTTTTTGTTTGAGAAAAACATCCAGTATGCTGCAGCCCTGTGGGCAAAAATGCCTTGTTGATGCTAGAGGTCAGAGGAGAATGGGCCAACTGATTCGCTGATAGAAGAGCAACTTTGACTGAAATAACCACTCGTTACAACCGAGGTATGCAGCAAAGCATTTGTGAAGCCACAACACGCACAACTTTGAGGCAAGAGCTCACCAAAATTGGACAGTTGAAGTCTGGAAAAATGTTGCCTGGTCTGGTGAGTCTCAATTTCTGTTGAGGCATTCAGATGGTAGAGTCAGAATTTGGTGTAAACAGAATGAGAACATGGATCCATCATGCCTTGTTACCACTGTGCAGGCTGGTGGTGGTGGTGTAATAATGTGGCAAATTCTTGGCACATTTTAGGCCCCTTAGTGCCAATTGGGCATTGTTTAAATGCCACGGCCTACTTGAGCATTGTTTCTGACCATGTCCATCCCTTTATGGCCACCATGTACCCATCCTCTGATGGCTACTTCCAGCAGGATAATGCATCATGTCACAAATCTGGGACGGTCATAGCAGAAGCTTCATTTTGTGCTCAGTTACACATTTTTGTGTTGATTTTGACATTTGTTTTGGACCGTTGTCCTGATGGAAGATCCAACCATGGCCCATAATAAGATTTCTAGCAGAAGGCGTCAGGTTTTGATTTTTTATCTGTTTGTATTTGATAGAATCCATAATACCATGTAACTGAACAAGATGTCCAGGACCTCCAGCAGAAAAATAGGCCCACAACATATAAGATCCAGCAGTATATTTAACCGTATAGGCATGGGGTACTGTTCATCCCTGTTTGCACCAAACACATCTGCTGGGTTTGCTGCCAAAAATCCCTTTTTTTTGTTTTATCTGATCAAAGAATCCGGTCCCTTTTGAAGATCCAGTCGTGTCTGACCACTGAATATGCTAGAGTTTGTTTTTGGATGAGCAAGGAGGATTTTTCTTGAAACCCTCCCAAACAACATGTGGTGATGTATGGGCTGTTTGATAAATTTTGTTTTGGGTTTTCTGAGCCCAAGACTCAACTAATCGCTGCAATTCTACATCTGTGATCCTTGAAGAGTCTTTGGCCACTCAAATTTTCATCCTCACCGTCCATTAAGGCAATATAGACACACATCCTCTTCTTGGCAGATTCGTAACATCTTTAGTTGATTATAACTTCTTAATTATTGCCCTGATGGTCAAAATGGGGATTTTCAATTCTTTAGATATTTTCTTCCTGGCACTTTGTATTTTGTTAAGCTCAACCATCTTTTGCTGCACATCAGAACTATATTCTTTGGTTTTACTCATTGTGATGGATGATTAAGGGAATTTAGCCTTTGTGTTTCCTCATATTTAAACTCCTGTAAAACAAGAAGTCATAGCTGGACAATTTCATGTTCCTAGTCACCCTGGTGTGCTTTAAAATTTAAATATTAATGGGAATATACTTCAGAGATATTTTTTCTCATAAAAAATTCTAGGGTTGCCAACAATTACGGCCAGCATGTTTTGGAGAAAAACATTTATTTCATAATGTGATTTACCCCCACTTTCAATTCTTTTACTTCAATGAAAGAATAGAATTTTGAGAGTAGAAAGTAGAGAGTATAGAAAGTTAGAATTTTGAAAGTTAGAAAGTTTTTTAATGGAAGATCAAAAGGATTAAAAAATGCAGATTTATTTTTTTACAGCCAGTTTTGATTATATATACCAGTGGGTGCCAACAATTTTGACCATGACTGTAGCTGGCTAAATATGAGCTGTTACTGTGGCTGAGCTGGTCAAAGCGTAAAGCCTTGTTTAAACTCAACGCTCCCATGAGCCCAAAGGTGCGCGCGGCAAAAATGACATGATTGTAACAGTGTGTGCGCCTCCACATCCCCTAGAAACCATTTACTACACACAATAGGCTTTTTTTCTGATTTTGAAAACTCTTCGTGATCGACTTCCAAGTAACAGTAAGGCAGTAAGATAGCCATTTCCCTCACCGCGGAAATAAACATTTCTTAGAATTAATAAACAATTAACACTGACTGTTCACTGGACAAACAGATTAATTGATTGTAATATTTTTTTTTCTACATTAAAAGACAAGTTCGGTATTTTACAATTAAAGCCCTGTTAGGATTGTTTTGATGAAATAGAATGGTTAGGATTGTTTTTTAGACAGATGCTGCTGTCCGAGAATTTTCGGTTTCTGTGTTAGCACCCCCACACCTCTACAATGGTAGCATAGGTGCACAGGAACAATCCTTCATAAAACGCATAAAACTTAGTTTGGAGCCTTAGTTTACAAAGACATGAAACTCACCGAGTGGTCTGGGGTGTTCACTGATATGCTCACACAAAAATCGCAGCAAAAGATGCTTTCCAACAGGTGTTTTACCATTCGTTATAAAACTGTAGACCTATTTTTCTGAACGCCTAACAGCCGGACATTCTTCCGTGAGAGCTTGAATAATAGACACTCCAGCCCAGTTGGTGGCGATAATGCACCTTTGCCAATTGCAAGCAAACCATAGCCCAGTGGTTCCCAACCAAGCGTGCCGCACAAGTAAAGTGAAGCCAAAACGTCTAGATCACCCCCCTGTGACCGGTCCTAGTATACGTCATAACCCCCGCCTCCCCATGTCATTCAACGTGACGTGAGACCACTAAACATACACTTCACATATCCTTTTTCCAAAGAAAGTTTCTGTCATTTACTGTAGTTTATATAACGCTGATGTAATTTCAAGTGTTTGTTTTTAAAATAAGTTTGTATTTAGCTCATTATTTGATGCTTTAAAAACGGTGCTGTGACATCATGATTGACAGCATTGACAGGTTCTCTGTGTGAAGTAGTCACTGCTGTGGTAGTAGTTGTATTTACCTTATTTTAACGAGGTACTGCAATCAGCGGGCATCATTAGAGACAGAGGCCACTTAATGAAAGTGTAGAGCGTGTGCTTGCAAAAGATTCAGTGAGAGTGAGGGTGCGGCCTTGATTTCGCGGCTTTACTTCCTGCTCACGACTGGTCCCGAAAACGCAAAGTGCGCAGACTCAAGTCCCAAGACAACGCATTCTCACCCCAAGGCGTCACCTTTGACCATGCTTCAATATTTGACGTTTTAGGCGCCCTTTAGCGTCACTTACATGACGCGATCCTACGGCGTCATCTAACTGACGCTAAAGGAAAGCGTCAGTTAGAGGACGCGGTTAGGTTTAGGTGTGGGGTGGGGGTACACGCGATCCTAGGGCGTCATCTAACTGACGCTAAAGGGCGCCTAAAGCGTCAGATATTGAAGCATGTCCAAATGCTTCCCAAGGCGTCAGTTAAGTGACGCCTTGGGGGTGAGAATGGGCTGCCCAAGATGTTAGCGTCATATCGAGACATTGGCGGCTTCAGTTCTCTCTGATGGAAAGGAGCGGAGGAGCGTCGTCCATCTTTTTTTTACAGTCTATGTTCCCAACCAAGGGGGTAATCCATCGACCAGAAGTTGAAGCCTCACGGGAGCTGCCATCTTGTAGCAGAACTTCACTTGGATTAGCATTTCCATTGACTTCCATTCATTTTGGCATCACAGCAAATAACTTTACATCTGAGGCGTTTGAAGACCCCATTTGTCCATTATTTATTTCTAAAGAAACATGACAATGTATAAAATGCTCCATTACCTTGTAGCTTATGTTATGGCCCCGTAGAAGCAATTTTTTGTAAAAGTAGCCTAACGATTGCGTCATAACCAAGCGACTCTCTGTCGCACAGATGGACAGGAGGAGAAGCTCGCAGGCAATCGGGGAAACGTGGAGGCAAAATGACAAAATAATTAATCAGAGTACCTAGCAAAAGTTTCTCCTGTTCCTAGCTCATGGACAGCTCCTACTCACACTCTCCGCCTCTGCATGTTTCGGAAGGGAATGATTGAGACGTGCTCTCGTCACATCTACGTCGTCAAGCTCTATTTGAGTCGGTTTGAGTCTGTGCGTCAGGAAGGGAAGTGCAAAAAAAATCGCTAAAAATGGGCTTCACTCGTCTCAATGGAGTTCCAATGAGATGGCTCTGTCCACTTCTTATACGGTCTATGTTCCCAACCCACGTCTGTCTAAAAAACAATAGGTTACTGTCGTAACCCCGGTTCTCTGAAACATCGAGTGGAGAGATCCACCTATGGGAAGGGCATCCGTACCTGACCTCTGCAGAAGCATCCAATTGCACCAAGTCTGGCTAGACAGACAGAAGCGCGCGGCCAGTGCCCGATGAGGCCACACCCCTCACCCACGGGCATATAACATCTGGGCGCGCTGCTATTCCTCAGTAAGTATATTCGCTTCTCGTGCGGCAAGCGGGGCAAAGCTGGTGGATCTCTCCACTCGATGTTTCAGAGAACCGGGGTTACGACAGTAACCTATTGTTCTCTTTCATCATCTCGTGTTCGAGATCCACCTATGGGAGAGACATGGACAGCTCCCCGATTGCCCAATACACTCACAGTGAGGTTCTGAAGCCAGAGAAGGACGGTCACCTCAGGGAGGCGGTGCCTGACACGTCCCTTAATCATGAGCCTGCGATGGTGAAACCACACCTAACTAATGTGGACAAGCAGGACATGAAATACGCATGGGACACATGCGAGATAGTAACCCCAACCCACCAAGACATAATCTATACCCGAAAGGGGAAGAAATGATAGGTGACAGGAATGAACATGGCCAGTCAGCCCATTCACTCTTAATGGTATATATATACCAACAGGGTTACAGCAGGGAGGGGCTAAGACGACCCGACCCCTAGAACCGAATGTGCTACCGAGGTACTGGTGACATCCAGCCGGTAGTAGCGCACGAAGGTATGAGGAGAAGCCCAACTGGCAGCGGAGCAGATGTCCTGCAGTGACACTCCCCTAAACAGAGCCCAAGAGGTGGCTAAACCTCTTGTGGAATGAGCTCTGATGCCCCTAGGGGGCTGCACTCTCTTTGCTTTGTAAGCCATGGTAATAGCATCCACAACCCAATGTGAGAGGCGTTGCTTCAAAATTGGACTCCCTAAGTGAGGGGGAGCCCATGAAACAAAGAGCTGGTCGCTCTTCCGGAAAGCATTCGTCCTGGTCATATATGCCTGTAAGGCACGGACTGGACACAGAGCGTTCAGCCTCTGATCCTCTAGAGAGGTAAAAAGGTGGAGGGTGAAAAGCGGACAGCTCCAACACCTCCGAAGTGAACGCAGGGAAGCACTTCGGCATGAAGGCCGGGTTAGGCTTAAGGAAGACCTTATCTCCACTAAGAGAGAACTAGAGCACGAAGGATGAACCGAGAGTGCATGTAGCTAACTGACACGTTTAGCAGATGCCAAGGCCAAAAGCAAAGCTGTCTTGAGAGACAGCAGCTTAAGGGATATACTATCCAAAGGCTCAAAAGGGTGTAGAGACAGAGCTTCCAGCACCATGGAGAGGTCCCACTCCGGGACAGTTCTCCTGACGACTGGCAAAGAGCGGCGTGCACCCTTCATAAATCTACGGATTAGAGGGTGCTGACCGACGGTCGAGCCCTCAAAACCCACATGACAGGCTGAAATAGCAGCCAAGTGGACCTTAATGGTGGAAAAGGACCTGCCTTTATCCATGAGGTCTTGAAGGAAACACAAAATATCAGGAACTGAACACTGATAAGATGTGAAACCGCGCCCATCGCACCACCCCTCGAACACTTGCCACTTACAGCCATATAAGGGCCGTGTAGAGACGGCCCTGGCATTCTGAATAGTGGTGACCACACGCGGCGAAAGCCCAAGTGCGTTCAGGTTCGTCCTCTCACGGGCCAGGCCCAGAGAGCCAACCTGTCCGGCTGGGGGTGGTAAATCTCACCGTTGGCTTGGGATAATAGATCCGTGCGAACGGGAAGGCACAATGGCTCGGCGTATAACAGAGGGATTATCTCCGCCAGCCACGGTGCTTTGGGCCATCTGGGTGCTATCAGAATGAGAGACAGGCCCTGCTCTCTCACCCTGGCCAATGTGGGAATATCAGGCACAGGGGAGGAAAAGCATACAGGAGCACTCTAGGCCATGGGTGGGCCAGTGCGTCTACCCCGAGGGGCGCGTCCACGTCCCTTAGAGAGAAGAACATAGGACAATGGCAGTTTCCGCGCGAGGCGAATAGATCTATGCTCGCCCGTCCAAATCTCATCCATAGCATTTCCACTATCTGCGGATGAAGACGCCAATCCCGTAGATTGGGTTTCCCCTTGACAGCAGATGCGCCGACGTTCAGAATGCCTGGGACGTGAGTCGCGCGTAGCAACAAGAAAACCCGTCTGCTCCACACCAAGAGCTTGTGAGCTAGGAGGTGAAGTTTCGACGAGCGCAAGCTGTCCTGACGGTTGATATATGCCACAGCCATGGTATTGTCGCACCGTACCAGCACATGATGTCCCTGCAGGCGAGGCAGAAAATGATTCAGAGCTTTACAATTGGTAAAAAAGCTCTAAATAATTTATATGTGCTGAACGTAGTCTGTTTGGCCACAGACCGTTCACCGTTTTGCCCTCCTGGGTGGCACCCCAGCCTGTTAAGGATGCATCTGTCGTCACCACTTTCCGCATCGTAACCGCCCCGAGAGGGGTTCCCCGTGCGTAAAAGTCTGCGTTCTTCCAATGGCGCAGGGCTGCAGTGCACGCGCGCGCGTCACTGTAACCGAGCGGCAAAGGTCGCGAATCGGGCTGAAATGTAGCGACAAAACCCATTTCATGAACGCCCTCATCTTAAGGAGTCCTAATGGCACAACTTGGGTGGATGAAGCCATGAGACCCTGCATCCTGAGACATGTGCGATATTGCACTTTCGCCCCTTCTCTGAACTGTGACAGACAGCTCATAGAGAGCGAACGCGCTCTAGAGAGAGACGCGCTCGCATGGCAACCGAGTTCAACTCCAAACCCAGGAAATTGACATTCTGACTGGGCGTGAGATTGCTCTTGCCCACGTTCACTTGGAACCCGAGCGATGTGATGTGCGCGAGCACACGGCCGGTGTCCTGCAACACCTTCTCCTTCGATTCGTCTATGATGAGCCAATCGTCTATGTAAGTCAGGATTCTCAGACCTGTTATTCTCAGAGGCGTTAAGCCCGCCTCCGCGCACAGACAGAAAGACCGGGGACTCAAACTGAGTCCAAACAGAAGAACTGTGAATTCGCAACATATGCCCTGGTAGGCAAAACGAAGAAAATTCCTGTGCGGAGGATAAATGCTTATGTGAAAGAAAGCATCTTTCAGATCGACTGATGTGAACCAGTCGTTCTGTTTTATGGCACGGGCGAGAGCGCCCTGTGTCAGCATTCTGAAGGTGTATTTCCTCAAATGTTTGTTCAACACTCGAAGGTCCAAGATAGGGCGGAGAGAGCCGCCTTTCTTTGGAACCAGAAAATACCGGGAATAAAAACCCTGGTTCATCAGATTGGGGGGTACCACCTGAATCGCTCCCTTGTTTAAGAGAGATGAATTTTCCTCTTCCAGAATGTGAGAAGCTTTCTCTTCCGTGTGAGAAAAGAGAATGCCGTTGAAATGAGAGGGTTTTACTGCGAATTGCAATCTGTAACCCTGCATTATTGTACGCATAACCCACTCGGGAGCCGAAACGGTTCGCCAAGCCGCTTCGTGACTCGCGAGTGTCCCCGCTCGGGACAGAGCAGAGCTGTGTCTTGAGACCAACAGAATTATTTGTGATGCAATGGCGCCATCTCGTGGGCACACTAGAGGTGACATGCGGGGGTTCGGAGGGGTTTCCTCTCTCTGCAGTGAGAAGGTTCTCTCTGCGGAAAGAGGTTTTTCCTCCGAAACGAATTTGTTAGATTCGTTATTATTTGTGTTTGTGTGTTTTGTGTTGGGCAAACACTGCGTGAACTGGGCAAACATAGTGTGGTGTACACTGTGCTAAACTTTACCCACAAGGAGCCCCTTGAAATTGGGGGGAAAAACACACATCTCCTGAACACATGAACTGGGCAGTCTCAAGTGCAGGCAGAAAATACTATCCATTTTTAAGGATATATAAGAATAGTTTGTTTAAACGTGTATTTAGTTATGTGTTGGGAAACACAATGACCAAGCCTTCCACACACACAACGTGCACTAGAAACACATGGCTTGCAGCCGCAACTGAGCTGTGCGAGCCCAGCTGGTTGATTTGTGAGGCAATGGCGCCATCTTGAGGGTAGACTCGGGGCGACATGCAAGGGATCAGAGAGATTTGCTCTCTATGTTGACACAGATATAAAAATCTGCACGAATTCATTTGATTCGTTTAATAATAGTTTGTGTTTTGTGTTGGGAAACACTGGGGCAAGCCTTTAATAACTGGGTGAGGGAACCAAGTGTGTGCGGTGTGGTAACACTGCTTATGTACTTTCCCTCACAACAGCCCCCCCCCGTGGCTTGGTAGCCACGAGACGGGATTACCCGACCGTCCGAGGGAGACCCCGTGTCTTTCGGACAAGGGTTCCGGGACCGGGAGAATACGGAGGGCTCGTGGCCCGTGAACGCGGGCTGGAGGCTCTCATGGTGGAACAGCAGGCGGGCTGCTAGCGTTCAGGGCCGCCTTCCTACTCATCAAGGCCCGTGAGACAGTGTTAACAGTCTAGCGGGAGGCTCTAGGCACGCTTGAGAGCTTCGCGAACACTGGAAAAAACGTTGAAGAGTTGTTTCCTCAGGCTGGGCGGTGGTACCCGCGTTTACCCGTCGTAAATATTCCTATCCTGGTCGGTGGCGCTCTATGGAGCTGGCCACACAATGTTGAGACGAACGGCCGCTCGCTCACAAACTTCCAGGAGGATCGACTGAGGCAAAACCGCGTGAGCGCTAGCTTAGGGTAACGTTAGAAAGACCGCGTCATCCTCGTCGCCGGAACCGTACCGGTTCGTCAACGAGAGTGAGGTTTTCCCGCGAAGATGTCCTCTTCAGGGAATGCGGATTGGGCTGAATACCGCTCAAATATTTTATCTGTGGCGCTCCGGGAGTCCCCCGGTAGCGCGTCATCATCACCGTGTCCCCCATCCGAGTAAGAAATGCCAAGCACGGTGCGCTGGATAGTGCAACTAAAGCCGGCTTTGTAAAAAGCTACATGGGCAGCAATTACAATGACCGCAATTCTCCGGGTTCTCCAAAGCTTCTTGAGCGTGCTAAGCCCAAGCGGACCGCGCAGAACGAGAGGGTCCTTAGCGGCGATGAGAGCACCACACGCGGCCGGGCAGGCTCGTCGTGATGGACTGTTCCCCAGGGGAAGCGGCTGTTTAGACGGTCACATAGCCATGGGTGGGCTAGCGGTGAAGAACTCGGAAAATACGTGGCGGGCAGCCATGTAAGGAGGAGCAGGTGAAGGACAGTGAGAGCTCGGCGGCTCCGGATGCAAAAAACACAGCGGATAGGCTGAAGAAAAACGACTGTCACTCACGTCTGGCGGAGGCTGATCTGGCGATATGTCCTCCTGTAGACTCGAAAGTGGACAGCGTAACGTTAATCCAACCGAACTGTGTCAGTGCAGAGGTCGCGAGAAGCGAATGTCAACTGAGGAATAGCAGCGCGCCCAGATGTTATATGCCCGTGGGTGAGGGGTGTGGCCTCATCGGGCACTGGCCGCGCGCTTCTGTCTGTCTAGCCAGACTTGGTGCAATTGGATGCTTCTGCAGAGGTCAGGTACGGATACCCTTCCCATAGGTGGATCTCGAACACGAGATGATGAAAGAGAACAATCTTTACCATTCTATTGCATCAGAAACGATCTTAAAACAGGGCTTTAATTGTAATATACCGAACTTGTCCTTTAAGTCAAATCTATTAACTGGTCCAAATTGTCATAATTAACTATATCAAGTTGTGATTGAATATTAATTTTTTTTTTTTGCTAATTTGTAACAGGTTACATTTTTTTAATAAAAATTTGATCCCAACAAATTTGGGTTGAAACAACGATTTTTGAGTGTAGTAATATGTTTTTTATTCAATTCAATAAAGTTCAAATTCATTTGTATAGCACTTTTCACAATACATATTGTTTCAAAGCAGCTTTACAGAAAGTGTATTTCAGAAATGTACATAGAAAAATGGACTCCATTTATATAGCGCTTTCACAGACCCAGTGGCCACCAAAGCGCTTTACATTTTGCTTCACATTCACCCATTCAATCACTCATTCATAGACCGACGGCGGTGTCAGCCATACAAGGCTCCATCCAACTCGTCGGGAGCAGCTGGGGTTAGCTCAGCTGTCTTGCTCATGGACACCTCGACACTTGGCCAGGTGGAACTGGGGATTGAACTACCAACCTTCTGGTTTGTAGACAATCTACATGAGCCACTGCCACCCCACTGTGTTCTGAATTAGTTAACAATTTATTAATGTAGTAGAGCATAACATATCGCCGGCGTTGAATCGTCTCTTCACAGGAGTTTAGTCATCTCATCGCAGGTGTTGGGGCATCTGAAGTCTCATGAGAGGCAGGATGCAAACTGGAGCTGACAAACGCTATTTACCACAGGACTAGTGTCCTGAGATAACAGCAGAAAAGCAGAAGGAAAATAATTAGCATAGCTGCTGTTCATAATCTTAATGCATTTCATCTGATTCAACAGCAGTAGGTAAGCATTATGTGAATGCTTGGCTAGAGAGATGCATCTTTAATCTATTTTTAAACTGGGACAGTGAGTCTGAGCCTCGAACAATATCAGGAAGGCTGTTCCAGAGTTTAAGAGCTAAATGTAAGAACGCCCTCCCTCCTTTAGTGGACTTAGATATCCAAGGAATTTTTATTTATATTGTTGTAAAGCACATTAGTCATTTGGGTTGTATTAGTGAGATATATGAATAAAATTAACATTGAACAAAAAAAATTGCAAATTGCTGATAATATCATTGCCATCTTTTTATCTCGAAAAAACAATAGTAATCTCTAGATTTGAGTTGCAGTGCCTGCTGTCACTAAAGAGCCCAATTCTTGAATAGCTTTTCCATGATCAATACTTTCCGTACCTTGGTCTTGGCTTGGAGATGTGCCAGGTTTGAATAGGTTATTATCGCTTCGCTTCTGGTATGGATATATAGACCATTCTGTCTGGCTGAATGTGTAAGATCAGCAGAAAGAAGAACCAAAGTGTATCGGTGTGAGGACACATATTATGGAACACTGTCCCTTCTTCACAGCACAGTAGCAGAAGTTCTCTTTTATCATTTCGTGTTCAAGATCCACCTATGGGAAGGGCGTTCGTACCTGACCTCTGCAGAAGCATCCAATTGCACTGTCTGGCTAGACAGACAGAAGCGCACAGCCAATGCCAGGTAAGGCCCTGCCCCCTTACCTGAGGGCATATAATGCCCGCAAGCGCTGCTTTTTTCCAGAAAGTATACTCACTTCTCTTGGGACAAGTGGGGCAAAGCTGGTGGATCTCTCCACTCTGTGTTTCAGAAAACCGGGGTTACGACAGTAACCTATTGTTCTCTTTCATCATCTCGTGTTCGAGATCCACCTATGGGAGACATGGACAGCTCCCCGATTGCCCAATACATTCACAGTAAGTTCCTAAATTTGAGGAACAACTGGAGTAACATGTATTACCTTAATGATGTCTTTACTACCTTTCTGGGGCTTAAAAGTGATAGTTGCGTGGTTGTCAATGGAGGGACAGAAATCTCTTTAAGACTCATCAAAAAGATATTAATTTGTGTTCTGAAGAAGAACGAAAGTCTTACAGGTTTTGAACGACATGAGGGCGAGTAATTAATGACAGAGTTTAAACTAATCCTTTAACAGCATGTATAATGACTCATTAGAGTGGCCAATTATTTAATTCAATACAGCCCTGCTTTGATGTTACTTATTCATCATTTAAAACTGTTTAACAGAAGACTTTATTTCAAGCAATGGATGTGTTTAAAAAATGTTTTAAATCTATGACAAACTATTTCAGGACCTCTGCACCCATTTGGGGAGTTTTTGTAGCATGCCAACTTTAATATATCCGGAGGAGTTCCTGCCACATTAAGAACTTTGATCATCATCATCATTAGGTCCAGTAGTCATTTTGTATAGTTTTAATTACTTAATATGTTTACAACAATACATCAATGCATTCAGAGTACAGTGAAGACCTTTTAATAAAGATTTGTGATTAGGATTTTATGTTATTAATCTGTATGGTGTCCATATTTGGTTATTGAATTAAATGTAGGTTATTAACATATGTGTAGTTTTAAATAGTGTTCATTTTGAATTTTTGTGTGCTGTATACTGTATATTTTATGTATTTGTACATTTTTGTGTAGGTTTTGAATGTGTACTGTTTGTACATATTTCCAATGGTTTTGAATTTATTATGTGTGTTGTATGTACACTTGTGTATTTTGGATTTGTGTACACAATTATGTATATTTACATTAAATGCTAGACTCACCAATATATAGTTTGAAATTTACATATGCATTTATTTTATACAAATAAACAATCTGTATTTGAAACCAATGTGTGTTTTATTAATTAAAATAAGGTCTGGAGTTTAACCCAGTGCAACAGCTGGGAAGATGCTATTCAACCCCATAGTTGGGTTATTTTAAACCCAAATTTTTTAAGTGGGTAGCCTAGTTTTAGTCTTGGTTTCATTTTTGTTAACATATAGTGAGTGAATATAACAGAATTTTAATTTTCTGTAAACTATTACTTTAAGAAAGTGAAAGTGTGTGCATGTTTGATAAATGAAATGACAAACGGGCTGCATGACAAATGCATTTTAACTGGCTTCACGTGGTTACCATTGAGTGAAGAGTCCACTTTTAGGAATACAGGTAGATTATATAGAATTTAAAATGAACTTTTTATTTAGTTAATAAAAGGAAATTAAGTGTCAAAACACCTGCTAGCCAAAATGCTGTCTATGTAGGGCATTGACACGGGATTGAGACACGGCCACAAACTACGTCAGTGCTTAATTTTCTCACAGGTAAAACAACACACCTGAGCGCTGAAGCAGGAAGAAATCAGGCGAATGGGGTTCTCGGGACATCTTTCGACAGGAGACCCGTGAATTTGAATGAATTCTAGTGACAAGAAATAAAGATAAGCGATTTTTACCAGTCAGTTCGGCTGACACTACAGCTCAAGTGGATTGGAGTTATTTTGAGGACTGTATGCGCAAGTAAATCAGGGTCTCACTTTAAATCCGTCAGAAATGGGTTCGTGGTGCTTTCGTTTCGCATGCTTACTTTTTACTGTAGGTGTTTATGTCAGAGAAACCCAGAGCGAGGTGTCTGCAGAAGACCAAGAATGTATAAAGACTTTCATGGAAGGTCGGGAAGACTTTGTTTTGGACACGGAAGAGTCGATCAACGATGGGGCGGTTTTCCTGGCGAACCCTGGCGTCGAGGACAGTCTCGCGTGCACTGTTGCGTGCTGCGGGCATCCCAGATGCAACTTGGCCTTCGTAGAGCAAGGAAACGAGAAGGGCTGCTTTCTCTTCAACTGCCTATACAAGGATAAATATGTCTGCAGATTTTTCCATAAGGAGGGGTTTAAAATTTATGTATTGGATTCAGTCTATGAAAACTACCTGAACATCCGCAAATCTGGTAAACTTTATTCAGGCTACTTTCACATTTTTTTTTATTATGCTTATTATAAAACATTACCACCCATGCGTAAGCCTAACAGCCTAAGCTGTTTTGCTGGTTTACTGGTTGGGTTACTTTGCTCAGCTGGTTCATCCTGGAGTGTCCAGAATATCTATAAAAAACAACAAAAAAAAAAAAAAACAGCCAAGACCCCAACTAAGCAAATCATCTTAGACTGTCTTAAAATGGCTTTGTGTTTCTCTCTTTTTGTTTTTAAAATAGAAACCTTTTATAAAGCTTATTTAATTGTAGTTTTGAATAGGTGTAGGCTACATGGGCTAATTGCATTCATCCACAAATACTTGAAGATATAGTTCACCAAACAAAATTAAATTATGTCATTTAATGATGACAAAAAAAAATACTTTTAAATAATATTTGAGCGATTATGTCCCTCCATTGACAGCTAAGCAACTACCACTTTGAAGTTCATTAAAACATCATAAAACTAATCCATGTGAATTGAGCAGTTAGGTCACTTTTTATGCTAATCAGATTAAATTTAGGTTTTTTTCACATATTCATACGGATTAGTTTTACTATATCTTTCAAACTTTTTGATGTGTCAAAGTGTTAGTTGTGTAGCTGTCAATGGCGGGACAAAATTCGTTCCAATTTCATTAAAAATATCTTCATTTGTGTTTCCGAAGACAAACGAAAGGTTTGGTACAACATTGTAAAACTTGCATTTTTTTTTTTTTTTTTTTTTTTTTTTTTTACCCATTCCACACGTATATATGGATAGGAATTTTGGGAAGGAATATATGGGTTTCATCTTGTGATTCTGAGAAATGCCCTTTTTGTAAGGGTGCTTAGGGTTCTACAGAGGGTTCTGATCTGAAGATCAGATATAAAAGATGGACTATGTGTCTTTAATCAAGCTACTGTAGGTGCAATCAAATTAATTTCATTCTTATTGAAATCTGAGTGATTGTCATTTTAACAGTAATATGAAATTTCTTCAGATAAGGACAAAGCTCCCATTGCCAATGCTGGACGAGATGTGGTGGTCCAGCCTGATGAGGAGGTGTTTCTGAATGGCATAGAAAGTTGGGATGATGGGAAGATCGAAAAATACGAATGGAGTCTCATCCGTGGAGATGAATCTGTCCAAATGGAGGTATGAGAATATGATCAGACATGTTATGATATTAATAATGTTGTTGTTATGTAATTATGTTTCCATTCATGATGCTAAGATTAGTTTAAAAGAAGAATTGTTTCTTTGAGGTCTTAAATTAATAGTTCACCCCCCAAAAAATTCTGTCATTTACTCACCTTGTAGTTTTAAACTTGACTTTCTTCTTAAGAACAACATTTTTTTTGTTTGTTTTTTTCCATACTGTCAAATGTAACCAAAACTGTTTGGTTGCTAACATTCTTCAAAATATTTTTTTGTGTTAGGTGGAAGAGTTATGATGACATTTTTGGCTGAATATCCCTTTAATTGGGACTAATGATCATTTTAGTGCAATTTAGTGGAATGAAATGCCGTTTTCCCAATGTGTTCTCAGTGGCTTTGGCTTTAAGACCCAGATCGGATGACTAGTAGCAAAAGACTTGACACATGGGTGACAAGTAGCAGTCACCTATGACTCACTGTTGTTTTATGGCATAATAGGAATACAACCCAACATCTGATCTGTTTCTAAACAACTGTTCCACAGAAAACTGATTTTTCGGACCAGTTAAGGGTGTCCAACCTGAAGCCTGGGCTGTATGAGTTCAAACTGACCGTGACAGATTCAGCACACCTTTCTGATTCAGATCAAGTTTCTGTCCTGGTTCTCACTCCTGAGCAATCTGAGCGTGAGTTATCTTTGATCATGTTTTTCCCAACCACTCCCAGACTTTTACCTTTTACCTTTGAATGAGGCTCAGGGTTTATCCCACAGTAAATGAGAAACAAGCTATTATTATTTTAATCCTCTTTATGGAGTTGTTCTTCTTCCTGTAATGTTTAGGAATACCATAGTGAAATAGTTTAGCCAAATTACACATGGACTTTTATTTTGAAATATTAGCTGTTCAAACAAATCAGTAGGAAAAGTTGTATACTAAGTTTTTCACTATGAATATTGTTGGCTGTTAAGACAAACTCCTTTTTTGTTAGTCGTTTTGGATAAAACCATCTGCTAAATATGTAAATCTAAAAAGGAAGGAGATTAAGGTTTTCAGATGTATAAATGGCGTAAGCTTACAAATGACTGTGTAATGTAGTGCTGTTAGGTATGACTCTGTTTTTATTGTTTGAGAAGGCTTACCGCTCCCTCTATGAATGTTGAACCGGTTTGACGTGTTGCAGGGTTTGAGTCACAGTCGCCCAGTATGGATAACTGCTCTGCTAAACAACACACAAAACAGCAAGGGGCAATAGAATGAAAATGAAGAAGTGGCTGTGTGACAGAAAGCAGAATATTGATGATGTATTTTATAGTAAATTGCAATAAAGCGCAAAGACTGAACTCAGTGAAGAAACTGTAAATTTACAATAAATTGAGTAAAATCACATATACTTCAGTTTAAATGAGGTCAGTTTTAGCAACAGTTGAATCACATGAAAATGTTTTTTACTCACCATCTAATCACCTTATTTATGTGACGCATCCATGTCTGGTACATGACTACAACAGTACATTTGTGTGATGCAGTGTAATTACGTTTTGTTTGATGTCATTATCACATAGACAATGTGGATATTCCTCTTCTTTGATGGTTTGCCAACAAGGTTAGAATTTCAAAGTAAACCCACAGCAATGAATTGCAACGAAAAAATGATTTTAATATTAAGTATTTTGATCTTGTTTTCCATAAAAGAACATATTTACTTTACACAAATGTGGTGTATATTGGGGAATTGTTTTTTAGGCATAAAACATGTTGAAAGGGTTATATGCTAAACAATGATCGAAATAGGTACATTCTAAATGAAATGCCTCTCGCAAGCACCCTTCTGAAACCTAAAATTACGAATGTGACACCTTATGTGTCCCTACAAGTGCACGAGAATAGTTCTATTTGGAAGAAGGCTATTCTCTTTTTCCTTTTGTTGGATGATTAACATTAAGGCCATTTTGATCCTAACTTTTAGAGCTCTAAAAGGACAGGCACCCCCATACATCTCTCTCTGAACTGATACAGCTGCGTACTTCCTCACGTAGTCTGAGATCCACAGGCCAGAGACTATTAGTTGCCCCCCTTACACATTTTAAAACTAGGGGGACCGTTTATTCCAAGTTGTTGCTCCCAGGTTGTGGAACGCTTTGCCTCTTTCCATATGCTGCTTGGATTGTGTGGAAACATTTAAAAGTCAGCTGAAAACTCTAGACTTTTAACTAGATTGTAGGGTGGTTAGGCTGGTCTAATGTGTACGTGTTGTTTATTTTATTTATTTTGTTTTTGTGATGCAATGCATTTATGAGAGTTGTCAATGCTTCCTTTTGTTGTGAAGCACTTTGTGATCTTCATCTGAGAAAAGTGCTATACAAATAAATTTTACTTACTTACTTACTTATTTATACAACAGTAGTAAGGTAGTTTTACATGACGACAATGTTTTCAAATGAAAACAGAAAACTTTTTATGCGTTTTGGTCTTTCATTTACTCAACAACAGCATTTTGTGGGCTTGAACACAAGCTTTTGAAAACTGTTTTCACAAAAGCATTTAAAACCTTGCACTTTGAAACCTGTGACGTCATGCACATGAGTAATGCTGCTGCATGTTCACAAATGTGTTTGTGGGACGTTTCTTGACAAAGTGACATCTCCAACTACTGGCCTGGCATGCATAATACAAGCTTTTTAGTTGTAATGTTTTCTAGTTGCCCCCCCATTAAAACATATGAGTGTTTTAATGAAGCATGGAACAGAGGCTGAAATGAACAGCTTTAGCTTGTGCTGCACTGTGAATCACTGGACCACAGAGATGTCTGCATATACTATAATTGTCTGTGTGACCTACACATTGATGACAGCACAACCTTGTTTCTGCAACAACGTCTGACGTGTTATGTGGCGTGAGAACGTGACATGGGCAGAAAAGCTTCACAAAATCCCATCAGAACGGTCCGTCTGAAACAGATTTCTAGAAGTGAGATTTGAATAGGATTTTAAACCACATATGATTGTAGCTTGAAACAGATTTGTAAAAATGTGAGTTTTATTGTTTTGTTTTATTTTTTTTGACTTCACACTTGCTAAGAATGATCTTATTCCAATCAGATATAAACAAACATCGGATCTGGACTGGCATTCTGAACAAGGCTAAAGAGTCTGAAAACGGTTTGTTAGATCGCCAAAATAGGGCCCAGCATCTTCTATAAGTGTATAGTCTAAAGCGCACGACGCAAGTGCACTTATGGCATGTCTGAATCCACTTTTGCTAGTTTAACGGCAGGAAAAATGGTCAGTGTGCCCAGCGCGTGGTATAAAAGAGTTGTCCTTACTTGCACCAGCGTAGCGACAAACTTCAGCTATTGTCAGAAGTCGGCATATTAGTTTCCGGTCTACGACTGTTCATCCGCATCCGCTGATAAACAAACAAGATGAGTGCTGCTGTTGTACGAAAAAAAGAGTTCTTAAACACATTTAAGTTTCTAAGAACTGTTGTTAGTTGTGTCAGCATTGCGATTCTTTGTATGCACGTTTAAACACATTTTAAACAACGTAAGTTAGGGCTATTATTCCATGCATTACTTAAGCAAGTGGTCAAATATTTCCTATATTAAAATCGCAAATAATTGAAATTAAAACTTAAAATTGACAAAAGCAGCCGACTTGCCTTTTCTTTTACATTTCAATTTTAAAACAATAGATCTTGCATGTCACAAAGAACTTGTTTTTCCACCTCCACGATTAAGACGAGTGTTGTTCATGCTATCGCCTTGAAATAAATTGTAGCTTTCCTTGATTAAATGCACATTTATAGTGAGATTACATTTTATTTACGATCGCTGTGCTGCTGTTATACGTACCACACCAGTGAAAAGTGAAAGCCTTAACCTGTTAACATGGTGCGTTAGAAGCACTGCTGTGTGGCATTTTGCTCTGCTTCAAGTTTTTTTTTTTCGTACAACAGCAGCACTCATCTTGTTTGTTTATTAGCGGATGCGGATGAGTCGTAGACCGGAAACTGATATGCCGACTTCTGGACAATAGCGGACATCCGTGACTACGCTTGTGCACATAGCCTGTTCTCTTAATGAGTGATGGTTGTGTTTTGGGTGTAACGCACATATGTTTTAATATATGGCATGTTTGTGTGCAGCTACGCCCCTGTGTGTGTAATAAGCAGAATGTACGTGCCTTGTGGACATGCCTATAATGCTGATTTCACGCAGCCGCGATTTTGAAATCGAAGCTCCGGTGGGAAGAACCCTGGGAAGTGCAGATAGACAACAATGCCTTGGACTACCAACCTGAAGCTGCTGCTGCGATTTACACTATTGGATGTTAATATCCAATATAGGATATGTATATTGTTCGTTCCTACTTTTTTACGTTCTGAATTTTATAAATAAATTAATTTTATATATATATATATATATATATATATATATATGAATTTCACTGTATATAGTCTAAAGTATGAAAGAAATGTATGTACATTTTTAGAATAACTAATTTCTACATTAAACACAACAATACGCCATCGAATTCGCAACTCTCCTATGATAAAGGCGTCACTTCCAGTTTTCTTCCCATTGGAGCCATTTTAAAATGGCGGCTGTGTGAAATCAGCGTATAGGTTACATTACTAAAGCGCCATTGACTTTAAACCAGGTTTCAGTTTGTCAATGACACAGTCTATTTCAGTTGCCTCAAAATAGCAACTCTGCAAAAATGCACCTGAATACACCTCGTTTACAGATCAGCAACCCATGGGCGCACAGATGGGCGCAAATGCATTTGCTATTTAAACATTGTGCCGCTGGACGTGAAAATGATAACTGCGTCGAGCTGAAACTAGCAAAAAAACACTTGCATCGTGCCTGGTGCTGCATTGCACTGGGTGTATGATGGGGCCCTCAGTCTCTCAAAACCCCTCCTTTCCGAGACCCTACCCTGCTCTGATTGGTCAGATGAACCAGTCTGTTGTCATTGGTCTACCTCTTACAACATGTTTTGGAAAAAAAATGTCCATTACCATATCTGAATTTCAGCTGCAGAGGCTTCCTCAGCACTTGTATACACACTGATACAAACAATGTGTCGTTTTTTGCTGTATCAATACCAGGCCCTCGTCCTTTTTGGAAGTGCATGCAAAGTGGATTTACCATGTCGACAACACTAACCAAACTCTTCCAGGCCTCAGTTAAAACTACAGTGTTTGAGGGCAGGTCAAAGTAGATGACGTTCGTGGGCAGCCAATGAAGACCTTAGGCTGGCTTTATGCAAATTTGTTACATTGTTACATAGGTATGTAACAGGAAGTGAGACTATTGCTGGTGAGTCGCTTCAGCAGTTCAGAATCGTTCCTTTTTTTCAGGAAACAATAACTTTATCTGTTGTGGACTTTACATTCCAAAACAGTTATATTACACACTGCGTAAAAGGTCATATTTGAAAAAGCATAATTGAGGCCCTTTAATGCAAACAATCCCTTTAGCACGATAGTAACTTTGTGTAAACCCCTGCATCTTGAACAGGTGCCAAAACCGTTGATCCGATGTGCAGGTTTCAACAGTACCTTAAACTATACAATTGACTTGCAAATAAGGAACTGAAAGGAACATGTCATGTCTTGTCATCCATGCTTGTCAAAGCGATTGTATTTGCCCATACTTGATGGAGGACGAAGTGTTTGGGGCGAAGAGACAGTGCAGGCAAAAATGCAGGGTTGTTACAGAAATAAATCCGAGTTTGAAGACGTTTCACGAGATATGGGGAGGCACGGTTTTAAGCGCTCGATCGTAACTACATTACCAATAAGGGCTCTCCTCTTTTTTTCTCCACTGTACAAGACTAATGTTTTGCTGACTTTTGTGATGACTTTTCAAAATAATACAAAATATAATAACAAAACATGGGACAATTTTATTCCTTAGTTTGCTCAAATCCTTAACCCTAAATATTACATTTATGACTGGTGGTCCAAATAGTGTGGCTTGTTGAAAAGAGGTGTGCTCTTTTCTATTCTAAGGAATTGGCAAGTTGCATATGCCGGCCATGTTGGATTTCTGGTCTAGTGAGTGTGTGCATAGACGCTTCTGGTTTTGCCTGATGAGAGAGATGGAGAAAGATGGCTGTCTATTGGATCTACATAAAATCGCTTAAAATACTACTAAGATCTACTCACCAGCCACTTAATTATATACACCTCTAGTACTTGGTTGTACTACTAGTACTAGTACTTTGCCTTCAGAACGGCCTTAAATCTTCGTGGCATAGAACCAACATGGTGCTGGAAACATTCCTCCGAGATTTTAGTCATAATTGTCATGATATTACTGCTTTTCTTTGCACACTGTGGTCATAAAGGAATGGACATGATCAGCAACAATACGGTGTTCGAACGATACTCAATTGGTACTACCAAAAGTGTCTACCACATATCCCCCACACCATTACACCACTAGCAGAGATACAATGCTTTCATGTTGTTTACACCAAATGTTGCCAGTTTTCTATTGGTCAGTCTGCTATTCTGCTGCCAATTTTGGTGAGCCTGTGCTCATGGTGCATGCACTTACATAATGTCTTATTCCCCAACCAATTGTGCCCATTGTGAACATACATGTATGTTGAATTACTAAATTTAAAATGAAACATAAGACAATATATAGAAAATATTTTATTTCTCAAAACATGCACTTGTTGTTTAACATTTTAACTGTAATTGTTTTTAAAAATGCATTTAAACGATTATACCTGTAGCCTACAGTACATGCATAAAAGTTTTCAATTTCCCTTATAACTTTAAAGAATAATCCTAATTAGATGTTTGCATGAAATGTCCTGTGAGATATACTGTAGGCTACAATTTTTTTTTTTTTTCATAAATCTTTTCTCAATTCTACATTCATTTTCTCTTTGCCTTGAATTGCAATTTTTGCCTTGAATTGCAATTTTCTCCATGAATTGTAACTATACATATTTTACATTTACACCATGTTCTCTTTGAATCTTTTTTAGACAAAATAAAGGGCTGTAAAAAGTAGCATTTTTATTTGTTTAATTTTAGTTTGTTACTTGTAATGTAAAAATATGAGAGTGGTCTTCATTAGTTAGTTTATGGTATTTTTTTACTCGTAGACAGATGATTTATGAAATAGATGCTCTTTACTCATCTCACTTTTGTAGTAAAAAATTGCAGTAATTAATAGAAACTCACAGGAAAGTCAAACATTATATGTAAGTGTTTTGTATGAATGAAGAGAACTCCAGTGGATCCCACAGAATCAATAATGATGGGGCCAGCTTGTCTTCCAAAGTTATGTGCTGCACAGGTGTGGCACTGTTCTTTCTGCCACAATAAATTCATTACTATTTGTTCAGAACGAATTCATCCATGGCTATTATTTTATTGGGCATATTCTGCCCCGTGGGCCCAATTAATACATTTAGATACTGCTGTTTTGATTGGAATGATTTATTTGTCTTGGTGTCTCACCAAACCCCATCACTCTATATCATCTCACCATCTAAGAAAAATAATCTCCATATCTTCAGAGGTACACAATAATATAAAGAGGATGTTTTCTCTCGTCTCTGAAAGACCACAATTTGTAAATCCTCTTTTTTGATATCCAGGATCAGGTAATCCATCTTATTTTTGGTATCGTTTTTTTCAAAGCAAAATAGGATTGGATCCCCCTGATCCAGATAAACACTTTCAGATGATCAAATCTGGATTACCAATGGGGTTACATTTCCCAATGTAGGCTGCTTGCTATGTAAATAACAACAGGTAGAAGCTTTGGATGTTTGTTTGTTTTTTGTCATTAAAATGACATCCATGCTTTTAAAGGTACACCAATGTCATTATGGACTATGGTAGCAACTGAGACAAAGATGCTGGTTGTCAATGAGTCAATGAGACTAACCAACGTGATCTCATGAGTAGGGTTGGGTATCGTTTGAATTTGAACGATTCTGATTCCGATTCCAATTCCTTGTTTCGATTCCGGTTCCTAACGATTCTCGATTCCGATTCTTTTAAGAGGCAGGGTCAAAAAAGTTTAGCTAACCTTGCTAACCAACGGCCTTTCTGAAAGAAATAATCCTTTCTGAAGGAAATACTTCTTCGGTAAAAATACTCCTTTTGTCACAAATTTTGCATTTTGCCGAGATTTCGTTATTTTTAGAAAAGTGAAGCCACACTTTGGATCGTCGACGTAAGCTACTCCTGTTCGACTCGCGTGGTTATGCCAACACTTCCGGTAGACGCTTCTTCGTTGGTGTTGTTCAGCGGTTTCTTCTTCCGCTCGGCGGACTGTGAATATCGAAACTAGGAATCGAAATTTTTACTTTTGAACGATTCCGGGAAAAACGAAAAGTTAGTCTCGGTTCCAATCGATACTCGATACCCAACCCTACTCATGAGAATACGTATGTACTTGTACGTAAAGTGTCGTTCTATCATACGTATATGTAATTATGTTTTATATGCGCAGAAACGTATAATACTGACGTATTTACAGTACTAGAGCGTAAAATATTTACGTATTGACCGCACAAAAACGTAATTTATTTACGTATGAACAAATCCACCGACGTACACATTGTACGTATCACAATTTATGCATATTAATATCGTAGCATTATGTTTTGACTCTTTTGCATTACACTGTCTTATTAATGAAGTTTTCAGTCGCATTTATTGCTATAATACTCATAAATATGAACATTTTGCTCGTTTCGCCTGCATGGTGTTAAACAATACACTATAAAACCTTAAAAATACATTCTTTAACGTTACTCGTTCAACCATTTTGTAATAGTTTATTTACCTTGAGACACATAAAGCGTTTTCTCCTATAAAACACAACAAAAATTCACAAAAGACATCAATTTTATTAGTTTGATGTAATCCAAATCTTTAGAATCCATAGTTGTTTGCAAGAAACAACTCCTAATTCAGCCTTTTATCCAGTCGTGATCTCTCCATTCTCAGCAGCGACCGTACATGTCAAACCCCACGCTGGTGATGAATTCAAATTCAAACATTGCGCCCTTGAGAAGCGTTACGTCATCTTTTACGGCAGTGATATCAAACGTTCATTGGCTCTTCCCTGCTTCGTCACAGTTTGCGACATGAAGGACTGTGACGGTTGGTTAGTTTAGTTCATTTGAATTTTGAAATGGAGAAGCGCGAACCGAAGCCGGATTAACATTTTCATTAGTAATTTAATTTTTAATTTCTGCTCTGTATTTCATACAAAACTATTACAATACTGCCAGAGAGAAGACTGCGACTGCAACGCTTCATCATGTAAACGGCTTTTGGTATCGGTTTTGACATTTTTGCAATAAATAAATTATTGTGATTATACTTGTCTGTTAATTATGTTTTTCTTAATAATTGTAGTTTGTTACGTAGTTTTAAGGAATTGTTATTGGGTAGGTTTAGGGGTAGGAGATTGGTGGCTCAAAATATATTTTAATGCTATATTGTTAATAAAACTGCCCTTTCCCAACACCTGTCCGTTACGTTTTATCCTTTTTTATATTAAGTATAAAATGGGTATGTTTAGGTTTGGGATTAGGGTTACGGGATCTTACATTTATCTATAAAATGGTAAAAAGGGAAATTATACAGATATCTTTATGATATTGAATATACGTAAATAGTTTACGTTTTGTAGCTGTAAAAACGTAATAATGTTACATTTAAATGTTGCAGATACGTCTATATTATACGTTTCAGCATCTATCCAAACGTACTAAAAAGTATGTTTTCTATCTTTGCAAAAACGTAAAATACCTACGTATTAACAATGAGACCAGGCTGGACTAACGGTACTTAGAGCCACAATAGCACCACCAAGTGGCACAGTACCACTACATTTTTCTGTGTCCTCAGTAACCTCATACATATGCAAGTCAAATTTGGTAAATTTTTTAGTTATAGACATTTTTTTTTATGAGCACATAAATGACCCACATCCAACTTTGCATTTATTTGCAACTATAAAAACATTTGGCTCGTATCATGTAGACAACAACATAGGTTTCCCGTTTTCCTACAGTGGTTTCTTTTAAAACGGTTTCGAAGATAATTATAAAAGTTGTTCAAATGCTAAATCATAACGTTGCACAAACCATAAGGTGAAACATATACCATATTTGGTATCATTAGACTCTGCAAAGATTCAGGAACCTGAGGAGATGACTCCTGTAAAAACAAGTCAACCAAATTCAAAGTTATAAGCACGTGAATTTGATTTTACAACTAGGTGGCACTGGCTCAACTTCTTAGGCTCTTTGGAGCATCGTGCCGATGACCTGTACCAAAGTTTTGTAATGATACAATTAAGCGTTCATAAAATGCAGCATTTTATATCAAAATGGCCAACGCCAATAATTGCTAATGTGGAAAAATGTTATGCTTCCCTGAATCTAATGAGATCAATATTATAATTTTTGACCAAACAGTTCAGAAGTTATAAGCAAAAACATAATTTTTTCTGTATCTCCATGCCAGTAGGTGGCGCTGTGCCGAAACTCAGAATGTAGGCTTAGGTCATGCTTGTGATGACATGTACCAAGTGTGGTCTGAATGCACTAAAGTGTTGACTAAAATAAATAACTAAAATACAACCTTGCTTCCAATTTGGCGTGCTCTTCATCAAATTCGTTCGTGAGTTTTTCACGAACTTTTTTGATAACTTTTTGCCAGCATGGTCTGAAGATGATGCAGGACAAACCGCCAAGAAGACTTTTTGGTGAGAAGATTTTTATGACATCATATGATGCTATCAAATCGTTGCGAGCCAATGAATCAGAGGATTTTGTTTCCAGCCCTTAGGGTTTAAAAGTTATTTGCATAAAAGTGAAACTTTGGACAGTTGGTGGCGCTAGAGGGATTGAGCACTTACAGAGACCATTTACTGAACCGAGTGAGCCGTTCCTGAACTGTTGCGTTTACATGAGTTAAAGTTTAATGGGCTATATGCGCGCATAAGTTCTGCATTTGACGCAAGGATGCTTGTCCATTTCCGGTTGTGGAGAGTAAAGCGGAGGAAAACCGAGGAAAATGGGATTATGGCTTCGAAATTTACTGTCCTCCCGTCTTTGAAACGAAACGTACATACGTTTAGATGTAATTTTATATATAGTTATGTTTATTTAATATAATTAAAAAAAAACATAAACACAACGAGGGGTGTCTGTTTTTATCTGTTTTTGTGACTAACGTTTCTTTAGTATAACCATGGAGTATAAAATTCAATATAAACTCTCGGTATGGGCTATATGCACGCATAAATTCCGCATTTGACGCAAGGATGCTCGTCCATTTCCGGTTGTGGAGATTAAAACGGAGGAAAACGGGATTATGGCAGAGTCTTCAAAATTTACTGTCCTCCAGTCTTTGAAATGAAACGTACATACGTTTAGATGTAATTTTATATATAGTTATATTTATTTAATATAATTTTAAAAGAAGCATAAACACAACGAGGGGTGTCTGTTTTATCTGTTTTTGTGACTAACCATGTACAGTATAACCATGGAGTATAAAATTCAATATAAATTCTCGGTATTGCATTGGACTCTACGATCGGCGGAAGTTATCCAGCATCCTTAAGATGAACTGAACTGAAAAAAATCGACGATGAAAACGTGTTGTTTATGACAATTAAAAGTAAATTACACTAAACATTTTTATAAAAAATATGAATGTAGCTTTTTTTAATCAACGCAAAATTGCGCTTGCTAGCGCTGGCAATTTCGATGACGTCACTGGCATGGTAGGACCCGCGGAGCTCCATAGACAACAGCTGCAGGTCCTATATACACAGACGAAAATGAGCACTTTTAACAACATGGATTACGCATTTGAGCCCACTACAGGCCGGTAGTGTCTGACTACCACCACATGGAGGACGATCAGTTTCAGGCTTCACTTGCAGTACAGGATCGTTTGGGGGGAAGTCACTGTGGGCGCGAACGCTGTGGAGAATGCAATGCACTGCACTGCACCGGAGCCGATCTGTTGCAGAGAGGTCAACCTGGAACAATTATTGATCAGCAAAAAAAGGAATCACCGTCGTGCACCGTTAATTTCGGATGCTGTTCGGTGAGAGAAACGTGCTGGAGGAGGCTATGCTGTCTCTAATGGATGTCCGAGCTGAGACGCAAGCGCCCCATCAGTAACAGGGTATTTTATGAATAGGTGACTAGGCTGGGCTAACTTGTTACACTTTTCTCAGATTGTTTAGATTAACAGCGTGCTGGCAGTTCACTCTATGTGCGAGAGTGCATTTAGGAAGGAGAATACCATCCTTTACAGTGAACTAACGTTATACATCAGGGATTTTTCCCCTCAGCTGAATATCAAGGATTCGAGTACGTTAACGTTAACGTGATGCGTTGAACTTGTAACTTTTGTAAATAAAACATTTCATGCAGACATTGTCAGACGTTTCATGTACTCATTGACGAAAGTACACATCTCTAAATAGTGTGTCGCTAAAAAATCTGTTTCCTCAGCCATGTCAGCTAGCCTCAGACTGTTTACAAGCTACGGCTGTTCTGCTGGTGCGGGTAGGCAACGGAGTGGCTTACCATGCCAGTGACGTAGTCGAATGTTGAAATCCAACATGGCGGCGCCCGTGTAACAAAAACAACACTTTCAATGTACCATTTCATCCCTTTTAAAAATATTGCCATTTTAAAAATTGTACCAATGAGAATAAATAAAATACATCTGTCATTTCACCTTTTCTCAAATTTCAGTTCAGTTCATCTTTACACCTTCACCGGAAATACCGCCGTGCATAGAGCCCATTGCATTGGACTCTACGATAGGCGGAAGTTATCGAGCATCCTAAAACCTTCACCGGAAATACCGCCGTGCATAGAGCCCATTGCAATATTGGCAAAACCCCATTATAATCGCATCATGAGGGTGTATGTAAACACACTCACTATGAAACATTATTTCATAGCATATTTCAATTACATATTTCAATAATGGTTTCACACATTTTAGTTGTCAGTAGTTCAACTAGTACAATGTTAAGTTTATGTAACAACATATTAACTAATGTGAGTAAATTTATTTCTCTACTCTGAAACAGTTGTGTTCTTCTTTTTGGGGTAAATCCAAGGCTTATTCCTCACAGCGCGTCTTCCAAACTCGATGGAAAGCATAGGAATAATTCAGCTTGATGGTTTGTTTATTTTGTTGATGGGGCGGCAACACGTGGACAATTAGCGTGTCAAAGGCTGTGCAGTTGTTGTTTTTGATATGAATTACTTCACATACATGCCATATATATATATATATATATATCTGGAGTGTCATCATCGTCCAGTTCAGTTCTTTTATAATAGTATCAGTGCAGGCAGATCAATATTATTGTTAAATGTTATTGTCCCCAAGTATGCAAGCCAAGCCAATGGCAACAAAGGTGAAAAAAGGCAACAGTCCGGCTGACTACATCATGTGTTGTGGTCGTGTCTAGGTGATCTGGATATGGCCTGGATCCGGCTGATTACTGTAAACCTCGGAATAAGCAGAAAGACTAACATTAGCGTAGATGCCATTCTTCTTATGACGTAACAAGTATCGGGAAGTGCTTCAAATTCAGCATTATGAGAGATCACAATTCATCAATATTAGTGTTTCCTAATTTTCAGTCAACAAATGTAAAATAATCCTATCAGCATCCTAAAATACTGTAGAATGAAAATACAACCAATTTTCCCAATGTTATCACATACACATTTTCAAAACAACAAAAGAATATTATCATTTTTACATATTCATTAAGAAAGTTTTTCATACAATTACTGATTCGCTGGGATGTCCAGACTGTTGAGATTCATGTCTACAGTTATATTTGTGTCACATTTTTCTATGTCTAGGTTTTAGCTGTGTGCCCCCTGTGAGCTTGATTAAAACATTAAAATCTTAAGTAAATTGTTGGAAATTTGCCCTTACAACTAATAATAATTATTTATTAACTTCTGTTAAAAATTTAATTTCTCACCACAATAGCCTTTTTACATGGAAAACACTCAACCCACTTTACTCATGTTAACAGAAACAATATATATTTTATACATTTGAAACGCAATCGGTTCTGCTCGATGGAATCCATCATGACATCCTGAAAAAGGCAAGAGTTAAGTGTGGGGTGGAAAGGGCAAGCTTGCCTTCCAATGTTATTGTATGGCACTGTTTCTTTCTGCCACAATAAATTCATAACAAATTCATCCATGGCCATTATTTTATTGGGCATATTCTGTCCCTTTGGCCCAATTAATACATTTAGATACAGCTGTTTGGATTGGAATGATTTATTTGTCTTGGTGTCTCACCAAACACCATCACTCAACATCTTCTCACCATCTTTCACACACTTTCACACCCCCCTCTGGCCAGAGCATCATACCTTTTTGCCTGCCTCAGCAGCTTGTGAAATGAGTGGGGAACGCATATATTATTACCATCGCTAAATGGCACCACCTTATCTCTCAGAGTTGTTGCAGATATACTCACCATCAAGATCACTTAGGTCTTCTGATCAGAAACTCTTAACTGTCCCAAAATCGAGACGTAAGCTTTGGGGTGATCGTTCTTTTTCGGTGTTGGCTCCAAAAATCTGGAATAGTCTGCCTTTGCATATTAGAACTGCCTCCACTGTGGTATCTCTTTTCTCTGGCTTTTCTGTCGAACTCTAACTGCTGATAGGTTAGTCGCTTGTT
The DNA here is from genome assembly GCF_988280905.1 of Pimephales promelas. Taxonomy (NCBI): domain Eukaryota; kingdom Metazoa; phylum Chordata; class Actinopteri; order Cypriniformes; family Leuciscidae; genus Pimephales; species Pimephales promelas. Next base: position 8,195,094 of record NC_142781.1, read on the forward strand.
TGTTTTGTGAGAGTTGTTATATATATGTATTGCGTTGTATAAATGTTCTGTACATTTGCCCTTGGCATGTTTTCAAAAAATTGTACAGCACATTGGTCAACTACCCGTTGTTTTTTCACCCGTTGTGCTTTATAAATAAATGACTTCAAGCGCCCACTTCTGCTATTGAACTTCCTTTTCCTTCATTAAGATGCACAGCAGGATGCATGGTACCTATTGTAAGCAGATTCAGAATGTTAGTTTAACAGAGAACTGCTGTGAGACCACTGAATAATAAAAAGGAATATTTAGTGTTCATTGAAAATAGCAGCACCTGTGCCCACAAGGGAGGGGATAGAAGTCCTTCTGTGTGGATCATCAGTCAGTTGAACTTGTTGGGCTGTTGCATTGGATCATCAACCTGTGATGGCACTCAAAGTCCTGGGGCCTCATTTGTGATGGCATCATGGCATTTTATTACCATCCATTTGATTGCATCTGACAAGCTGCAGATGTGTTACGAGGATGAATTGCATAACACGGCAATATTATTGCAGAACATATTTCACTTTTCATTTTGCAAATATGGCATTTGCATTTCTGTTGTAATCTTTGTTTGATTTTGTTTGTTTTCGTCTGCAGATCGATAAAACGGATGTTCGAGTAGGCTGTTAATTGTAGGACTTGCTTTGTGAAGTCTTCATGTTATTTATAAGAGCCAGTATTGCCATTTCTTTTTCACAACGGTAGACAGTTTCACACACTTTCACGTGTTTCTTCCATCTGCCGACGGTGTCGCCATTTCTCATTTCACCCGTTTTTGTGCGTACACCTGGGTCAGAGTTTACGTGAAGAAGTTTTCTTTTTATAAATACCAATTATTGCGTAGAGAGCAGCGTAGTCCTTCTTTTGTGCGTACGTAACGTTTATAAATGAGGACCCTGGTGTTGTGGTCTATGGGCATCATTGTTTCTCGGCATATCATTATGCAGTTTTTGAGTCGTTTAACTGTATGTAATTCACAAATTAAGGCCAACATTTTTAATATTCGCGCTGTCATGCGTTGACGACTGTTTAAGATGAATTAAATCGGAGATGTTTACTGTTTAAGATGAATTAAATCGTTAAATTTCTTTAAGGCGGTTACTGCACAATCATTTATCCGTTTTAATATTGCGCTTACGAAAATTAACCAGGTTTGACCCATGGAGGTTTAAATGGAACAGCAAAAAAACTAAGTTAAATCATGGTCGACCATGGTCATGGTCATGGTCGAATCAACCATGGTTTTGCTAGCCATAGTTTAACCATGGTATTTGTGTTTCTGAAGACCATCTTTGGTTTTAATGAGAAAAAAATATGAACTATTTGAGAGCCTATTTGATTCCAGAACCTCTAGCACACTTAAATTCTACCGCCCGTCTATTAGGACATATACGAATTTCGCCTAATTATGCGCACACAGTAGGTCTTTGTGTGAGAAACAGATTGGAATTTGATTTTCTTCATGTCTGTTGTAGTTCAATGTTGCAGGTTGGATGTCAATCAGATAAGACGTCTTTAGTTCTTGTGTGTCTTTTTACTATATAGCATGTCAAACCCGCAGCATATTTTATTGAAGAGCTGCTGCAGATGGAAAGATTCTGGCCACATTTATGGAAGATGTAAAAGCTGAATGGAGATTAACCATCAAGCTGTAAATTCCTTGTGATTTACCCTGCAAATAATCGTATACTTTAATACTCTCTTTTATCATTCAAGTGCTGTTAAAGATTTTTGTGATCTTCTCACCCAAGTTAATCAACAATGTCTTTATTTATCATTTTTCATTACTTTTGGAATCTCATTTCTTTCAGTTTTATTGTTAACATTTATTCATTTCTAATCTTAACTGAGGGGTTTGTAAAGAACAAAATGCAGAAAGCAGTGTTGTGCACTCGAGACTCGGTCTCGAGACCATATTTTAATGGTCTTGGTCTTGTCATGGACTCGTGTGCATTTTGACTAGAAATTGACTCGTACTCGAACATATTGGGACTTATTCCAGAGTCCAGTCGAGTCCCATTCAAAATATGTCATGATTGTTACCGTATGTTATTATTTCTTAAAATTGTTATTTGATTGAAACATCCAATGATTGCTGACTTTCTTGTGCGCAACTGCGCATGACTTGAGACTTTAATGTTCGCGGCACGCAAATACAGGGGGACCCAGGTCAGATGTGATGTGGAGCCTCTAGCTCAACTATGTATCGAAAATGTCTGCCTTATCATCCATAATTCAGTTTGCATACAAGAACCACACAGAATTCGTGTGCAGTAATGTTAAGTGAAAGAGCTGGTTGTAATAATTGTAAGTAATAATTATAGTACTGGTTGTAATTATAGTAATACTGGTTGTAATAATTATAATAAAATTACCTTTACACCACTATGTGGCCTTTTTACCATTACAGTGTACATGATTCCATGATATATTTGGTTTACTGTTTGAGTATGGTGCCAATTTTATTGTTACCACCAAATATTTTACATATTCTTGAAGATATCTTTAATTCTGGTTTGAGACCCAACCTCTCTGGTCTCGGTCTCGACTTGGACTCGACTCTCTTTGGTCTCGGACTCGACTCTCTTTGGTAACGGTCTCGACTCGGACTCGACCCTCTATGGTCTCGGTCTGGACTCGGACTCGAGTGAGCTGGTCTCGACTACAACACTGACAGAAAGCATTTTTAAATATGCCTCATCTTTTTAAAATGAAGAAAATGTTTCAGTTTGCACAACTGAAGGTATAAAAGCTATAAATTAAATCTGGCTTAAAGTACTATCCAAAAGAGATTTGTTAATGAAAGGTGTAAATGAGTATGTAACACTGTCCATAATGTGGTGGGCAATAAGGTTAAAGGTATAGCGGAGGATCTTTCCGAATTTTAAAGACACGCCCTCTCCATTTAAAAAAAAAAAAAAAAACATTCGCAACACTCTATTTGCTCCCAAGAGGGAACGCCTATTAAACGTGTGCATGAGAGAGTACAAAGTACAAGCATAAAACATATTTTATATTTTATTGCGCAGATAAAAGGAGGTTGTTTGGAAGGGCATCCAAATTTGGGTAGTCACATTTTGTGGCACAATTATGTTGCAAATTATAAACTCAAAAACATTCATGCAAGGCAAAATGTCAAATGGCCTTCTGTGTTTTATTTACGTATACTGATTGATTGAGTGACGAGGACTCAAGACATGATAATGCAATGGAGAAGTAGCTTGTTGCATTTGTGTAACACGTACTGTGGTGAACACGTTGGAATTATCAAAAATGAACACACAAGGTTTTAGAATATTTCAGCGTGATACCATTTACCATTAGCCTGGATGCTAGCCCAACCCCGCCCACAATATTTTTTGGTCGGGAAGTTCAGTCTGGACTCGATCCATTGAGGAGAAATTATGATCAGTCAAAAAATGAACGGGCCAATTAGATTGCCAGGGAGGGCTTTATATGATGATGGACCAAAGAGTGCTTAACTGTTTTCCCTGACTGCTGCTGGAGAATCGAGATGTATTGATTCCGCTGTCGCGTCTGTTGTAAAGTAAATTTACAGCGCATTAATTTTAATAGACGAACAGAAAACTGCAATCAAGGCTTTTGTCGATAGGAAAGATATTTTTGCCGTCCTTCTTACATGATTCGGCAAAAGTGTAACTTATCAGCTGGCTCTGGTCGCTAAGAAAATGGGATGTAATGTAAAGCCTGTGGTCGTTGTGGTTTCTCCTTTGGTCGCATAGAGGAGTAAGTAAAAGAAGCAACACTCGTTATTTTACTTCTAAATTAAGTAAGTTCTTTAGTTGAAAACTGCGCTATGCAAAGGAGTTGACTTACTGCGTTGCTCTGATTGCACTCAATTGGATAGTCGGTAAACCTACAACCAGAGTTTTTTTTTCCTGGTTCGGTTAAGACGCTCCTCATAATGAAAGCCCTACGGAGCAGTATCAGACTCATATTCTGACTAGAATATGAGTATGACGAAGTCAGGCTAATTTACCATTTGGTCATAAGGCTACTTTAGACAAATGGAGATGTTTACCGTGTCTACGCGGTGCATGACTTGTGCCAGGGCTAGCATCGCTAATCATAGCTTACATTAACTTTTACTAGCAGTGATTTTAAATGGATTTCTCCAAATAGCATGACAAACTTTAGCTGTCTAGTAGAATCTTCGCGACTGCAGCATCAGTGGGAAGCCCAACCTGTGCTTTTAGCGCATGCCAGTGTGAGAAATATTCACCCCAAATCACTCTGGTCTTGTTTCTACACTCACCGGCCACTTTATTAGGTACCCCATGTTAGTAACGGGTTGGACCCCCTTTTGTCTTCAGAACTGCCTCAATTCTTCGTGGCATAGATTCAACAAGGTGCTGGAAGCATTCCTCAGGGAGTTTGGTCCATATTGACATGATGGCATCACACAGTTGCTGCAGATTTGTCGGCTGCACATCCATGATGCGAATCTCCCGTTCCACCACATCCCAAAGATGCTCTATTGGATTGAGATCTGGTGACTGTGGAGGCCATTTGAGTACAGCGAACTCATTGTCATGTTCAAGAAACCAGTCTGAGATGATTCTAGCTTTATGACATGGCGCATTATCCTGCTGAAAGTAGCCATCAGAAGTTGGGTACATTGTGGTCATAAAGGGATGGACATGGTCAGCAACAATACTCAGGTAGGCTGTGGCGTTGCAATGATGCTCAATTGGTACCAAGGGGCCCAAAGAGTGCCAAGAAAATATTCCCCACACCATGACACCACCACCACCAGCCTGAACCGTTGATACAAGGCAGGATGGATCCATGCTTTCATGTTGTAGACGCCAAATTCTGACCCTATACCATCCGAATGTCGCAGCAGAAATCGAGACTCATCAGACCAGGCAACGTTTTTCCAATCTTCTATTGTCCAATTTCGATGAGCTTGTGCAAATTGTAGCCTCAGTTTCCTGTTCTTAGCTGAAAGGAGTGGCACCCGGTGTGGTCTTCTGCTGCTGTAGCCCATCTGCCTCAAAGTTCGACGTACTGTGCGTTCAGAGATGCTCTTCTGCCCGCCTTGGTTGTAACGGGTGGTTATTTCAGTCGCTGTTGCCCTTCTATCAGCTCGAACCAGTCTGGCCATTCTCCTCTGACCTCTGGCATCAACAAGGCATTTCCGCCCACAGAACTGCCGTTTACTGGATGTTTTTTCTTTTTCGGACCATTCTCTGTAAACCCTAGAGATGGTTGTGCGTGAAAATCCCAGTAGATTAGCAGTTTCTGAAATACTCAGACCAGCCCTTCTGGCATCAACAATCATGCCACGTTCAAAGTCACTCAAATCACCTTTCTTCCCCATACTGATGCTCGGTTTGAACTGCAGGAGATTGTCTTGACCATGTCTACATGCCTAAATGCACTGAGTTGCCGCCATGTGATTGGCTGCTTAGAAATTAAGTGTTAACGAGCAGTTGGACAGGTGTACCTAATAAAGTGGCCGGTGAGTGTATATTCTGCGGCCTTTCTCTTCTTATCATACACTTCGTATATATTTTTTCTCTTTCGACCCTTAGCCATTTTCAAAGGAATGGCTGAAACCGTAACTCATCGCACATAATACACCTGAAAGTGAAAACTACATGGGGACAAGCACGTACGACGGCCTAACGTAAACATATCACCAGAATGATTGACACTTAGGTGGACCAATAGTATAGGCTACCTAAAAAGGAAATCCTCCGCTATACCTTTAACCAACTGAATTTAAACATGCATTTCATTCACAAAATAAAATGCCTCACATGAACGTAAATGAAATTTTTTTTTTTTTCTGCTGTTCTTATTTCATGACTCTGTTCTATCCCATTTCCCACTAGGTAACTGTTTGACCCCTAAAAAGGCGGGACCCTGCAAAGGTGCTTTCCCTCGTTGGCATTACAACGCTGCATCAAGCAAGTGTGAGAACTTTGTCTTTGGAGGGTGTAAGGACAATAACAACAACTATCTCTCCGAACAGGAGTGTTTAAATGCCTGTAAAAACATCACAGGTAATGCAAATCTCATTGTTTTTTGGTAGGGTTGTACTATAGGTAATCCCTTAAAATGAAAACTGTCCTTATTTATTTGTGCTTACAAACAGTACGCTGTTTTTTTTATCCCCCATGGAAACACCTAAAGAGAAATTTGAAGAATCTTCACTTGGTTATTTACTTACCAATGATAGTTAATAGATCTATTATCTGTCACAATATAACAAAAGCATCATCAAATAGTCCATACTACTTTTCAACTCTTCTGGAAATGTAATGAAATAGTGTTGTTTAATTATCTCAGCACACTTTATATTCGGTGTCTTTAACTACTATGTACTTGCATAAAAAAATAAGTACAATGTACTTATTGTGTTTATGTTGTATTATAAAAATCTTGCTTTTATTAAGGTGGGCTACGGGTAAGTGTAGGACAGGATTGGTGGTATTATTAGGTTAAAGGGTAAGGGAAGTGTAATTATAGATGTACTGTACTTACAAATAAATTACAGCTGTAATTACATGCTGGTAATTATAATAATAGAAAGACAATTTAAATTGTACGCATAGAATAAGTGTATTGTATCAAATTATTAACTTAAATGTTAGTACATGGTAGTTGAAAACATCAAATATAAAGTGGGACTGATTATCTTTTACTCTGCTGCAGTTCTTAAATCAAATGTGGCATCAGTGGATCAGTTCAGAATTTATTTAGAATTTAGATTAAATTCAGAATTTAATCCCATATAGCATGAGATTAAACCTGCAGAATATTTAATTGTAAGAGCTGCCACAAATTACAAAATGTTTTGTTAACAGAAAATAATACAGAATATGAGTGCAAAATGAGGGTGGGTCTGTCACGTAACGCACACAAACAGGTACTGTAGGGTAAGATCCAAGAGCAATTTATTGGGGTAATCCGTGATCATAATCCAAGTCAGGCAGAAGGTCAAAATCCAACAAAGGCAGTCCAAAAAACATGAAAAAATACAGGCATCAAAACATGGACTGGCGTGGACATAAAACAAGGACTCCATGAAGAAAACTGACACAGACAGGGTATAAATACACAGAACCAACAATGAACAACAGGGAACAGCTGGGTACAATGATGACGGGGAACAGCTGAGTGCAATGAACTGATGAGTGACAGTGACAGACAGAATGCTGGGAAATGAAGTCAAATGTGAAGGACACCGTGATAATGAGGACCTCTAGTGACAACCCAGGGAAACACAACCAGACACTGTGACAGGGTCTTGGTTCAGCTACTCTATATGGCCATGCAGACATTTTAGAGAATTCTGTGCTTGCAACTTTGTTTGCTCCAGGTCCTTTTCTGTTCCAAAGTGATATTACCCCTGTACACAAAGTGGGTTCATAAAGAAATAGTTCAGTGACTTTGGAGAAGTCATCTTGACTGGTCCCTTTTCTGAAGCCTTCCAGAACACCTTTGTGATAAATTCAGGGGCGTAGCACCACATTTTGGGCCCTGGGTACAAACCATCTTGCTGGGCCCCCGTACCAAATACCATATAGTGAAACCAATGGTGGGGTTTTATCATAAAAACACTTAAAATGTAAACAAAATAAGCCACACCAATTAATATTTTTTGTTTTATTGTCAAAAGTACAAATTCAGGGCTCCAGACTAACTTTTTGGACTAGGAGCGCTGTCGACCCTGACTGAAAATTTTAGGAGCACAAGCAGAAAATTTAGGGACACACCTTAAATCAGCTCGCAATGCAATTATTCAAATTTAACTGTAATACTGACAAATTCTTTAATAATAAAGAGACTTAAAATAAAACAGCATTTCGTAATATCTGTATGTTAAGTTCACAGGGCTCCAGAATTAAATTTGAGGGCAGCACCACCTCAAATGAGAACTCACTCTGAGTTCTACAAATAATAATAATAAAATAAAAAAAATCTGGTTGCATTGGGGCTGACAATAAATCACTAAGCTTAATTTAGGGTGTAGATGAAATTAACTTTAGTTATTATCATTCATAATGTCTTCATATTAATTAAAAAAACAAAATAGTGAAACATGTACAGTATATTAAGGAGTGAAAATAGCCAATAAACATCCTGTTTAGTTTTTTTTTAAATAAGTGTTTAAATAAGAGTTTTCCATCATAAATATTTTTCATTTTAGATTTTTCATTTTTCACTGCCTAAGCTTTTGACACAGCCACAGTCTCACGGTAGGCCGACGTACTGTATGAGTGCAATTGTGGTGCCTTTTATCTTGTGAATTTGGGTGAACATTTGTGAATATTTTATCATATATTCTTAGTGGGACAGTTCATTATTTTGGTGCAGTTATGGTTTCACTTGTTTTGAAATCTATCCCATTGGGGACTACTTGTATATAAATAAAACCCCATCTTTAGTATCATAGTGCATTTGCATATTATATAGTGCTTATTAGTATTTTTCTCTCACACACACACACATACCTGTTGTTTTATTTCAGAATGCATCGATTCATCAACTGGGGTTTTTACATGTTTTTGATGTGTCAAAGGTCCCGTATACTTGCATTTATTGGACTTTTTTAAATTTTTGTTTGGAGGATCCCTTTAATTTTAAAAGCATGGCAAAAAGCATTATTCCCTCCTTTTGCTAGCAGTTTACACTCTTTTGGTCTTTCCAAGCTGAGACATGCATGCAGAGATTAGCCTCCATTTCTAAACCAGTGCTTCAGTGAGGTCAGGCACTGACGCCTGGTGCGGTACATTTCTAAATGACTTCTGCAGGCCTGGCAAGTTCATCCACACAAAACATCTGTATGGATCTCACTTTTTGTGTTCAGGGGCATCTTCTGTCTGGGGTAGACAAACTGGTGCAACAATGTTGTAAGGACAAGAAGCTGTAGGATTTGCCCTCACAGAAATCATTAGATTATCATATTTATTCCTTTGAGACATCTCCGTTCATTACATTCTGATGGTTCATGGGAGATTGTAGATTTAATGTCTTCTCAAATGTTGTCTGTCTGCAGTAATCCCTGGTGGAGATTCGAGAAAGGTGACTGTGGAAGGTATGTTTGCTTTTAAACTCCCCTCTGCCCAAAACTTCTCCCAGAGTGTGTTGCTCGTCTCAGTCTGTGTTTTTGTCTGTGTGTGATGCAGAATGTTCCACTTCATGTGGAGAAGACCAGTTTAAATGCTCCAATGGCTGCTGTGTGAACAAAGAGTTTGAGTGTGATGGATATCAGCACTGCGGGGACGGTTCTGATGAGACCAACTGTGAGCAATGTGAGACTCTACACCACAACCACACACACCTCATGACATGTATTCCATTTCTAAATGTACTTCTTTTACTTTTTAGTGACTAAAAGCCTGGGTCGACTTCTTGAGATTGGGGTGAATGAAAAAGGTGAGTTTTATGGAGTGCTGAGAAATTGTAATTGTATTGCCGTGACACACCAAGCCACTGGTGGGCCATCTGAGCATCTGTCAGGTTAGCTTTGCCCAGTTGAGTGTGTTGAGTCGGTGTCAGTGAGAGCGAGAACTCTGATTGGCTCTTATAATCGTATATCATTTTACCTGAGCATTCCGATATTTTCATAAAATGAGCCGCCTGGGATGAAGAAAGTGATTTGCATGATTGATATTCAAATATGGTAAGCAAGTGCTGTTTTGTTTGTGTTGTCCTAGTTTGGGATTCTCTTTTTGAATGAAGAATGTAGTAGACTATTGATACCGGCTGACATAAACCGATATTTCATTACATACAATACATGCTCTTTGTCAGTTGCCTGTAGTCTTTGTGGTGTGTTACTTCATCAGTGTGTTTCACGTACACAGTGCGGAAAGAGCGAGAATGACAGGCAAACATTATTGTAGGACTGTGTTACTCACTGAACGGTAAAGTTTTCTCATTCGGTGTGTTTACACATGTAATCTAATAACGTTGTTAATAACGTTCTGGTCGTCTCTCTTCTGGTTTGTGTTTTGGAGGAGGCGAGGCTTAGGACGGCCAGTTGTCATAAAGGCGGGATCGTATACTTCAATGCTAGCAGGCTTAAGTTAGCATTTCCAGAACACCTATTGCACCTTTAATGAATAATTGACTCCAACATTTAAGCCACCATATTATGTCATTTGTCATATAATGTCATTATGTAATTTCTTTTATGGAACACGGTGGAAATTTAGTGGAATCACCTGGCTTTTCTTGTCTATATAATAAAAGGTGTCAAGCTGCAATAAAGGCAAATACACAGAAAGATAAAACGAGATAGTCCATACAACAAGGCTTTTGAAGCAATTTGATTGAACAAACCAAATTTTCCTCTCCACATTTGTCTTTTATGAAGTAAACTAATTCCTTTAGTTTACATGTATTGAGCAAAAGTCTGATGTTTTAGAATATCCTCTCACATCACATCTCATCATGATAGCATTTTGATGATGTGGAAGGGCTAATGCGATATGAGAGCTGCTGCATATTGGAGTTGTAGGTGGAGAATGCCTTTCTTTTCTTTTTTTTATTGCTCATTATTATCGATCTCTGTTTTCATTTATCAACAGTTAATGTTTTATATTTTTGTTATCCCACCAACAGTTTGTGCATGTGAAACGGATTGCTTATTTCTTCATAATCTTTAATTCTCTGCTAATCCTGTTCTCCTATGGTGACGGAACAGCCCACTGCACAGATCCTCCTGACACGGGCCCATGTCGAGCCAGCTTTACTCGCTGGTACTATGACCCTCTCAACAAAAGATGTCATCGCTTCGTCTTTGGTGGCTGTGATGGCAATGACAACAACTTCGAAACGACAGACAAATGCATGAGCAACTGCTCAGGGGTCACAGGTATGAGTACAAGTCTGATATATCAATGATGATGGCTGAAGAATGGATTTGATGTATGTTTCTGATGTCTTACTTTTAGAAAAAGACGTGTTTGCCAGAGGATTGTTTGCAAGGCTTGATGATGGCCTAGGGGAAAGCCAGTCAGGTAACATCTAATTATCTCATTTACATGCATCTTCCTTTTATATTTTCCTAGATATACCTTAAAATAATTATCTTGTGCCTCATTGCTTTTTTCATGTATTAAGCATGAATATATATATATATATATATATATATATTGGTTTATACTTAAAACCTAAACCAAGATATTTTCCTACGTCTTTTGTCATAATTTTTGGTAACACTTTACTTAGCCTTAATAAATAATGCATTATAAAAAGTATTTATAATGCTGTAGCAAGGTTCAGGGAAGAAGGAGGCAGGAACCGGATAACAATCAAAAAATACAACTTTATTTAAATGAAATAAACAAACAAAATACCTGCCAGCAGTCCCTCACGGAACTGCTGGCTACCCAAATAAAACAACTACCGGCCAGCAGCCCCTCGCAGATGACTGCTGGCTTACCAAAATATATGTGGGTGCACTGTGTATGCACGCACATGCATGTATATTAAAGAAAAAATATATTATTTATATATAAAATATTTATGGATAAATATTTTGGATGCGATTAATCGTTTGACAGCCCGAACATAAATATATATATATATATATATATATATATATATACTGTATAATACATATATATACATAATGAATTACAACATGTGTTATGAATACCTTTTATAATGCATTACACATCAAGCCTTCAAGTAAAACGTTACCCAATCCAATTTTGCTTCTTGCATTTAATTTTGTAAATGTACAGTATCTTGTTTTAAAGATATCAATATATTTTGCTAGGAAGCAAGACCGAATATTGGTTAAAGGTTGTTTTTTTGTTGTTGTTTTTTTTTGTGTTTCACCACAACTATATACTGTATATATTTTTTTTATTCTAGTGACTGGTGTATTCTAGTGTGAAGTGTGTTCAGTACGAGTTCACGCAGGGCATGTTCTGGATTGTCTTTTCTCCTCCCTCAGCTTCTGTTGCCCTGGCTGTGGTGTTGGTCGTGGGCATCTTGGCCGTTCTGGCTGTGCTGGGTTACTTCTTCCTCAAGAACAGGAGAAAAAACCATCAGCATCAGCGCGTGGCCACCAACAGTCCTCCAGTGGCTTTGGGTGAAGAACACCAACAGATGGTCTACAACAGCACCACTGCCAAAGCATGACACCAGTGTCTTTAAAACATCATGGTCTGCCACTCCGATCTACTGCAGGCTGGCTGCAGTGTAGGACGGGTCATATGAATCATTCCCTTGTTAAAAGTACTCTGGTAGAGGTTTCTGACCTTAACCTAAAGCCATATTACAAGTTTAGTCACTGGACCAGGTGGTCTTTTTATCTCAGGTCTTAATGATCAAGGTGTTTCTTTTTAATGTGGATGTTTGGAATTAGTGTATTATGTTACATTGAGACTCAAGTGTGTGCTTTTGAAATGGCACAAGAGAGTTTATAAAGTAGATATTGGATTTTTATCATTCCCTTAAAATGGTCTTCTACAATCAGAGAATTTTATAAGCATGTGACTAAATGCATTGTAATAGTCTTTTTGTTTTATTTGTTATTCACAAGCTGTATTTATCATTCTGAAGATTGTTGATGGGAGTAGAATTTCTTGAATTATCTAGATTAATAATTCTGTAACATTTTTAATTACATTTTCATGGTGACAATTTATTGTTTATATATGGAATATTTGTGAGATGAATTGTATTATTTGTCCCACAAAACCGTGAGTTTGTGTTGCACTAAATGTAAAATGCCAGCTTTTCTTTTCTTTTTTTTATTCTTTTAAGTGTTTATTAAAGAGAACTTATTCATATCGAGTGTTTGAGTGATATTCCAGTTACTGAGTAGAGTACTGGGAAAATGGGCTTTAAAACTAGAAAACAAAGTTTAATGCATAATACATTTTTGCCTCTGAATGTCATTCAGAATGGGTCACTAACTGTTTTGTTGCTGAATGGTTGCATTGAACTGACATGAACTGGACAATGACACACTTTTTTAGAGTTGCTTTATAGCAGAATTTCATACAATCTGTATTGTATAAAGCGTTATGTAAATAAAGGTGACTTGACAATTCATAGTTTAGCCTACGACTGATGTGGAGACATGGAGGGCAAAACATCAATTTTCCATTTCAAAAGATGAAAAACGAACCTACTGCAATATTTTTTAAAACGTTTGACGTGGAAAATAAGGTGACTTAATGTACTGAAACAGCCTTTTATTTTCTATTCGAATGGGATTGTGCGAACCTTATGAATGCACTGATAGAGCTCGTTGTTATTTGGTAGAATAGCGACAACCATTGGCAGTGACGAGTCTCGCATGTTTCGTGAAAATAGTCGAATTGACCAAAATAAAACAAAAAGCAGAATAAAATGTTAAATCATGGACCGAACATACAAAATTGGGCCCACCGTAGTTCCTCAAAAGTTGTTTGAAATCGCTCAGCTACAATGGTGAATTGTATTTTTTATTTTTAATAGAATGTCTTAAACATTTCTATTTAGAACTTGTAAATAGCCTTACAGTAAAAACAGGCAACACACTCCAAAGATTATTAAATAAAAAGAAAAATAATAAATACAATAAAATAAAAAGAAGCATTCACAAGACGGCATACTCATAATCATCTTACAATAAGTAAGATTCATAATATCTTACAATAGACATAGCTTTTGAAATTTTTACAATTTTAAGAGACTTCATCATCAGAGTGAGTTCGTTAGAGAAAACCTTTTATAAAGGAGGTTTTGGCAATTTATGAAAAAATTGCCATTCAAAAATTGTGAATATTTTATCATCATTCTCAACGTAACAAATCATTTATTTCACATTCAGTGTTATATTAATTTGAACTCAAAAAGTATAAATCTATCTTTCTAAAATGATTTTACACACTGGCAATCAACAAACAGATGATTTAAAGACTCTTCACAGTTGTTACAAAAGGTACATTCTTTACCAATATCCACAAAATTAGAAAGCCACATTAGTTGGATATATTTTGTGTTAGATAAGCTATTCAGGTGAATTTCTCTTACTTTGTTAGAAATACAAAATTTGCAAAGGAAGCAGCCATGCTTTCCTCCAATTAAAATATCTTCTTGTATTTTTTTCCAAAATGCAATTTCTTTGTATCCTACATTTGTTATCAAAATATATTTACCATTTATAAGGAGATCATAGTCTTTATTTTGGCTTTATATTATTAGCACATTAAATTAATAATCCCAGAGGGAATGAATAGCTTTAATTAGTTACTACCGAAATTTTTTTACATTTTTTAGAAAAATTGAATTTGGACCAAAAAAAAAAAAAAAGAATCATTATCCACGCTGTTTAACTACCAGTTACTTTTCTCAGCGCTGGTCGTAACAGTCCAATCACATTCGTTCGTGCTTATAAATGGGAATATTGTTGAGATAATTTTACACTTGTGTCAGATTGTTTGGAATGAACGAATAAAACCGTATACACGTACACTATTCGTGTACAAACAATAATTATTTTTTTTCTCAAAAAAGAATAAACGCTTATCGAATGGCGATCAGTAAGACGCCATGCGCCCCCTAGAGGAGAACTTCCCTGCATGATTATCATGCATTTTTCCGTGACCGCCTCTCTTGTCCACTAGGAGACATCATTTCTCCAATTTACGTTATAGTTATAACCAATCACCCTAATGAATTTCCTTGAAGGCTAGTGTTCTGTCGCAATAGCCATTAACCATCATGTTTGTGATTATTTTAATAATTTTAATAATGTAATAAATAATTAAAAATATTATAGGCCCTAATCATCCCCCCCATTTCTGTTTTGTCTCAATACATTGTTTTTTGTTTTGTTTTTGTTAATTACTTCTGACGGAATTCTTCACCTTGAATTACTTGATGAACACAATGGTTTTAGACAAAAGCCAAACATTCACGTTTCCATGGAATCTGTCACTTCCAAGCAAGTCCTGACTTGTTTGTTTTTTTGTTTTTGCTTTGTTTTGTTTTTTTGTTTCTTGTCTGAAATGCCTTATGGAAGAAACCAGTCATTATAATATCATCACTGATTATTCTGAACATACGGAATAGCAAAGCAATCTTAAATACAGGATAAAGTTTGGCTCAATGTTTGGCAATGTTCATTTATTCATTGGGGAGTGGCACCTCTCATAAATGTAAAACACCAACACTGTATGACTCAGATCAGGTTTAAAAGGTTGTAATTTTTATACAAATAAAAGTCCATGTGATGATTGTCATTCTTTTTCACTCTGCAGTTTTCTTTGGCCTGACTTGTGTTGGGACGAGTGCAGGCTGATCCTGGCATACACTGACACAAGCGTCTAAGGTTTCTGAAATAACTGGAAGTTTACATTCTGACTTGTACTGATTACCGAAAAAGTGTTTTCTTTACATTTAAACAGATTTCCTCTCTCAGTGTGGGATGTTTGCCGGGAGTCGTGGAAGAATTTCTTTCATAGTGTTTCTGTTTTTCTGGTTTCTGGACAGCGGTGACGTGCAGACAGAATTCATACACCTGTCCAGCTGGTTGCGTTGGAGGACAAACATGTTTTTTGGCATGTCTTGACGTGTTCTGTTTCGATGTTCATCCTAATTACATATTTGAAGACTTGTTGTAGGCTAATGTTATGTGAAAAGACATAACATGAGTAAAATAACTGTTGCGTAAGTAGGGATGTTATAATTGTTAAAATGACGTCATGCATTCATGCGTTATGCATTTTGAAATCCCAAGAGTAATAAATGTCTGTATTTGTCAGGTTAGTACATTCATGGGACATGCATTTTTAAAGTGGGAAATGTCACAGCCCAACAGGGTTGAACTTCAGACCCAATCAATCAATCAATCAATCAATCAATCAATCAATCAATCAATCAATCAATCAATCAATCAATCAATCAGAGTGATTAACAAGAAGTGTCACAAGGGGAGAATGTGTCCTCCCTCACCGTAAAACTATAGGGAGCTCCTCTTTCTCAAACATCGCTATGAGTCAGTGGAATACGCTCCCCACGGAATTTATTTTATGCACTGATTTTAACACATTTTCGGGTTTGTTAAAGAGTTGGTTGCTAAGTAAGCAAGTTTGCACACATTGTTAAGATTGTGTGTGTGTGTGTGTGTGTTGTTGGGATTGTGCTATACTGTGTTTAAGATGCTGTTATATTGTTTAAAAATGTGTTTGTTGGAGAGGGGCAAATTTGGCTGATGGTCTCCCTGTTTCTGTATTTCTACCTGTAGACTTGTATTACTCTTTTCATAATCATGTGCAATTTTAATTTTAAATTTGTATTTGTATTAAATTTGTATCTTTTCAAACGATCAATCAAAACTATTTAAAGAAGAAAGTATTATTTTAAAAGCTACATTCAGGCCTATTTTGACTTATTTATTCTAATTGACTCATTAAAATGTAGGCTAATGGGGACAAATAATGTGGACATGCAAAATAAAAATGTATGATAAAAACATTTTACTGTATATAGTTGCTGGTTGTGGTTGTGATTTCAATTAGCAATAACGATTATTCATAATGTGTGGCTACACGTAATTTATGTAATTGTTCATACAAACACACATTTTATTTCTGTAGTTCTCAAAATCCATATACTGTATATTGCTGAAATGAAAATCTATAGGTTTACCAAACGATTAATTCATTAACCATTACTGTAAGATCAATTAATCATTTGGAATTGTATTAAACTGAACAAAAAGAGATGCAAATCAAAAGTTTCATAGTAAGAGCTAAGGCTGTTACTGTGAATGAAACAATAATGGAGATGTAACACTTATTTTGTGTTGTGAAAAGGACACTTTGTGATTTTGTTAATTGTACTAACACAGTTGAAAACATGATGAAATGTTTGAAAAAAGTTAAAGAGATGAAAAGTTTAAAAGATGATCTGTTGTGATATTAGCACTAAGAGTTTTGAAAATGAACACCTTTAGGCCTACTTGTGAAAATATTAAGCGAATTAAGAAAAAACTGTAAAAAGAAATTGAAGATTAAAAAAAGGTTTAACAATAAAAACCATTGTAGGCTATATGTAGCCTATAAAGTACGGATAAAGTAACTAATTGCAGTTCCAATATAGTTAAGTAATTTTGTTCTTATGCACTGGTAAAAGTAGGCTATTTCACAGAGACACACACACACGCACGCGCGCGCACACACACATATGCAGGCACGCAAGAGTCTGCGCATGCGCACTCGATCACTTTCGAAAAAAGCGGAGGGTTACAGGAGGAGAACATGATCAGGCTGTCATCATCGTTACAACTGCAAGCAACAAACGGAGGAGTTTGGGCAGGACAGCTTTTTCACTGTCCTTTTGTGCCTCGACAAGAGTTTTCTGCCACAGAGACTTTGTTAACATAAATGCAACTTTATCACGGACTGTTCGGTTGACGTCTTTCGAAGCTTTTTAAACTTTATTTCTCTTGAATTGGTAAGTGCTTGCACGAGCTATACCTAAGTTACCTTCTTAAACTGTATTTCAAGGTTAAAGATTTGAGTTTGATCGTGTTTTCATTTGGTAAAAGTGTCAAACTGAAGTTATCTACCTCCTCTGGGGGTTTTCGGGAGGAATGTACTTTTTTTTTTTTGGCATTATTCAGAAGCAAATTGCAAAAGTTGAAAGTGTGCGTTAAATGCCATATGTTCGTTATCCGTAAGCGACAGTGGATGGCAGTTCTGAGAATAAATATTTGCGTATTATTATTACGCTACATATTTTATTATTTTACATCACCTCTTAGATTTAACCTTTGATGGGAACCTGGGATGAAGCTCTGAAAAGGGAGTTGAAAATAAGGCGATTTTAAAATCTTTTTTTTCTCTCTCTCTCTCCAAAATGCAGCTCTCTCAAACAAGAGTAACTTAGCCGGATCAATAGTCTGATACCATTTTGAACATTTTAAACAAAAGAAACTTTCCTCCCTAGCAGAAACCTCGAAAGTAGAAAGACCTCTGATCTGAAGACTGGTCACAGCACATCTATCAGTCTATGAAACAAGATAACAGTTGTTTCACAAGTTTCTACAAGGAAGAAGAAATTAGTATGTAGTGCTCAGCAGGAATACTTTCAGTTGAACAATACAAAGATATATTTCAGCCAGAGAATTGTGAAAGAGGCAGGATTTGTGACTCAATCTCTGAGGAATGTTCTCCGTTAGGACATCTTTACAAATAGAAATTAAAGCCTGTTTGTGCATCATGTCATTTCAGGGTTTGTAAGTTTCATCATGTGTATGTGTGGAAAATGCAAAAAACCTTCTTGAACTTCCATTTGAACTTTTTCCACCTAGAAATTTGCACATTCACTGGCTGCATGTCTAAGGCTACACACATTGATTTGAATACGTGTTTTCGTTTCAAAATACTGTCCATCCACACTAGCATTTTCAATGGCTTTCTAAAAGTTTCTCATCCACACTGAAACGTGGGAAAACGCTAAACTTTAGTGCGCATGTGTCTCACCTCATAAAACTCATAAAGTTCCCATGCTATTCTTCTGGCAGGATCTTTTTATTTAGCAAAATATCTCATCTTGCACTGATTCATTCATAGTGCGCTCAATTACCATTACATTTTTTGGTCTAAAACCCAGATGCCGTCATGTTTTGCCGCAGGACATATGAATTGTAGAAATGTGTTTTGAAGAGTGTTCAAACTAAGTAACATAACATGCACAATACCGGTATAAACAGAAATCTGTCGGTACACCACACTATGTGTCACATGACAAAACAACGTCGTTTACAAATACCTCCAATTTCACAGTCTACACATCTTGAAAATGTCATTTTCAGATTTATCCACTTGGGATAAAATTTTCAAAAAGCCGGACAAAAATGCCCTCTCAGTGTGGATGTAAGGACAAAACGGAGATAAACGATGCGGTTAAAAATGAAAACTTAGTGTGTTGTGGACAAGGCCTAAAAGGTGAGCTGGCTGTCCAGTTGGCATGTTTGGACATCTTTAGTCAGATGTTTAACTTGTGGCAGGAAGTCTGATTTTCATTGCAGCTTTTTCTGGTGAAGATCTGCCCGCTTGACAGGAAGAGAGCATCTGTCTGATATGTAAAGCACCAACCACAGTTTTCTTTGATTGCATGATCAGTTCAATGGAGTTTATCTGGTGATCAGTGATCAGATTCTATCCAGCACTTGTTGTTTCCTTGTGTTCAAGATCAGGTGATACCGAGTATGTCTGAAACCTCTTACACAAAGATATTTTGGAAGATTTCTCGAAAAGTGGTTCGGTAACTGTTCTGGAATTGCTGACTTTTGTTCATTCACACTGCCTGAACCTTTCCTTAATCGTGATGTGTACTTGTCAAGGAGCTGTGCTCTTTCATCACACACCTCAAAATCTTCAGGAATAAATGTCCAGTCTGAATGTAACTCTAGCTCCCGAATCCTGTCTAGTTTGTCAGCTGATTCGGTTTTGGCACTAACAGGTTGGGGAAGTGTTTGTTAATGTGTCCCATGTGAGAGTGCGTTAAACCTGTGAGAGAATTGTGGACTCACCCAGTTCCTTTCCCAATCATGCCTGTGGCCGACTGTGTGCCAGGCGGCCTCTTTCATTTCCTGATCCTTGACAGATAAGGAAGGAACACACTGTTTAAAAAATGCACTGGTCTCCAGTTCGTAGGCAAATCCTTGCTTAAAGAATCAAAGGTCTTTGATGTTGTTTTCTGAAGTTACTTACCACCTTCCAGACGACTTCCAGTCAGAGTAGAAGATAATGATAATGGTTAGAAGAAATAGGTCAGTGGTCTAAGATCCAGCACTGGTTCCTTTTATCACCACAGTTTGTCTTTTTTTTCACCAGGGCAACTTGATGTTGCTAAACAAACTCAGTTCATTGACTAATATTTGCCTTAGCCTTATGTTGGAGACTTGTTATTTGACTGTTAAATCTGCTGTCCTTTGAAATACACTATCAGTCAAGGTTTAGACATACCTATTTATTCATTACTATTCCTATTTTTCTCCTATTTACAATAAGAGTAAAATCATCAAAACTATGAAATAACACCAATGGATGTTTGGTAATTATGTAGTGGAAAAAACATGTTTGTTTATTTACCAAAGGAGCTCCCATATGTGCTGGGCACATGACTTTTTTACACTAACTACTCATTTTAAGCATTTACAGTAGGTGTACACTTTCATTTCAAAAGGTCTTGGTCAAGGAAGGCCAAATCTAGTGGTTGACAAATGGTTTATATGTGTTTGTATTGGCTGTGCGAGTTTTTCTGAGCTATGAATGAAACCATAAAACACAATCAGCGGAAGTGCAAACAATAGGATAGTGTTGGTAACCCTTCCATTCCTGTGGATTAATTGTTAAAGGGCTCTATAATGCTGCACCTGAACCACAGAGCGCTGTTTGGACAGCTTGGAGCAGATGTTCCTAACTTCATTGAAAGGAATTTCACAATACTTTAACATCCCTTGTGCTAATTCTTCTTACAAAATTCTTTCACAAAAATTATTCTAAAGAAATGTTCATTTAAAGGAGTAGTTCACTTTAAAAAAAAAAAACTTTTGCTGATAATTTACTCACCCCCATGTCATCCAAGATATCCATGTCATTTTTTCTCCAGTCGAAAAGAAATTAAAGTTTTTGATGAAAACATTCCGGGATTTTTCTCCATATAATGAACTTTACGGGTAACCAAATGATTCAAGGTCCAAAAGACACTTTCAGTACAAACTGCAAACTGTTCAAAGGGCGATGAATAAGGGTCTTATCAAGTGAAACGATCGCTCAAAAAAAAGTTTGTTTTATAAGCACAAATGGTCGCCTTGCTCTGTTCTGTGATGCATGTTCATGACTCTCCTGTTCGAACTTGTTCCTCAAAATGAACAAATCTTTTTTCGTGTCTTTGGGTTCATTCAACAAACGAAATGAACGAATTGCCTCGGAAAAAGATGCGTTCATTTTGAAAAACGAGTTCGAGTGCATTATATGGAGAAAACCCATCCATCTTCTTCCGCTCATCTGGGGCCGGGTCGCGGGGGCAGCAGTCTAAGCAGAGACACCCAGACTTCCCTCTCCCTAGACACTTCCTCCAGCTCATCTGCTCTCCGCCCAGTGGGACGTGCCCGGAACACCTCCCCAGGAAGGCGTCCAAGAGGCATCCGGAACAGATGCCCAAGCCACCTCAGCTGACCCCTCTCGATGTGGAGGAGCAGCGGCTCTATTCTGAGCTCCTCCCGAGTGACCGAGCTTCTCACCCTATCTCTAAGGGATCGCCCAGCCACTCTGCGGAAAAAGCTAATTTCGGCCGCCTGTATCCGGGATCTTGTCCTTTCGGTCATGACCCAAAGCTTATAACTATAGGTGAGAGTAGGAACGTAGATTGACCGGTAAATCGAGAGCTTTGCCTTATGGCTCAGCTCCTTCTTCACCACAACAGACCGGTACATCTGTCAATCTCCCGTTCCATCCTTCCCTCACTCGTGAACAAAACCCCAAGATACTTAAACTCCTCCACTTGAGGAAGGGTCTCTCCACCAACCTGAAGTGGGCAAGCCACCCTTTTCCGGCTGAGGACCATGGCCTCGGATTTGGAGGTGCTGATTTTCATCCCAGCCGCTTCACACTCGGCTGCAAACCGTCCCAGTGCATGCTGAAGGTCCTGGTATGAAGGGGCCAACACAACAACATCATCCGCAAAGAGCAGAGACGAAATTGTGTAGTCCCCAAACCTGACACCCTCCGGCCCCTGGCTGCGCCTAGAAATTCTGTCCATAAAAATTATGAACAGAACCGGCGACAAAGGGCAGCCCTGCCGGAGTCCAACATGCACCGGGAAGAAGTCTGACTTACTACCGGCAATGTGAACCAAGCTCCTGCTTCGGTCATACAGGGACCGGACAGCCCTTAGCAAAGGACCCCGAACCCCATATTCCCGGAGCACCCTCCACAGGCTGCCTCGGGGGACACAGTCGAATGCCTTCTCCAAATCCACAAAACACATGTGGACTGGTTGGGCAAACTCCCATGAACCCTCCAGCACCCTGTAGAGAGTATAGAGGTGGTCCAGTGTTCCACGGCCTTGACGAAAACCGCACTGTTACTCCTGAATCCGAGGTTCCACTACCGGCCGTATTCTCCTCTCCAGTACCCTGGCATAGACTTTCCCAGGGAGGCTGAGAAGTGTGATCCCCCTATAGTTGGAACACACCCTCCGGTCCCCCTTCTTAAAAAGAGGAACCACCACCCCGGTCTGCCATATCAGAGGCACTGTCCCCGACCGCCACGCGGTGCTGCAGAGGCGTGTCAACCAAGACAGCCCCACAACATCCAGAGACTTGAGGTATTCGGGGCGGATCTCATCCACCCCCGGTGCCTTGCCACCGAGGAGTTTCTAGACTACCTCGGTGACCTCAGCTAGGGTGATGTACGAGTCCACCCCTGAGCCCTCAGCCTCTGCTTCCTCAATGGAAGACGTGACGGCGGGATTGAGGAGGTCCTCGAAGTATTCCTTTCACCGTCGCCTTGCTTTTGGCTTGCTTTGAGCTTGCTCAGTTGGGGTTATTTAGTGTTTAGCAATGTTGTTGATCTGTGTTGTGTTACTTTCATGTTATCAGTGTGAAGCTGCTTTGATACAATCTGTATTGTGAAAAGCGCTATATAAATAAATGTGACTTGACTTGACTTGACCGTCCG
Source organism: Pimephales promelas (assembly GCF_988280905.1). Lineage (NCBI taxonomy): Eukaryota > Metazoa > Chordata > Actinopteri > Cypriniformes > Leuciscidae > Pimephales > Pimephales promelas. The sequence goes on from NC_142781.1 coordinate 8,217,797, forward strand.
ACGACATCCCCAGTCAAGGTCAACAGCCGCCCACCCCTACTGTAAACAGCATTAGTAGGGGACTGTTTCCCTCTCCTGAGGCGCCGGACAGTTTGCCAGAATCTCTTCGAGGCCAGCCGATAGTCCTTCTCCATGGCCTCACCGAACTCCTCCCACGAATTGCCTCGGAAAAAGATTCGTTCATTTTGAAAAACGAGTTCGAGTGCATTATATGGAGAAAACCCTGTTTAAACAAAGACAAGTTTTGCACGGTACATCCGTAAACCCTGGGTTAAAGGATTAGTTCACTGAAGTATTAAAGAGCTCCTATCAATACATTTGAAATGTTCCTATTTTTATTTTGGGAGTTCCCAAAAACAGTTTAACGTGCATGCAAGGATAAAAAAACACTTTATTTGTCTTAATATGCATTTATTTTTACCTGATTTGCTCAACGACTCCCAAATGATTCGTTCGACGATTCATTTTCCCAAACACCTCCTTTGAGTCATGCGAATCTGCGGCAATTGGTCAAATGACCCAGTCAGTTGTGATTGGTAAACCGTAGGCAGAGATTGTCGGAAACGGAACGCCCATCACCATTAATGGATTACTGCTTGTCAAGTGTTGAAAACTGTCTATGGTTGAAAATTGTATGCAATGTATGAACTAACGTGTCAGAAAAAGTGCACTTTCCACACGGTCCCTTACTCGCGTCTCCGTCAAGAGTGAGCTTTCCCGGCGAAACTCGCATTGCGGCGGCTTTAGAGGGGCAGTGCTTATTATATAGAGCTAAGTCGTTTAGGAGATAATTGCCATTTTTTCAGTGAATGTCTGGGGAATATCAAAAACAAAACTAACTTTACCCCGCTTAGAAGCTGCGCGGAGTGTATACAACACACACAACAAAATATAACTAGGTTATATTTTGCATGCTACAGAACACATAACAGCAAGCATTATTAATAATACTTACAGATTGTGATTCGGAGGAGGATGAACATGATCCATAACTATACACTGGATACTGAGCCCTCCTTCAGGAACAACCGGCTTGCGAATCCACATTTGAATTCATTTATGTTTTTGAATGATTCACATTAAAATAATGAGAAACCAAGGTTCGGGCTGTACTGTTGTGGTATCGTTGCAAATATGAACTCTAACCACTGATTTTTCACATGCTCATCCCTGGGCAATGAAAACAAGTGGCTGAACTATCTTTGCACAGTAGAACACAGCGTCTTCTCGACATGATGCGATTCAGCTGAAATATGTGTGTTCTAGACTTCAAGTTTACACTCCCGTCTGCGCGCGCAGTTGTTGGGAGCGGCCAATGAGCTAATGTTTTGTATCTACATCACTACGAAACAGCTAATGACTCGTTTCAAAAACAATTCATTTCATAGACTCAGAGTCGACTCTCACTTTTGAAAGACAATAACTTTATATACGGTGCACTTTCAGATATAAGTCTTTCCAGGATGTTTTCACTCCCTTAGAGCTATATTCCACACTACATGAACAGTCATTTTCAAAAATCCATGATAGGTGCTCTTTAAAATTTCCTGATAATTTTTTACTCACCCCACGTCATCCAAGATATTAATGTCTTTCTTTGTTCAGTTGAAAAGAAATTACATTTTTGAAGAAAACATTACGAGATTTTTCTCCATATAGTGGACCTCAATGATTATCAACGGGTTGAAGGTCCAAATTGCAGTTTCAATGTTGCTTCAAAAGGCTCTACACGATCTTCAAACTTCAAAATCGTCCACCATCATTGTTTTAACTTTTATTTGTTTTTGTAAGCGGCGTTTGACTTTTGCGTTTGCACGTTCACTTTGTAAACACTAGGTCGGTACTTCCGCCTACGTCACGCTTGACCTTTCAACATCATTACGTAATGTGTGGCGCATCACAGCTAGTGCAAGACAAGCATTTCTGGTTAAAAGGTATATAAATGTTTTTTTTTTTGTTTTTTTTTGTTGTAAAATGACCGATGGTTTGGCTAGATAAGACCATCATTCCTCGGCTGGGATCGAGTATTTGAAGCTGCATTCAAACGATAATTTGGATGCAAATAAGAACATTCAAGGATTATTTCACTTCAATTAAAATTTCCTGATAATTTACTCACCCCCATGTCATCCAAGATGTCCATGTCTTTCTTTCTTCAGTCGATGAAAACATTTCAGGATTTTTCTCCATATAATGGACTTCATTGGGAACCAAACTGTTCAAGGTCCAAAAGACAGTTTCAGTGCAAACTGTTCAAAGGGCTTTAAACGATTCCAGAAGATGAATAAGGGTCTTATCAAGGGAAATGATCGCTCATTTAAAAAAAAAAAACGTTTAAGTTTTATAAGCTCAAATGGTAGCCTTGCTCTGCTCTGTGATGCGCGTTTGTGACTCTCCTGTTCGAACTCGTTCATCAAAATGAAAAGATCTTTTCCCGACTAAATTCGTTCGTTGAATGAACCAAATGACGCGAAAAAAGATTTGTTCATTTTGATAAATGAGTTTGAACAGGAGAGTCACGAACACGCATCACAGAACAGAGCGAGGCGACCATTTGAGCTTATAAAACTTAAATTTTTTTTTTTTTTTGTTAACCTTTTACCATATATCTTGTCTTGGATTATCGCAATAATATCATATCGAGTTGAGTATTGTGATATGTATCGAATTGTGACTTGAATTGTATATCAAGAGCAGGGTTTGTGTGCATTTTGTTTTGTGATTTCACTGGAACGGATAGTCTCTGCTACAGGGTTTAAAGGGATAGTTCACCCAAAAATGTATATTCTGTCATTATTTAAGTTGTTCCAAACCTGTAAGATTTTTTTTCTGCTAAACACAAAAGATATTTTGAAGAATATGGGTAACCAAACAACAACACTGTTGCGCCACTGATAACAGCTGCAAAGAGCACTCGACATGATTTCAAAAACAACACATCTTTTATTTAACCCTCAGGTGCTCTTCGTTTCGGAGTCACACTTGTTATCTTCCTGGTCAAAAGTGACCGGACACCTAAAAATGAAACTTTCTCCATCCCAGTAAAACCAATGAAATTTATTTTTGTTCTATAATATTTATTCTTTTTAATTTAGTATTTTGAGACAATTTAATTGAATTTATTCATATTTATGCAATATTTATTGTTTATTTTTGCCATGGAAATATATATATATATTTTTCTATATATATTATTTTTTTCAGAAAAATATGAATGCAGTATTTCTATTTTAGTTTAATATAGAGTCTAGGCCTTCAGAAAAAAATTTTTTTTAAGAAAATTAGCACCATCTGGTTACAGTATAGAGAAAAAGCGTAGAATCATGGTGTAACCAATAGATGACATGTACAGCTCTCTATGGAGAGGCATGTGAATCCCCCAGCTGTTTATGAACACATTTTTGTTGTTGTTGTTGTTGGTGGATTTGAATATATAGTTGAAACAATCTCAAAAACTATAAAAAAAATTTGACAAACAAAAATTCACTTTTTTTTCTTTTTTTTTTTACAATTTCCCATTAATTTCCTATGGCGGTCATTTTTGACCAAAGACCACAAGTGTGACTATTTTTTTAAGACAGATCATGACCTCAATTTTTTTGTGTGTGTTTATATACATAATGCCATAAAAGTCACCAAGTTTCGTAACATTGCGATGAAGCTGTGATTTTTAAAAATTTAAAACATACTTTTTGTAATCAAAATGTTTGGGTGTGTATGTGTATAAAAGTGTGTTTGTGTGTGTGTTGGTGGGTGTGTCTGTTTTGCACTCTAGATGTTGTAGAGTGTCATCCCTTTCTTGCGGTGTACTTTTTTTTTTAGAATTGTGGCCGATTTGTAGATTGTACATACAACAATTCAGAGAATTTCTTTTTTGTCAATTTCTCGTTCATTTCCTATGGGTCGGTCATTTTTGACAGAAGACCAAAAGTGTGACTCATTTTTTTTACAACCACTTAAATTGCTCGAATCATGACCTAAATTTTTTTTTTGAGTTCACAATCACATACCCAATGCCATAAAAGTCACCAAGTTTCGTAATTTTCTGAAGAAGCTGTGATTTTTAAATATTCAAAACAGATTTCTTTAATCACAATTTATTGGTGTTTTGTGTATAAAAGTGTGTGTGTGTGTGTGTGTGTGTGTGTGTGTGTAGGGGTGGGTATGTCTGTTTTGCACTCTTGATGTTTTAGAGTGTCACCCCTTCAATGCTGAGCACTTTTTTTCTGCATCGTGGCCGATTTGTAGATTGTAAAAATTCTCAATTTTTTTTCAATTTCCCATTCATTTCCTATGGTCGGTCATTTTTGACCGAAGAGCACAAGTGTGACAATTTTTTTTTTACGACCACTTAGCCTGCTCGGATCATGACCTCAATTTTTTTTGTGTGTGTTCATATACCCAATGCCATAAAAGTCACCAAGATTCATAACATTCCGATGAAGCTGAAGCTGTCTTTTTAAAATTTCAAAACAGAAAATTTTTCGGTCAGAAATGACCGAAGAGCACCAGAGGGTTAACACAAACGAAAGTTGCATTGAAGACTTGGAAGTAAACGCCCACTGCTGTGAGTGGAGAACAGTTTTGCATATTACAATGAGTTTAACTCACCTGTCGGTGCACGTGGGGGAAAACGTCCAATGTTGTAAAATGGCAACCGGATTTGCCCGTACATGTTCGACCCGCAGAGTGTGTTGCACCATTCCTGTCAGATCCAATATAGACGGCACAGCACCGTTCTTTAATCTTAATCAGTCTGCAAATCCAGTCTTGTTTACAAAACAACCCTCAGTGAAATGAAGCGAACAGACGACGTTTTACCCTCATCAGCTGGAACGTCATTAAAAATAAAGTTTATCCATGCAGTCCTATTGGAATCCACAGGAAGCTTATGCAGCGACTGTCTTCCACAACCAGGCACTGCACAATATTTTGTATTGCTCGGTAGCTCGATCTGGTTTGTCATCACGAGGTAGGCCTATGTTATTTAGCTATGCGTGTAATGCGCGAGTCGGTGGGCAGGGCTGAACCGGCCGTGTTGAAGTAGGCGTTGATCTTCTTCTGCGGGGGTGGGGTTTTATCCTCTTTGACGTCATAGTTCCCCACTTTTAAAAACGAGTCGTTTGCAGAGGCTGGTGTCAATAAAAGCTTTTATTGGACTAACAAGGACGTTTTCAGCTCTGAAACTTACAGGATATTCTTATAATATGATGACCTCTTAGATGTCAAGGAAAATTTTATTTTTGATTTTTATAATTTCTTAGTTCATCACCCGTTTAAATAGATGAAATAAAGTCTGCTGTGAACACAAGCTCAAGACACTTTCACATTTTATTCTACGACATAAAATACATCAGTATCACCCCACTCATGATTTTTTTGAGCTGTTACTTGTCTTGAAAAAGCCGGTTGCAAACAAGTGAGAGGCGGTCCAGGAGATTAAACGCCTTCGCTCCGAAAAGGTAAATTTTGTAATTGTGCTCTTTTTAAACTATTCTAATATAAAAATGCTGGGTAAATGTTTTTAGATAAAAACTGAAAGAGTTTGATGGTGACTTGAGTTCGTGTGACCGTGGTGTAGTTCGGTAATGGTCTACCTTTAGTTTTTTACTTCTGGTGACTTTATATAGGCTTCAAAATTCATAAAAGTTGTGTTCATATGTGATAATTATCTTAATGGACAAATCCTGCAAGTATCATAAACTTTTGTTGATCACAGAGCTTGTTTTTTTCTATGGGAAAATCCTATTGGGTTTTTGTTAAGGGAACCAGTGTGCTGCGAACTGCGGTTGGCCTACAAATGACGTCACCCCTGCACGACTCTATATCGACCCTGGCAAAAAGTGGTGGGAACATTTCCCACCCGTCCCATCCTCAAATTACGCCTATGACAGCATCCAAACAGACGTTAGAATCCATCATGGTTTGCTCAGGAAAAAGGTGGATATCAGAAGTTTGGAACTACCAATTTATAAATTGCTACAAAGTAATGGAAAGCCCCCACTGCACATTTTGGATACCCAGTTCAGGTCTTGCAGTGTGTAATGACCTGAGGACTGGAATCAGGTGTGAAGGAGACATTAGTGGGAAGTTTGGGCATGACTAATGCGTCAGCTTTCTTGGAAGCATTTATAATGGCTGTGTGTAAACATGCTGAGAGATGTCTATCTGTGCTTATTTTAGATTTCTGTGTCTTATTTATCCTGTGACAATTACTTCCTCTATTAGTTACCAACCTTCACTGGACAGAATCCCTTGGAAGCTTTAACACACTCCTGTTATGCTTTCCGCTATAAATCTAGTATATTTGTGAACTCTCTACATGATGGCACACAATAAGGAACTGTATGTGTAAATATCATGTAGCCAACACTCTCAGAAAAATGGTACAAAAGTTGTCTCTGGGGCAGAACCCTTTCAAAGACTCTATATGTATATTTAGTTACTAAAATGGTCCCTTTGGGGCTAAATAAGGGATAAATGTTCCTTCCCGGTGACGGCTTTTGCATCTTTTTTCTGAGAGTGTAGAAATGGGGTCATATCACATACAGATATTACAGGTCATTTAATTTTCCCTGACGTCCACTTAAAGTTTGGCATCCGGTGTGATTTACCGGTACTTGATCATACTTGTAGAATTAAACCATTCATTTTTGCTGCTTCAGGTCTAGTGGTTCTCAAAGCTGATCCTGGAGGTCCACCAATACACATTTTGGATATTTGTCTGGTCCTGTGGCCTAGCATATAGCATGAGGCCACAGGACCAGAGGCAGCTGTTAGATTAAAACAGAAATAATGGCACATATTCTCAAATATACAGTTTGTGCAATAGGTGCAAAGAAAGTTTTTCCTTGTAGTTATTTTGTTTAACATGTAGCAATTTATAATAAGGTTTCTTTTGTTAACATTACTTAACCACATTAGCTGACACGAACTAAAGCTAAGCAACACTTCTACAGCATTTATTAATCACAATGGTAATTATTTCAACATTTACTAATTTATTATTAAAATCAATAGTTGTATCTGTTAACAGTTCATGCACTGTGAACTAACTTGAACAGACATTGAACAATTGTATTTTTTATTAACTTACACTAACAAAGGTATATATAAATGCTTTAAAAAATTTACTCCTCAAAGTAAGTTAAGGTTAACTAATGAATTAACTAATCCTAGTAAATGAAAGCTTGTTGTAAAGTGTTACCATTTAACAAAACCAAGGAAAATTATTTTCAAGCTTGTTATAGTATCTCATAGTTCAAAGAATATCTGGGGTCAAAGGAGGGACAGCATGTGATCGAATTCAGTACATTCTCTGCATTCTATCACAGTATGTCGACTGCATGATTAATTTGCATCCTTTTGGAAATGTAACCATTATATTGCAAAGAAAGAAAGAAATTACAATACCTCTGACTACTTTCACACATTATTAGTTCTTTACAGAATAGTGTCTGTCCTACTTTGTCTGACTGCGGGGGCGGACTGGCCATCTGGGGCACCGGGACTTTTCCGAGTGGACCGCTGGCCAATGTGGGCCGGCCCACCCGGTACACAAATATATAAAAAAAATTCGAAAATTATAATATTACATCTTTTTTCTACACAAATGGATAAGAGAGTCGTTCACGCGGGCGCAGCCGACAAAGAGCGTCTTTTGTGTGCATGTGAGTGTTTTGCCCTCCCTCACTGTTTTAATTAGTTTGGTCTACTCCATTGCGTATCTTGAAACACGCCCCCTTTCGCGTCTAGTTTATGGATAAAATGGGGAAGAAAAGAAAAGGTGGAGCTGAGTTGTTCCGAGCATTAAAACTAAAAATGAAAACAATCCAATTATTGTTTTCTTCCAAAAACGAGTTCCTTGTTTTGTTTTAAAACTTTCACTTAATAATTGCTTTATTTAAGATTTTGATGAGCCTCTAATGTTTAAAATTGGATCATTTGCATGTTTTAGTGTTTGAGAGAAATTTAAATTAGCCACTAACCTTTTAGATTTTGTAGCTAGAGATAGGACCAACTTACACCTTTAAAAGTTTAATAAGTTTGCACCTTTTTATCCATGTGGCTTTCTGAGCAGGTTTTATGAGTATTAATATTATTTGTCTTTGGCTATTTGCTTTGTACCTTACACTAACAGATGTTTATTACAGATAAGTATTTAGGGAATTAAAAGGAATCATTTCATCTCTTATAGTTATACACACAAACTCTTTCTCATATATACACAAGCTCATTCAAATGTACACACATACACTCAAAAACCATCTCCTCCTCCTCCTCATAAAACTCTGCTGAATATATTTTCAAAAATATAATATATTTTTTCAAATATAAATATATATTTTCAATCTAGATTCAGGAGTTGTACTGCTAGCACTGCTAGGTAGTGTATCTTACACTGCACCAAGATAATAACCCCTGACTAGCTGATTTGCTGTCTTGGTAATTTTATATTAATAATCTTTTATGTCTGTTTGTTTCCCTTTGTTTTACAAATATGACCCTGTTGCGTTACTTAAAATAAATGTTCAAATAACATTTATTTTTGTATTGTGTTATATGTTATGCTATAAGTGGTGTTGTTAAACTATTCTGCACATTAATGAGCCAAAATATTATCTGGTGGGCCAGAAAGTCCAGGGCCACTTTTTGGTCCCAGTCCGCACCTGTCTGACTGGGAAGGTCAAGTTTCTAAAAACCTGTGGATGTTGATATGTAAATGTTGGCAGTCATGTTGATGTTTCGGGTCCAAAATTTCAGTGCGAGATGTTTTGGGTTTGTGGCATATTTAAATATATAAATATTTTGTGTCAAAGATTTAAGCCGTAATTCAGTTTCGCATTGTTCTACCATTTAAACAAATGACTGAATACTTAATTTCTCAAATGGTGTGCTTGTGTCTTTCTAAAAAGTTATAAAAGTTCATAGTCATTGTGAATGTGAAAGTAATCCATATAAATCAAGTAGGTTAATGCAAAGCTTCTGAAGAGACACAATCACTTTTCTGTAATGAACATACATGCATATAGATTAGTTGATTTTATTTCCATATATGCATTGATCAGCACATTCAAATATGATAATCCAAAGCTCAAATGTTCTTGCTTGAAGTGCAAGAACCAACAAGTTTTGTTCTTGCATGTCACGTAATGTGCACATAAAGCTTGGTTGTATGTATGTGCATTGATTCATGAATGGGTGTTCATGAATGGGTGTGTTCTTGCGTCACATGCTGCACTTAAATTTGCGTGCTGTAACGGCATTATTGCATATAGAAGAAATGTTAGTTTTTCAAAATATCGCCTTGTAGCACGCCACTATTTGAATTTGTTATTTGTGTATCTTCTTGTTGATCTGCATAGGTTAGTGTGCTGCTACATAGAGGCTCCCAGAATAGGCCCTCTTGTATCTGTGCTTTGCCCTTGTCATGTGATCTGGAACTGGGCTGTGAGGGGCTGTTTGTTCATTGTTGTTCTACAGCTGTGTCATTTAACCCCATCCCTCTTTTTAGCCAAGTCTGAGATCAAGATTTAGTTTCTTCTATCTTCATGTCACATCATGTCTGCTTTTAGGAGCTTTAGGAGTCACTTCAACATGGTAAGTGTCAACAACATTCCATGGGTGTGTTTTGGGAATGTCAACCTAAACTGATAGTTTACAACCACTAGGCAAACCAGATTTCAGAGAGGAAAGGGTATACCCTTCCCCAGCGTTTGAAACCCTCGGTCTTGTGAGCTAAAAGTAGTAAATTGACTTATGGCTCATTAAACTTTGTGGCAGATTTAAAAAGATTGGAATGGTGGAAATCCCCCACAGCATGATAGGAAAATGATTTGTTTTGGATTTGATTTAGATCATGATCTGTTTTAATAACTAAACCAATGCAAGCATTAATGACTCAGAGTAGCCACAGGCTACCGTGTCTGAACATGCATACATTTATGTTTATAGCCAAGCCATGACATCAATACATGTCATAATTATAACTGTACAGCCTTATTTAATGACCTATTACTGTAAGGTCATTTTGAGAATGTCTTTGGTTCACTGCAGTTTTAAGGAGAAGATACTCAACTTATGAATTTGCACATGGTTTGTCTTAAACAAAGCATATTAAAAACACCGCATAGACATATAAACAGCATTATAAACTGGATTTTCTCCATAGAATTTAATTATTTCTCCTATCCCAGCCTAATATCTAGACGACTAAACTATGTTTTTAGAGTATTATTTTCAGTGATACTCTAATGCAGTCAACACACGTACAGTTACCTGCAGTTTGAGTGTGTCATTGTTGCAGTCATTCATCTCAAGAGCTGAGGGGTGTGATTACTGTGATGCTAGTGGCGTGAAACAGGAATTTTTAAAAAACATTGTCCTGCCTCAGAATGTCTCCGTCAGACAAACAGAGCAGTGTTTTGATAGCATGACAGAGCCATAGTGTTTACATTTTCTGTTTACCCTTCTCAATAAGCTGCGATAGGAGAACATATTTAAATTAAAAATAAAGTTGGTTAAGGTTGATGGGTTTCACATAACTCAATAGTAATTAGTTCACCCAAAAATGAAAATTCTGTCATCTCTCACACCCATGTCTTTCCAAATCCAACAGACTTTTGTTCATCTTTAAAGCATAAATTAGGAGATTTTCGATGAAATGTGAAAAACTCACCCAAAACTTTGACGCTTTGGAGTTCATAAATCAAATGTAAAAAAAAGTTCATAAATCAAAAAGTTCATAAATCAAATGTAAAAATAATCCAAATGAATCAAGTGCTTTAATGCAAGTCTTCTGAAGATTCTATATGATAAACAGATTTATTTAGGCTTGAAATGCGAGAACCAATGAGGTTTGTTCTTGCGCATCAAGTATGGTTGAGCTTCTATTTACCATATTGTCCTCTATGTATCTGTGTTTTTCAATGTTTATTCAAATAAAATCCTGATTAAATCTGTTCATCGTATGAAGCATTTGTGTTTCTTAATAAAACTTAATAATACTCATATTGATCCATGTATTTTGAATGGAATGGACTTTTAATGAAGAGTCAGAAATCTCGCAGGTTTTATTAATAATATCTTCATTTGTGTTTTTAACGCATTCGAATGATTGACCGATTATTTGTTTATTTCTTTATTTATTTAATTTTTGGGTGAACTCTCCCTTAAAAGCAAGAGTGTTATCAAACCATCGACTGGGTGTAGGCTTCTAAAAACGGTTACATAATAGGTAAACTACTTGGCCAAAGGTATGTAGACACCTCCTAATTAACGGATTTGGCTATTTCAGATACACCCATTACTTACAGGTGCATAAAATCAAGTATACAGCCATGCAATCTCATGAGTATGTGAAAGGCAAGGGACAAAACAAGACAAATCCTACTTATCACTAAGGCTACACTTGCCAAAGATGGGTTAAACGCAGCATATACTTCATATACTTTTCGTATTCTATGTGTACTTATAAAAAGATTTAAATTGGATGAGAAAAAAAGGAGGGCATGTCTTAAATTCAATTGTATCTACTCTGGCAAAACTAGTCCTGTTGGAATAGGACTATAATTTAGTTTTGTTGATTATTTCTCTCTCTCCATGACCCTTACTGATTTTGCCACTGAACCTTCAGTACAGATCTGTCGTTGTTGTTTGTTATTGAGCTTATGGTTGTGGTGTAAAAAATAATTTTTATGATCATAATTGAAGTAAATGGTCTTGTTGTCTTGTTGGAATGATTTTTGCTTGGTAGAGCATGAAGACTTGAAGAAATTATTCCAGCTGTGTTATGAATTGTATTGTTTTGCTTTTTAGACTGATGTTGACATTTGTAGATTCTGTACCATTTTCCTGTTAGTATTACTTATTGCAATACTATGGCAATACTATATAGTATTAAAATGGGGTAATAGGCTTTGGTTTTGACATGTGAAAGTCGGATCACAGCAGTGTGCTGATCCAAGCAAAGCTTTTGACCCTCAGTGTCTGAGAGTAGAAGGAAATGATGAATGGAGACTCAATGCATCACAGCATTTATTGTTTTAAGAAAATGATTCAAGATGTCCTCATAGAAAGAGCAGACTTGGATGCTGTGGCTGCTTTTTGTTTTTTATTGGCTGGTCTGCAGATGAAGAGTTCAGTGTAATGAAGCCATATTAAAAGTTTAGTCCCACAGAAGGTGTTACAGTAAATAAGAGAAGTAAAGTGTCTTTTTTTTTAACTCTCCCATCCCAATTTAATATTTTTAAACAGCTATTACTAAACTATTTGAAAAGTAATTTATTTTAACCTTGTGAATTCTGTGGCTCTGTGCCATATAACATTGCTGTGACTGTACCTCACATAATGTCGTGAGTTTAGGAGTTAAGCACTACCGCGTGTCCCCTGTCAAATGAGGAGGCGGAAGGAAAATTTAATTTTTAGGGACTGAATGATGAAAAGAGTTCAACTTATTAATATTCACGGACAACATATACAGCATGAGCGCTTTTTCCCTGAACACACAACCCGTGAATATACACACGTCTGTGAACGCACATCATTTGAATTTTATATTACAATTTGCAATCATGCCTGGCAACCATACACAATGGACAGTTACACATATCAGTGGCACATTACAATTAAAAATCGAATGGCAGGGTTCTCAAGTTTGAGCAAAAGCTTGGAGTGAGATCACACGCGGTTAGGGGAGGAGCCATAATGAAGCCCCGCCCACCCATCCCCGCCCCAAATTTTACCCATTGTTCATAATTAACCAGAACAAATTAAAATTAGTAAATCTGATAAATGACAGAGCAATTCATCACATCAAATACTCTTTAATGCAGTATTACAAATATAGCTAACCAAAAATATAACAAATTGCTCCAAACAGTTTCAAACAAATCTTTAAAAATTGCATTTTGATTTTTGAATGCGTCTTCTATCTAGACGAATGATTTATTGTGTGGTGGGACATTGAGAACAAATGGACAGATTAGAGTGCACCACCTCTTCCACTGTCTCCTCCTCTAATCTGGCAACCTTTTTAGGGGGCTTACCCTTTGGTGCCCAAAATGACAAAATATTTTCTGCTTTTTTCCTGACATCTTTGAAAAATACAAATGCAACATTATGACAATGATTAAATATTACCCAGAGCAATCTGCTGTAATACATCCTTAATGTAACTAGAAAGACTATTAATATTACAGTATAATATAATTTAAAATAAAATCAGTAAATCTTCATTCCTTTCCATACCCACTAACATTTCTCTTAGTTTCAGATAACGTAAGATAGCCAAACTGAGCCTGGTTGCAAAGTAGTTGTAGAGTTTTTGACTGCATCAATAATAATGTACGATGGGCTACATATTAAATGTTCTAGCCCAAAAATGTTAGACGAGCTTCTTCCAACTGACCTTCTTCTCCATCACGACACATGTGTTCGCGCGATGTTGTTGGTTACCTAGTAACGAACGTACGGTGGCCGAGGATGTTCCGTCCATTTCCGTGTGTTCGCGCTACTGAATGACATGTCATGTATCCACAAGTTTCCTACGCCCCATGAGGCCTTGCGTCAAAAGTGGGCGCGACTTCCGGTTGGAAGTAAACAAAGCGCGATTTGACATACTTCACACTCGTTCATTCAACAGCTGACAGTCATTCAAGTTATAGCGATCCAAACTAGCTAACGATGTGTGAACACAACCTCAACGAAATTCAAAAGGGTGAAATAACAGTACCTTTACCCTCCGCAGTAGTTGATTGGGAGTATTATAATAACATTATTAATAATCAATACTCATCAAGGCATGGTGACAGACAGTTGTGCGAGCTGACAAACAATTAAAATAAAAAATACACACTTAGTCATTGTGCTTTGGAGTTTATTCAAAATTATAAATGAATGTCGTGCTGCTTGAATACATTAACTGGCACATTTGATATTCTGTCAACACAGGCTTTGATCCTGAGTTTAGCTGTAACATCAGTAGCGAACAGCCAAACACATGCTGATAGAGTTTATAGAACATTAAGAATTTAAACAAATGTACACAGGAAGATTCGTCGTCTTTTGGGAGGTGATGGAAACTACAGTCGTTGGCAGGATCAGAGACGGGCTCTGGCAGAATCACTCTGATTTCGTTTTCAGCTTATGTTGAAAACAATCCCGTTTAAGCCACTAAATTAGTTTAGTCCGGCTATACATACAACCGCGAACAGCACATGTTGTCCCTGAGCTCCGTAACGACATCTCTTATAAAGATTTGCGTCTTTAAATAGTAAAATAATTCTCCGAAAAACAGCTAACGTTAGCCTCTTCGCTAACTAACACACAAAATACCATTGGAATGCTACTTCCGCCGCGTCACCGGAAGTTTCACCCACTTTATTTTTTTCAGGAGCGCCCCTCGGAAACTTGTGGATAGATCAGTGGTGCACGCAGCGCGCATATATGTTGCCTAGTAACGAACGCAATCTGACGGAGATGCGCGCTGGCGGCAGGAAACTTCACTTTGTTTGCCTGCGCCTCGTATACAACGTTAGAAAGCTTTCAGCCAGGACAACTTGGTTGGCATTGCCTTTTCAGCGTGAGAAATACACAGTGTGGCATGTGAGCGTGTGAACCGGTCGAAATGAGTGTGTCTCACGGCCAATGCGTGAGACTTGAGAACCCTGCGAATGGTGAACTGTCAGTTTTGATATCAGTGCTTGTCATATCACAACTCTTCATTGTTTTCAACCACAAAATGTTTACTGATCCGATTATCTGAATTGCAGTGTAAACTAACATGGGGGCGAAATAAAAGCGATACAGTACATCTGTCATACAATGCTATTGGCTCCTGTATGCGTCACCATGGAAACAAATAATCATGTGAAGAGTTCTCAAATAATGGTCCTCTTACACTCACGCTAGTATGGGGTGAGAATTGTTGCATTATTCCAAATAAATAGATTATGATCCACAAATAAATGTAAAGAGTTTCAAAAATATAAAACTCACAAATAAATAATATGAGATTTGCAAATAAAAATATATATTTACAAATGTTTTTTATGCCACAAACACAACTCTGCCTGGTATTTATTTGTAAACCGCTTTCTGTGCATTTGTAAGTCCCCTCACGCATTTGTGGATTTTGAAACACTAGCGTCGAGGTGCAGACAAATCCACAAATAAGTGGACTCCACCCACCGTTTCCTCAAGCCAATCAGATAACGGCCACATTGAGCTGACCAATCGTAGCACGTTCTCGCTACAACCAATCACGTTAGGTGGTATCAATGAATCATCTGCATTGGCTCAAATAGGAAGTGTAAGGCTAAGGCCCATAATATTGCTACAGAGTAAAATGTGTTTAAAATTAGGATTTTGTTAGAGTTAGATCATTAGACTGTGACGGCACATTTTTATGAGCCTTTGAAAATGTTAGAGAAACAGCGCATACATCTCTGTTATAGGAACAACGTGTTATGGAAGCGTCACGTTATTCATGATAAAACAAAAAGCATCAATAATTTGCTGACTAATTTCACCTATATTACACAAACTCACATATTTATCACAAGGTTGAATCCAGTTATTCATTACTGTCCCAACAGCTTTTCTCACTTCTTCAGTCAAGTTTTAAATACTGTATGCAGCAGGTCTGTGGATCTAATGATCCATAGTACATTAAACATGTATCATTTTTCTAAAAGTGAAATGCCCAGCAGACAAGCTATTTGCATTTATTTATCCGTTAAAACACTTGATCACACAGTTAATATTTCATATGAATGAGGCTTAATATTTGATTGTAAAAGTTACTTACAGCATCCATAATTAACCACACAAACAGCTCAATTTGAATGAAGTGCCCATAGTTTGTAGCTCCATTTCAAGGGTCTAAATATCTTCAAAATGAATCAGATTCAGTTCCCGCCCCAAGTGTAAAGCCTAACGTGATTGATGGTAGCGAGAACATCCTACGATTGGTCTGTTCAATGTGGCCGTTATCCGATTGACTTTAGGAAATGGTGGGTGGAGTCCACTTATTTGGTGGATTTGTCTGCACCTCGACGCTAGAAGTGTTTCAAAATCCACAAATGCATGAGGGGATTTACAAATGCACAGGAACCGATTCACAAATAAATGCCAGGCAGAGTTGTGTTTGTAGCATAAAAAAACATTTTAAATATATATATTTATTTGCAAATCTCTTTTTTTAAATTTTTTTGTGAAACTCTTTACATTTATTTGTGGATCTTAATCTATTTATTTTTGAATTTGATATATTTTTGTGAATCTCTTTACATTTATTTGTGGATCATAATCTATTTATTTGCAATAATGTAACAATTCTCACCCCATATGCTAGGGGATCAGCTAGAATATTTTACATGTGAAAGGGTTCGTTCCTTTACTTCCATGTGCCTCAAGTCTCTTTGGCAATGTGACAAATACATATGCTGACTGTTGACCATTGTTGCTCAGGTTAAACAAACCACCACATGAAAGGATAAATGATAGGGTATATTGGTTGGCAGGATTATTTGTTTCTAAGGAAATGGTATCTGGGTGTGGGATCCTAATGTTCCTTTTGTTTTATAGCCTGTCCTGAACCAAAGGAAATGGATTTTTTGCATAGGTCCATCATAAGCCTAAGTTTACTGTTGGTGCAGTTATTGCTTGCATGCTATGAAACAACTTTCTCTATATTTTCTTTTATCAATTAAATCCTTAACCAATGACTCAGATAGAAGAAATTTAATGTCGACATAGAGTGTGTCTGAGTCCTAAACAATCCTTAGACAACTATTCCAGTTTAGGAGCCAGGTAGAAAAAGGATTTACTTTGTGGATTTTGAAATTCCTATCAACAGACCAGAATTTTGCAACTGTGGTGGCTGTGATGGATTATAACACTAGATAAAACTGCATACGTACTGCAGAGCTGAGCCGATCAAGGCTCTATCACAATTTGCAAAAATTTAAAACTGATACAAAAATGCACTGGTTGCCAATGCAGAGATGATAATATTTGGCTGATGTGATCATGTTTCTTGATTCTTCTTGAACCAGCTGGAGTTTATTTATAGAGCCAACAGGACATCCACTCAGAAGCACATTACAATAATCTAGTCTGGAGGTTATTAATGCATTAATTTGTTTTCAGCATCGGAACAAAGACCGTGTGTCATAGTTTAGTGTTTAGTTTTGAGATGAATGAAGGCCTTCCTATAAACACTAGCAATGTGACCATTTAAAAGGCAGATCAAGCGCAATACCCAGGTTCTTATCTGCAAAGAATGACACAAGGGTACAACCATTGAGCAACATATCATATTCTAGCATCTTTTGTTTAGTGGCATTTAGTCCTATGATTGATTCCACCAATACACTCTGCTAACTTGGAGAATTGAAGAGTCATGACCTCACTGTGTCATGTAGAAATAAAAAGCTGGGTGTTGTTAGAATAGCAATGAAATCTCATTCCATGTTTCCTGGTAATGTTCCCCAGGGGAAGACCAGTGGGGAAGAGCATGGGGCCTGATACTGATCCCTGTGGCACTCCATACCTAACTTGTGTTTGATCGTACATCTCCTAATTTACACAAACAAAAATGATTGGTTCTAAACTATGCTATGTCTGCCCACAAATGCTAATGTGGTTCTCAAGCCTATCCAAGATTGTCTATGGTATCAGTTTTAAGATCTAACAATAGAAGGGATATATTGCTGCGATCATATGAGCTAATATGACATTGAAAGAATTCAATATCAATTCTGTACCTAGAGACAATATTCTTCCAGGCACCCCAAATACCCTCTAAATTTGTACTCCTCTACATGGTCTCCATCTTCTCAGCAGCCTTCTTAGACTCATTGGTGTGGTTGTTATTCAATGGTGTGAGTTTTTTTTCTTCTTCCTTAATTACATTCTGACAGACAAATCCAGTCATGGAATCCCAATCAAAGAGATTAATCTGATGATTGAAATCAGGGCAGTATTTGTCTGACACAAAAATAGTGAGGATCCCTCTAAGGGTGACAGTATTAAACAGGATTTCAACAGATTAATTAATACAAAATACCAATCAATGAAACACCATAATTAGAGATGCACCAATCGACTGTCTTCATCCTGAATTGGCCAGCTTTTGCTCCAAACACACAATCGGCAACTGCTTTTTGTTCTATTTTGGTCAAACTGCATTACAATTCTTTTCCCAGAATTTTTTTTTTGGTAAATATTGCCACATCTGTAAATGTTTGCAGAAAAAAACAAATACTGATTTGTGGGTTTATTAATGTATCTGTGGTAGGAATTTACTGTCTTCATAAAAGTTGTTTTTTTGTCATTTTCCATATAATGCCTGTTAAAGTAGTCTTTTCTTTGTGTAGAGCGGTAACTAGAAATAGAAATATAACACCATCTGCTGTCAGTGGATGAGATGTTCACATCTTATTTTACTCTGATTTACAGGAGTGAGGCCTCAGTGCCATGCCAGAGAAATCCCATAGCACGGCCCATGACGTCCCAATGGGTGAAGGTAAGACAGCACTGCTCTGCATAGAAATTAAGTCAAACTTCTCACAGCCAAAGCAAATATTTAAAGGTGCTATATGTAACTTTTATTCTAAAATTAATCCTTTTTTTATTGCCTATATGTGAAGGGGTTGTAATCCCACATTACAATGATCCACTTGTCAGGTTTTGCCATTACCTCTGAAGGCCAGTATTCTTATTTCTATGTGAAGTCTCCGGGTCGGATTTTCTGTGAAATCCATCGGATGTGACGAGCATGCGCGCTCCCGAGCCTCTCTCCTTTTATATAAAGTCTATATGACGGCACTGCAGCTGGAGTCTGACAACACCAAAAAACTCCTGCCTCCAGCAGAACACACACTCCAACACAAAATCGGATCGAAAACATGGATCAACGTCGGCAGAGCGTTTGAATTTTGGAGAGACCTCCGGTATTTTTATTGTGATAAATGATAAGTTTTCAGATATGCTGAAGTAAGGGTAAACTGTAATGAAATAGTAAGGTAAACTACAGCATATATGAGACATGAAATGAATAAAAAAGACTATTCCAGGATAACAAAAGTAGGTGCTTTAGGATGTAACTTTTACACCAGACGGCTGGTTAGAAAGGTTCAAGTATCCCTCACTGATACTGTAGATGCTGTAACAGCTTTTCTAGCACTGTTATGACTAGAGTCAGCACCTGTACCCAAGACTATAGACTACAAGAGACGTATCTATTGTTGTCTCCTAACAAACATTTCAAACACTTTACATTTTACAAGTTTATGTGCAAAACTACATATTTTTAAAATGGACTGTTTGTCTAAATGGCTAGTTGGCATTGAGAAAGCCCTGAATAATGACACCACACCCTGATCAGACACGTTTCTTATTCAAAGTTCTCACAAGATGTCATTGTTCATTAAAAACCACTAGACAAAGAACACCAGAATGAAGCAGAACTTGAAACTTGAAATTGGTGTACTAACAAAAACATCTTCATAAACTTAAAATTTACATTTTTGTCCCAAGTATGTTCTAAGTAAATATATAAGATATTTCAGCATCCTCCTGTTGGGGGTCAAGTTTTTCTGGTTTGTCTAGCATTGTTTTTGAAGGCATCGGAGTTATCTTGTGTCAAAGTTCATGCCAAAAGGGTTGAAATGTTGGTCCAAAATTTTGGAATTATCACTTTTTCCAGTTGCTTGGTAAGATAAGATTACAATTTATATGCTGCCACAATAGGTTTAATGAGTGTAAATTGTAATCCGTCAACTGTCCCATAACTCCGTCAGACTAAAATAGCATAGCATTGTGCTGACCGCCACCCACAGACCCTAGCTTTAGTTATTCAATAGGTTTTTCATTTAAACATGTCCTTTGTATGAAGAACATGATCTTTCCAATCAAGTTAGTTTTAATATCAATACTTCAATACTTTTTCAATACTTTTTTTCATTTTTTTCATAAGCAGCTTTACAGAAAGTCATGATTTTAGTGTTTATAATAAATTATTTAACTATATATAACTAAGATATATTATTAATTGTCCACATTTAGCTGTTTAGAGATGGCTGATAATAGTATGTTTACATTTGGCAAAGATAAACAATCAAGTGCTTGTGATTTACTATTTATTGTGTTGCTGTATGTGAGTGTGCTGTATGTATGCGTGTAAAATTGGATAAACTTGTAATTAGGAGTTATTCATTTGTATAGAGGTTATATGGTAGGTTATATTCAGGTAATATGGTAGGTTATAAAGGTTATATTCAGTTTAAAGGGCACCTATTATGGCATTTAAAATGTTCCTAATATTGTTCTGGGAGTCCCCAACAACAGTTTTACATGAATGCAATGACAAACACTTTTGTTGTCTTATAATATGCATTTATTTTTACCTGATTTGCTCACCGACTCCCAAATGATTCGTACAACGACTCATTATTCCAAACCACTCCTTTGCGTGACGCTAATCGGTGGTGATTGGTCAGATGACCCAGTCAGTTATTGTTTGTCAGCCCAACGCATAAACATATTGATAAAGCACTGCAGTACTACAAGACGCTCTATTCTTTATGACAACTCCAATAACAGCGACAAACATTTCACATATTTAAAAAAAATTGACATTGGAGACCTAGAAGCTGAGCTGAGCGTAACTTACACACACACGCACACACATACTTATTTCGCCTTCCCTCCTCGCGCACCGACGCTACAAAACCCATAAAAGCAACAATTATTAATTATTTTTGTGATTCGGAGCAGGAAGCTGATCCATATACACTGCGTACTGAGACCTCCTTCAGGAACAACCGGCTTGCGAATCCACATTTGAATTCATTTATGTTTTTGAATGATTCGCCATTAAAATGATGAGAACACAATCGGGCTATACTGTTGTGGTATCGTTGCAAATATGAACTCTAACCACCGATTCTTCACATGCTCGTCCCTGGTAAATGAAAACAAAGTGGCTGAAGCATCTTTGCATTGTAGAACACGGCGTCTTGTCATGATGCTATTCAGCTGAAGTGTGTGTGTTCTAGACTTCAAGTTTACACTTCCGTCTGCACGCCCAAGAATTGGTAAACCCGGTATTAAACGGGCCCCAGTACTGAATTTTGAAAGACCGCTGTATCGATAAGCTCGGACGTTATCGGTTCTGCTGTCGGTACTGGAGAAATTATCATTCCTATAAAGACGTTATCTTGAACATGTTTATATGTTCAGTCTTGCCAGCATGTTCAGTCTTGCCAGCCTTTTCTATATATAAACTATATTTTAATTAAACCATTTGTCTGTGATGCAAATTTGAAATTCGCAGTTCAGAAGAGAGAGAGAGAGCGATCTCTCACGCAAAGCCACAGCACGCGCAACACGACAGCCCTTGCTTAATGACAATGAGGACAGAACTAAACATTCAACGTGGTTACACTTTAGATGTGGGATATTATTCTAATATATTTTGTATTTCGGCTTCCAAAGATTATAAAAAGAAGATATTTGAGATAAAACCGTTAAAAAACAAGATGCATGATCTGTCCAGCTTAACTTCCTTTAGCCTATGTCACAGCACTGCGGAGCGCTGTCAGTTCTTCCTAAAACCCAAACGTACCGTCAGAATCAGCACGATCGGCGATTGTTGCAAAATGCTGTCTTCTACTGTTGCAAGATCAAAAAATGGCTATTAAAAACACAAAAGCCTGCACAAGGCAGTGCGCGGTCCTAAACGGACTGCAACGAGACAAGAAAAGTAGCCTATACTTTGGGCTTCGTGTGTCCTTAACTATCAAATATACATAAAAATGTCAAAATGACCAGCTCTGAGATTCACTTAAACACAGTTTATTCACTTAAACATTCACTTAAACACGTAAATAATAGGGAGAAAATTATGGTGCTTCAGTTACCGATTAGATTTGCTCTCGGTCTTAAAGGGGCAGCAGTCTAATAGCCTAAACCTGCTGACGATTCAGCCATTAATGCAAATCAAACAACAAAAGGCAGAGAAAATCACTCACAGCTTTTGAATGAGTAACTTTAGATTTAATAAGCATTAATCTATCTATGATAAACTATACAGTGCTATTTTATATTTGATTACTAAATTAGGTTTCTTTTCAGACAGAAACAATTACCTGAAAAGATATGTTGGTACACCTTCCTGAAATTAAAGCACTTTGTATATAATTTGTATCTTGGATTAATTGTATTCTTGTGTTTGTACTTGTTTTTTTTTCTTATGTGTCCTTTTTGTATATAAAACAAAAAAAGCCTTCACATTGCTGCATAACAAAAAGATATTTTTCTTCGTTTTGCTTTTTCTATTTTACATTTCAAAATATAGAGTTTAATTATGTTCTTAATTCTTAAAAAAAAAAAAAAACATCAAAAAGAACCGATAAGAATACCGTTAAAGTACCGGATCGATAAGCGGTATCGGTAAGAGTAGTAATACCGATAAAACCTTAACGATACCCATCCCTACTCAAGAGTCGACTCTCACATTTAAAAGACAATAACTTTATATACGGTGCACTTTCAGATATAAATGTTTGCAGGATGTTTTCATTCCCTTAGAGCTATATTCCACACCACATGAACAGTAATTTTCAAAAATCCATGATAGGGGCTCTTTAACATGTAACATTTGGTCAAGTCAGCTTCATTTATATAGCACTGTTAACAATACAGATTGTTTCAAAGCAGTGATAATATGAAATGAATGGAATAGAGATTGTTTGGGCTTTACAGCAGATCTAGACAGTTGTAAAAATCTTTAGTTATTAACTTACACAACACCGCTTACAAATGAAAACTGTAAACTTTTTTTTTGTTGCTTTCTTTTCTGGCTGTTCATTTACACGACAATGTAATGAAAATGAAAGTATTTTTTGATCTTGGATGCATGTAAAACTATTGTAGGAGACATTTAAAACAAAATTAAGAACCTATATTATAGCGTAATGTGGAACTTCCCATCACCATTTGACATTCTTGCCCTCAAATGTTGAAACTACTGTTTATACCACAGGCTGTTTGAATGTGTGTGTGTGTTGTTGTTGTTGTTTTTTTACAGTTAATTCATAAACAATTTGCTTTATGTAAGAATATCTAAATTATCTGGTTTCATACATGCCAAAAATTGTATTTAATCAGGATATCAACCTGACAAATTTTATAAAAGAAATTAAGAATTCATTTAAAGAACTAATTTTTGTGGGTTAAATGAAGTAGAAATAGATCTTGAAATTACAAATGCAGGTGATGACTTTTTTTTTCCAGTGTTGTTGTTGTGCCATTGGATTTTTACTGTCCCTCTTTTGCCTGCCAAATGTCCTGTAGGACACACACACACACGTTAACTGCCCAACCCTCAAAAAGTCACTATTTGGATTTAAATAAGCAAATGCTTAATGATTGGATCATTATTGCAGTGATTATTATGTTTCTAGCATGTTTGTCAACAGCTCTTCTAACCCTAATTGATGGAGTGTGTGTAGCTTTACCTTTATTAACCAGGTTGACACGTTATGGGCATATTCATTTCATTTCATTTCATTTTTATTGTCCACAATGTGGAAATTTGCCTTCGGTCTCATAAAAACAACAATCAAACCAAAAACAACAAGAACAACAACACTAACACACAGACATCTTCAGGGCAAAATGCAGCAGAGCGGTAGCAATTATTACAGTGCATCAATGAGACTTGGTGTTCAACGTCCGGATTGCATTAGGAATAAAATAATTTTTAAAGATATTACGATTTGCCCTAGGTACTTTGTAACGTCTGGCGGAAGGGAGAAGTTCAAACTCCCTATTGAGTGGATGAGTGGGGTCTTTTGCTATTTTAAAAGTTTTTTTCCCGAGGACTTCCTCGTACATGTAATTTAGTTGTTTCTTACTTGACCCTATGATTTTTGAAGCGAGGTTTACTATTCTGCAACTTGCTTCTCCCTTTTACATTTAAATTACCGTACCACATCGCCATGTTAAAAGTTAGAATACTCTCTATAAGATTCTTATAAACTATTTCCATAATGTGCTTGCTCACTCTAAAGGAGTTGAGCTTGCGCAATAAATGGAGACGTTTATTGCAGGTTTTAAAAATATAATCTGTGTTTACACCAAAGTTTAGATTCGAATCAATATCCAGGATGACAATGTTAAGATTCATGAAGCTCAAATTGTGCACCAAAAATGAATGAACTTCTTGATGGAAATAACATTACAACATTTGAAGAGTTTGGTTCCAAAACGCTATAAATCCATTTTGATCAATTTGAGTAAAACTATGTTTTCTTTAGCAAGAAAATGGGAAGATGAAAACAACTATTTTCTGTTTTAAATTTTCACATAGCATTTGTAGGTTATAATAACAATAAAAAATTAAATCCAGGTTTTGATTTTCAAAGATTTAATATAAAAAATTTTGTTTTTTTCGCCAAAATGCAATAAATCCATTATTTATTTATTTTTCAAAATGCAATTCATCAAAATTAAATTGTATACACATTGAATTTGTTTTCTTGTGCATATAAATCCATTGCTTTTATATAAAATCATGTGCAAAACTGTTCAAAATAGAGCTGTAAAGAAAATTTAAAACTAAAAATGATTTGCCCATGATCCCTCTAGACTACACAAAATTACATTAAAGGGCACCTATTATGCCCCTTTTTACAAGATGTAATATTGGTCTCTGGTGTCCCCAGAATGTATTTGTGAAGTTTCAGCTCAAAATACCCCACAGTTAATTTATTATAACCATTTGAAAATGTCATTTTGGGGCCTGCTTAAAAATGAGCGGTTTCAGGGGGTATTCCACCTTAAATGCAAATGAGCTGCATATCCCCGCCCTGCCATTGGATGAGGGCGTAACTTGATACCTATGGCAGGCAGTCGGTACTGAGAGAGTGAAGAGACGCGCCGTATTGAATGTCATTCAGAGTACGTTTGAATCGGAATATTTAAATAGTATGAAGAGACTCCGGCAGAATAAACAAATGAGAATGGACCAGTACGTCTCGGTATGGTTATTTGATACTTTTATGTACTTTAGAGTTGTAATCGCGTCCCATTTGAAATGATGGATGTCCAACACACACACACAGACACTAGCGCAATTTTTTGAAACTACATATACATTCTGTGATAAAGTTTGCAACGTACGAGCGAAATTACATTTATGCGAGGCACCTGTGGCGTCATGTTTAGCTACTTGTCATAGGTGCTTCTGTGGCAAATGTGAGAAGATGGCTAACTTACAGAACACCAACATATATGCAGTTTTTAATACAATATCTTTAAAAATATATATATTTATAAACGTGTGGTTACACACTATACAAACAAGGTTTTAAATTATATACACAGACATCCTATGACGGCAATAACTTTAGACGCATTTGTTATTGAATTGGCTGACATTGACTGAAAAGACTATTTGCTCAAAAATCATAAAATACACGTACTGTTACTGGAGGTGACGGTGGATCGCAAACAGTAGACGACAATCCACACTTGAGGATTAACTTTTAAGCCACAACAACAGGATTAACCCACGAGTCCACGACAGAACATAAATTTACGTTTCCAAGAGACATTACCGGCTGTCGTCGTTGAAACAATGAAGGATGGTGTGTACAGATCACCGAGGGCGGGGTCTAGGCCACAGCCACACTGTCAATCAACCCCCTGTCTCCCGTTCTACGTCACAAAGACCTGGATCTCAGAACAGCTCGTTCTGAGGCAGTGCATATGATTTATTGAGATTGTAAAAAAACTACTGGATGGATTTTTATCATTCTAGGGTGGTTTTGCTCACACACTGCCAACACACATTTATGTTCAAACACCATGTAAAAGTGAATTTTCCATAATAGGTGCCCTTTAATATTTCAGACATCTTGTTGTATTGATTGTCTTGTGCATACTATTTATTCATCAATTAATATAATATATTAATATAACAATATTCAGTAACACTTTACGGTAAGGGTTCATGTTATGAATTATCATGAATTCATGTATAAATGAATGCATGAATTATGCATTCATTCATGCATTAATATCACCAGGAACTAACAACGTTTTTTTAACAGTTCAACTTTTTTTTTATTCAGGACTTCATGGATGAAAAACTCCTTAATTAAAACATTGACGTTAACTAAGATGAGCACATCATCATGAATTATGATTTATTAAGCATGATCTAACGTTACTTCTGCATATCGCTGTTGTCAACCTTGGGACGTCGCATCTGAAGTTTCTTGACGGCGATCAGCTGTAAAATGGCTTGGTCCTGCTCGGTTTTCGTTGACTTTGAATAAAACAACCGAAAGTTTTTCAAAAGATCCCCTGATGTCAGTGTGTCAGCGTGACAGAAGTTTGACGCGGTCGTGTGAGAACAAGCAACAGCCTGTAGTTAAAGCGCTGCCGTTACTGTTTACATTGCGTAGAATGGTGCGTTGTGATTGGTTGAGCGGATGTATCGCATTTTGCAGAAAAGGGAGACTGGCATTTGTCGCGGTTTGGAAAGAAAGGGAGAAAACATTACATAATAACACAGCGGATATCGCATTTTAGGTAAAATTAAACATTGACTTTTCAAGACCGACCAGATACAAAACAGATTTGCAGTAACTCAATTTTTTTTTTAAATGGCGTTTATCGCGTTTTGGAACTAAACTCTTCATTTATTTCTCTTTAGAGGTGCAGCAATTTTGGGGTCAAGATCTTGCATTGTCAGTGCAAGAGTCCAGCACTCTATAAAGTCTCCTCCAGCACATCCCAAAGACTTTCACTGAGTTTAAGATCTGGTATCAAAAGAGCATCAATTCATGTGTGAAAATGATTCTTCATCTTGATGCTCATCCCAACTAGGGCTGGGTATCGATTCACATTTCAATTTCGATTCGATTTCGATTCACAAGCTCTCAGTTCGATTCGATTTCGATTCTCGATTCCTGATTTGATTCTCGATTCGACTATAATGAAGATGTAATACAAATCCTATATTTATAAAAAAGAACAGTGGACATAAGTTTACTAGTGGTTAATTAATACAAGGAAATTAAGAGCCATAAACCTGTATATAAATAGATATATAAATATTTAGACCTTTTTTTACATTGATCTTACCTAAAATGGTAATGTAATTTTTTTGTTTATTTTTGTTTTAAGAGTTTATGTATGGAAGCTTGATTTCAATCTTTGAATTAAATTGAAAAAAATAGCACAAATAAATACAATAGAATAAAGACACAAATTAAGAGACATTTTGGGGTAGTTTTTGGGGTATAATACTACAGAAACTGAATAAAGTAATCCAATGTAAAATAACACTGGATAGTCTTTTTAGTCCAGACTGAATTAAATACAAAGGCTATTAATTCTGATTGCTTACAATTAATACTATATTCTGTTGTTATGACAACAGAATTAATGACTGACACAAATGGCTGCATTCACTTTAAGAACTAGTGCGCGAATCCATTACTGTTTCATTAACTTTCTGTCACACGCGTTTAATGCTAATGTAAGACATTACCGACTGTCTTTAAGAGGTTACTCACCAAGACCAGAGTTTTGACAATGTCGTGTGTTTTAACTGTTAAAGTGATATAATCCAGGGATAAAACGTTTGTTTCTGGCGAGCTGTTTGTGAGGCAGATTTAGGTTGTACTTTGCACGCAGTGAAAGACATCTCTGAGAGTGCGCGAGCACGGGATGGTTTAACATTGCTTGTAAAACTTAAAAAGACGTGAAAATGATAAACGTTAGTTACGATCATAGGTTATGATGCAATGCTGGCCCGATTGTTAAGTGAATATTCCGTCATGTCCCGACTCCTAAACGCGTGTGTGTATCGACAGCTTTGGCGCTTGCCTAGTGCAGAGAGACGAGAAGATGCAGCACCGCGTCCGCAAGCCCTTTATATGGAAAAAATCGATTCGTGGCCATTGAGAATCGATTTTGAATTGAACACATTTTAAAAAACGATTAATCGAAAAATCGATTTTTTTTGCCCAGCCCTAATCCCAACCGTTCTTTCACAATTTCAGCCTGATAAATCTTGACATTTTGTCATCCTCGAATATGATCATGATGTGTTTCATACATGGTTAATAAAAGAAAAGCTACACTCCATCAATTAGAATTAGATGAGCTGTTGCTAAATATACAACATGATAGAAACAAAACAATCACCGCAATAATGATGCAGTCATAGTCTCTTTTAACTCTAAACCACAAGGAAGCACATTTTATGTAAAATACACACATGCATACATATTCATGAGATCGTGATGTACTGTACATTTTTTTCAGTCTGCAACTCAAAACTCTGTGTGGAGAGCATTTGAGGGCATACACACAGGACAAGAACATAGGGTTATTTAAGGTGTATATATAGATATACTGTATAAATGTATAGTGAGGTGAGCAAACTGTATGTTTTGAGCCACGAGTAGCTGAGACTGCACACGTCTTGGGCTGTTTTTAAAACAGGTAAATGGATTAACAGACTGGATTATCTGGAGGTGAATTGAGAGATCTTACATGCTGTCGTCTCTGGTTAGTGTAAAGCCAAGCTTTCACATGTGAGGGACAGCGAGTGACAGTGTAGTGTCCTATAAGTTTCTTATTTTGGATGCATGTTTTCCCTTTATTGGAATCAGCCGTTGTTTGATATCTCAGTCTGCCAACTTTGGATTTTTACCTACTTTATGGTTCATTTAAAGAGCAGTATCACTTGAAGAAAGCTGTGTACAGGTAACAATTTTTTTGTGTATGTTTTTAATTTTCTTTTCTTTTTTTTACAAAGCAGTAATGATAGTCACAAAGATGAAATAAATGAAGATACGTTTATGAATTATTGAACTTGTTCCAACAACTTGAATACGTCAAAGACACGTGTTCGCTCCAAAAAACAATCATATTATGTTAACGTTGGGATGAAAAGTTGTATCGTAAGTGTTCATGTTGTAACAAATTTATCAAAGCAATTGAGCCCTGGTTGTGTTGTGATTTATATTGTTGTCATGCTTAATGACTTCAGTCATTAATTCACAATTGTTCATTATTGATTAAATGTGATGCATAAATGATAAACATTTTATATTATTCTGAGATTTTGCTGTGACCTTGTAAGCATATTTTGAGCTGTATATACCTCCTAGTCTTTGTTTGTGTACTCTTCCAAAGCACCTACATGCTTAACTACAGTAGAGGTCTTTGTAACACAAAACACAAAAGCACACAGCATGTGTTGCACAACAGTGCAGTTCATTATCATTAGTGTTAGGTTATTTTACAACACAGTTAAATTGTGTCTTAATGAGTTCTCAGGTGAACTGGAAGTCGTCTTTCAGCGCTGTTGTTATGCATTGCGGTGACTGTGAGCGTGTCGCGGGACTCAGGGTGTGTCTGTGTGTGTGCTGTAGCTGTCGGTTCTGCACAGCTGAGCCATGAGTGATGTGTTGTCTGTTCTGATTGGGGTGGGACACCAGTGATGCCCACCCCAATAACTCTCCGTAATTGAATAGATATTTCACTCTACGACTATTCTACATCTGCGGCGTGAAGGAGACTAGGCAGTGAACATTGTAAGGTTGATTTACATCTGTCAGGTGATTTGTCAACTGTATGGCAGGAGATGGTGTTTGTCTGAAGACTCCCTGTATGCAGTGAGCTGGTTTTAACACTCGTCGAGTTTTGTGAACCTGGGTGTCTTGAAAATTATCAATTTGAACGGCAAAAACTCTACATGGAGGTGTGTAAAAATTGTTTTTGGTTTATTTTTGTTAGCTAGATTAGACTGTGTTCCCACTGTTACCATTGTTAAAATTTTAAAATTCAAATGTGATGGTATAAATACTATATATCGCTAAAACAAATCTTCAGTTTTGCATGAAATGAGATTCATTGGAGATTAAAAATATAATTAAATTCGCCCCATTTCTGCATCTGTAGTAGCTCTATTCCTTTCCATGTAGGACCACAGATATTCTTCAATATGTAGCACTTCCTCACGGTTCAGTCCATATGTGTATTTTCTACATATTCCTCCCTACAAGTTTGATGTTTCCACCATATCATCCCTTTCCACCTGGAATAGGTACGCTTTCCCAGCATCAAGTCACCTTTGGCTCGACATAAGCAATGGCCCGATGGCCCGATGGCCCGGGGCCAGTAAAAGAGTATGTCGGGCTAGTTTATTGGCCAGTCACTTGCCCGCGCGGGCCAGTAACAGGCAATCAGCAAAACAAACAGCAAACGTCATACACAGTGTGGCGCGAAGAGTGTCAATGTTAAAATGCCAAAGAACTACGAGGCTGGACATTCCTAGAGTCATGGAAAACACAGTACACCTGGTAGGGATGGATGGGTACTCTGTATTAAACGGGACTGAATTTTGAAAGACCGCTGTATCGATAAGCTCGGACGTTATTGTTATTGCTGTCGCTGGAGAAATACATAGGCTATCATTTATTATTGCTATAAAAAAAAATAACCATCTCGCTGAGTCGCCAGCCATGTCTAGGCCTATATATAATAAAATTAAACCATTTGTCTGTGATGCATTTTGCTATTCACGCAGTCCAGAAGAGGAAGAGAGAGAGAGAGAGATCTCACGCGGTGCCACAGCGCGCACAACACCTGACGGAGGACAGAACTAAACATTCAAGTTATGGTTACACTTTAGATCTGTGATATAATATGATTTTATTTTAGATTTCAGCTTCCAAAGATTATAGAATATATTTGAGGTAAAGCCATTAAAAACTGCATTCTGTCTAGCGCAACGTCCTTACCATCACAGCAGTAGGCTACAGTAGCACGCTGTCATTTCTCCTTAAAGGGTTAGTTCACCCAAAAATGAAAATTAAGTCATTAATTACTCACCCCCATGCTGTACCAACCCCGTAAGACCTTCGTTCGTCTTCGGAACACAAATGAAGATATTTTTGATTAAATTTGAGAGCTGTATAACTACCACATTGGCTCCTAAGGGACTGCCTCTTGACGGCCCAGAAAGTCAATGAAGAAAATGTTTAAATATCCCAAGTGACTACCGTGGCTCAACTATATGTTTATCAAGCGACGAGAATACTTTTTGTGCGAAAAAACAAACAAAAATAACGAGTTTATTCGACTATTTCTTTTTATTCCTTGTAGGCCAGAAACGAGATTTCCTTAGATTTCCACGACGCATGCGCGAGAATTGCGATCTGAAGTAGTGTAAAGCAGATCGCAATTCTCACGCATGCGTCGTGGAAATCTAAGGAAATCTCGTTTAATTAATTTTATATAAAAATGAATAATTTTGATAAAAATGTTATCTCCGTGCAAACTTCAAAAACGTGAATCTGTGAAAACTGTGTCTGTGATGGTGTGCACATGCGTTTAGTCTATAGGTGTGCACATTTGAATAAATATGTGTGCCGACTGCCGACGTGTAGTCTTTCTCTACAAATTGACGGTTGACCTCAACAAAAACTACCTTTCTGGCTTTAAAAATTCATAATACAGCATTTTTTTTTTTATCGCTTCCACATGTCCATGTGAACCAGAATTATTTTGACAATGTTTTATCTGTACAGAGTAGTTGACACTTCAGGACTGGGTTGTCATCATGTCCAGGCGCAGGTCCTACATCTGGATACGGCCTGGATCCGGCGGACTTCAGTACACCTCGGGATAAACAGAGAGATATAGCGTAGTAATATTAGTGTAGACACCATTCTTCTTATGATGTAATGAGTACATCAGGATTTGATGGATTTGGCTGACCTAATCTATGCAGCCTAACATTGAATTATAGAAGTCTATAGTGTGTTATGTCTATGCTAGGTCAAAGAGATGTTTTTTAGTCTAGATTTGAACTGACAGAGTGTGTCTGCTTCGTGGAAAATGTTAGGAAGACTGTTCCAGTGTTTAGGTGCTAAATAGGAAAATGATCTACCGCCAGCAGTCGATTTTGATATTCTAGGTATTATCAACTGGCCAGAATTATGAGATCTCAATAGAGGTGAAAGACTATAATGCGTTAAGAGCTCGCACAAGTACTGGGGAGATAAACAATTTAGTGCTTTGAAAGTAATCAGCAATATTTTAAAATTTAGAAGATTTGACCGAGCATACATCAAGTGTTAGACAGTTTTCTAGATTATTACGTGAAGAAGTTTTTAGCCAATAATGAGAATCTGTTTTTTTTTTTGTTTTTTTTTTCAGAATTTAGTAGGACATTACTAGTAGTCATCCAGTTTTTTATATCAGCTATGCATTCTGTTATTTTGTGGATTGGTAAGTTTCATCAGGGCGTGAAGAAATATAGAGCTGAGTATCATCAGCATAACAGTGAAAACTAATGCCATGCTTCCTAGTGGTACCTCCCAAGGGTAGCATGTACAGAGTGAACAGCAGAGGTCCTAATACTGAGCCTTGTGGTACAACATACTGTACTTGTGATCTATAAGACATCTCTTTATTTACACTGATGACGGTCAGATAAGTACGATTTAAACAATGCTTATGCAATTCCACTAATGCCAACATAGTTTTCGAGTCTATTTAAAAGAATGTTGTGGTCAATAGTATCAACTGGAACACTAAGATCGACTAACACCAATAGCGAGATACAAATGTTAAATGGTAAATGGACTGAATTTATATAGCGCTTTCACAGATCCAATGGGCATCAAAGCGCTTTACATATTGCCTCACATTCACCCATTCACTCACTCATATACCGACGGCAGTGTCAGCCATGCAAGGCGCCATCCAACTCGTCGGGAGCAGCTGGGGTTGGGTGTCTTGCTCATGGACACCTCAACACTTGGTCAGGTGGAACCAAGGATTGAACCACCAACCTTCGGGTTTGTAGACAACCTACATGAACCACTGAACGGAGTTGTGAGGATACTAGGGGTGGAACTGTACATGTATTCGAATTGAACCGAAACGGTATGGTTCAATACCGTTGAACCATACCGTTCCGTTCTGAACCATACCGTTCACTGTTCTGTGCACGCATTTACACAGAGAATACACGGTATAAAAATAAATAAAACTCGCGTGCATATTAATTAATGTAATGCGGAACTACTGTTAGATAAAAACTGTTCTTATATTTGTGTACAATCGGAATGAAACACAATATTGTGCTTTTGTCACACTGTAAACTTTTGACAAACTGTAACCTACAACTGTCACCCAACCAAAATCACACACACATGCACACACACACTGTTTTAAAAGCAAAACATATTTATCCAACTCCATTTCAAAACAGTCTGTGGGACCCATCTTTTGGACAGTCGTCATATTCCTCGGAGCACTAATCTTACACATTCTACATTGATTAAAAAAGAAAATCGCATGTGTTTTTAATGGTAGTATTATTTTATACAGAAATCAATTATTTATAATTCAGATGAGAATAATGTTACATTGTTAATTAATAATTATTAATTAAAAATGATTAATAAATAAAATTAAGGAAAACAAAGATATTGATCTGAAATATAGCAAAATAATTTTAAATTAATTCAGGTACAATTACCAAACATATCGCAAGGTATTTTTTTCTTTTTATTCATTTAATTAATAAACTAATTATATAAAACTATTGTCAGTGCACTACAAATAAACTGGTTCTATGCTTTTTGTATTTTTTTTTAATTTATTTAAAAAAATACAATGCCTTCTGTATTTTTGTTTTGCTTTTCCCTCCATTGTACCGAAATCGTACCGAACCGTAATGTCTGAGGTAACGCTTCCTTTTACAGTACAGTACTTACAGAGTACTTATCTAGAAAATACTGGCTAATATAAGGAAAGTACATGGAACAGGGGTAGGTTTAGGGGTAGGTTCAGGGTTAGTACTAGTTATTACCCAGTAATTGTAGTTACTAAAATAAGTACATAATCTTTACATGGGTAATTGCACTGTAAAAGGAAGCGTTACCATGTATGTACCGAGGTGTGAACCAAAACGTGACTTCTGTGTACCGTTCCACCCCTAGAGGATACTGCCTTTTTTAGTGTCTTTGACAGAAAAGGTAGCTTCGAGATTGGCCTGTAATTGACTAATTCTGCGTTTTTTAAATAAGTGGTTCTAATCATAGCCAGCTTAAAAGTTTTTGGTACGTATCCTCCTAATGGCAAAGATGAATGAATGATATTAAGAAGAGGATCTATGACCTCTGGAAACATCTCTTTCAATAGTTTAGTTGGTATAGGGTCTAACATGTTGTTGATTTATATGATTTAACATGTTTAGAAAATTCTACCTCTCCTATAGCAATGAATGGAATTTTTCCCTGGGGAGACTACCATGCACTTCCTGATGCGATACTGTAGTAGACTGTTGCATAGTTAAAATATTCTCTCTAATATTATCAATCTTGTAAGTAAAGAAGTTCATAAAGTCATTACTGCTGTGTTGCTTTTCGTCCATTTAGCCACTGTTTCGAATAAAGGGTTATTTTTATTTTCTTCTAAGAGGGTTGAAAAATAAGGAGATTTAGTAGTTTTAAGGCTTTTCTTTACACAATTGTGCTCTCTCCATGAAATGCAAAAATAACATTTTGTTTTGTGTTGTTTTCTTCCAGTTGCGCTCCATTTTTCTGTCTGCTCTCTTAAAGGCACAATATGTATTTTTTTTTTATGCTTTAAAAATAGCAAAAATAACTGTATCTATGTTATATATTTCTATTAGATGTACATTATCCCAACAGTTTCCACCAAATTTCAAATCCAGAGAAATTTAAAGTTTAATTCGAAGACACGGGACGTTTCTTTATTTCTGTCTAGAGTGTACTTGTTGTACCACAGTGTTGGACTATTTTCTTTAATCTTCTTTAAGCGTAACAGAGCAACTGTGTCTAAAGTGCTGGAAAAGAGAGAGTTAAAAGATTCTGTCACGATATCGAGTTCTTTTAAGCTATCCGGGATGCTGAGATGATAAAACTGATCAGTAATATTATTGATAAAGCAAGCTTTAGTGGCAGAAGTTATAGGTCTGACATATTTGTAACATGGAGTCGGCTTTGCAACCTTGGGCTAAATGGAGTATACACGAGACTAGATAGTGATCTGAGATGTCATCGCTCTGCTGCAGAATTTCAACAGCATCAACACTGATTCCATGTGATAATATTAGATGTAAAGTATGATTACGACAATGAGTAGGTCCTGACACGTATTGTTGAACTCCAGATTTTAGAATGTCTCTAAATGCCAATCCCAATGCATATTTTTCGTTTGCATTTTGCATTTTTTTTATCTACATGTATATTAAAATCACCAACAATTAGGACTTTATCTGCAGCAAGTATTAACTCTGATAGAAAATCAGCAATTTCTTTTGTAAAATCTTACATTAAGCACCAACACTTCAAAATAATTATATTTGAAATGAGACTTAATTCTGAGGATATTACTATAAATTACAGCCACACCTCCCCCTTTGCATTTCGTTAACCACTGGTCATGACATAACAACCGTCTCCATGGTATGTCCATTCCATCCCTATAGGCATATGAGGGTCTTTTTGGCTTACATGGGGTGCCGGCGCTGGATAGGTTACAACTTAGCAAGGGCAATTGACAACAGGCTTGCCAGCATCTGCATCACCGACACTCGTAGCATAGATGTTATATCGTGTTTCAAAAGGATCCCATATGTCAGCCGACATAATGTTGAACTCAGTCATGTTTTATGTGCATATTTTTGTTTCTGTGCTTGAGTTTGGGTGGCATTCTGTCATTTAGGTCATTCCATGGCCGCTAAGCAGTCAGTAATGTTCTGCTTTGGACACAATGCGTGTCTCTGTCTTTATTAAGCAACAATGAGTATGTGTGCTCCACTGATTTTTTTATTTTTTTTTTAACTATGTCACCATTCTGGGCTCAGTAACAAAGCAGTTTCTTATTTTAAGCTGTTAGCCAGTAGTTTTCTTAAAGATGTGTGCACTGTATCTTTTTCTTTTTGCTTTAATACAGTTGCATTAGCAGGGCAGATTGACGGCTATAGATTAGAAGAAATGTCACCTTATGCGAGTCGTGTTGGAGAAAAGGACTGCACATCTGCGGTAAATTATATGTGAAGTATGCATACTGTATGTATTATAGCAGGACATTGGATTTATTATTATTATTATTATTGGTAAATACAGATTGTCCTTGTCCAAAATAGTGGAAGTGCCTCTTAATGTAAGATTTTCCACAAAAAATTCTCAAATATTTTCTTAGGAATTTTTTTTATCTTAAAGGTGCTGTATGCAACGTTTAGCGACCTCTAGCGGTGATGTTTCAGAATGCAACAAGAGCGCTCATGCTCGTGCTCAATCTCAAGAGCGAGCAATCATTCACTACCAGCCACACGGAGACTTTCAACGCAACGCGAAATTATCACACATGCTGGAAACTAATGTAAACTCCCACTGCAGTTACAATAATAGCCTACTTTTATCAGCTTGA
This sequence comes from Pimephales promelas, assembly GCF_988280905.1. Taxonomy (NCBI): domain Eukaryota; kingdom Metazoa; phylum Chordata; class Actinopteri; order Cypriniformes; family Leuciscidae; genus Pimephales; species Pimephales promelas. The sequence continues at coordinate 8,254,304 of NC_142781.1, forward strand.
CGTTGAAGTAATGCTCTGTGCTCGTACCATGATCATAATGTTACAATAAACTGCATTTAGCCGACATGTGATGTTATATAGCATAAGCCATTTCTCTAACTATTCGTGTATCTTTCACAATCAGCAATGTCAACATAGGTGAATGTATAATATGATAATGAAAACGGTTAGTGAACTAAACTGAACAGTTTCAGTGTATCAGTAAGATCACTGAACGTGTCTGGAAATTTGTAAACAATATGGTAGTGGGATGACGACATTAGTCAGTACGTTAGATCTAGTAAATAAAATAAGTTACATACTAAATGTTATACTAATGTTATCCTGGAACATTCTTTTGTATCATGTCATGTTTCATGTAGTTTACCTTGCTATTTCACTTGAGTTTACTATGTTGATCCGCGTTTTCATTCGGAGTCGATCAGATTCACGTTTTGCCTGACGAGCTTGAGCAGATAAAACTTTTTTTTGTTTTTTATATTTATGTGGAGTTTGTGTTTGAGTCAGTGTTGTGCTGGAGGCAGGACGTTTTGGGGGGTTATCAGACTCCATGTCGTCAGCTGAAGTGCCGTTGTTCGCATGATAGACTGTAGGATGGAGAGGCTCGGGACTCGGGAGTGCGCATGCACGTCACTTCTGATGGATTTCGCAGGAAATCCGACCCGGAGACCTCGCATATAAATAAGAATATTGGCCTTCAGAGTTAATTGCAAAACCAGAAAAGTGGATCGTTGCAATGTGTGATTTACAACCCCTTCAAACACAATAAATAAAAATGTGGCAATGGCACATAAATGGCAATAAAAAAAGGATTCATTTTATAAAAATAGTTACATATAGAACCTTTAAGAAAATGACTTTGGTTTTATCTGATTGTATGGTGGTTCTTTCTGAATGCTCGCTGAACATCTTTTTTGTTCTGCCTGCACACTTTTCCATTGCAACTGGCTTATCATGAGTGTTTTTTGTGGTCCTGGTATTTGAAATATTATTATTTTTAAAGAGCCTTTCTTGAGATGGGTGGGTCTATTGCATTCATTTGCACGTCTTGTGTTCTCTCTCTATGAGAGAACGAGTGAGTGGGCTGCTAGAGTGAATGCAACTTGAGTATGGGCACTCTCGTTCTGATTACTGATGAAAATGATGTTTTAATGTTATGACTCACTTAGGATCAGGCCATGAGGCTTATTATAATCTTGCACATACAAGATTATTTGCAAACTAATTCAAGGTCATCAAAACAAAGAACAATAACAAGATCAAAACAAATCCAAAAGGCAGAGTTCTAAATGAGCTATTCAACAACATGCTAACGCAGAGAGCTACAGTAACAAGAGGTGCTCCAAGATCAATGTGGACCAGTCTAGCTTATTAGCCCATAAAGACATGACACACCCAGAGTCACGCAAACAGAAAGCTCCACGCAAAATCAGAAATGAGAAAAAGATCTGATTGATGGATTATGGTGAATTTGGACTCATTTTAATTGTAAGCATGCGGTGTGACAAAAGCAAATAGAGCCCATTATAACCAGTGTCTACACTGAATGTGACATGACAACAAATACCCGACAGTAAACCTCTCCAGACACGTAGGCTCACTGGCCATCCTCCAATGGTCAGCGTGTGGTCACTCACAGTAAGATTCAATGCTGTCATAAACAGTCTATATTTAAATTCCTGAAGAAATGGGATAACCTTTCATGGGTAAGAATGTGTTGGGTTAGGTGTAGGGGTGGGTGATATGGCAAACATGTCCCTATTTTAAAAACAAAGCTGTACCAGGTCACAAAATATAAAATAAAGAAGAATTGCAGACATGTAGGCCAAAGTGGCGATGATAAAAAATCTTTTATCGTCATTGTTTATACAAATGAAATAAGCAGTGACTTTTTATTTTTCAGCTACAGGTGTATTTAACAGTAGCATTCAAGAAAGAAATGAATACAAATAAAACACTATAGACTTCACTGAATAAATTATACATTGATTCTAATTAAAGCTACGATTAAAATTAAGTTCAAGATTTTTACTTGTTTTGAAAAAATGTACAATTTGAAGAAGTCAAAAGCCTATTTTATTTGTAAAAACTGTACAGTTGAAGGCCAATTTTTAATTGTATTAATTTCTTTGGAATGCTCAGTATACAGTATCTGTCATAATTAGTTGGCTGATTTTAAACTGTCATTTTACACGTGTCATTAAATTTATTGTTATTTAACTTAGCTTGTGTGAAAACCATAGCCTTGTGCATCCTTGCATTAAGGATGAAGTTCATTAATTTTAAGCAACTTACACTAATTTAATGTAACTTAAATGTATAAAAAAGTATTGCAGTGTAACAGATTAAATGCAAATAGCCAACTTTTATGGCAAAGCTATTAACTGTTTAATAGAAATACTTAGGTAGAAATACTTGTGAGGAATTTAATACATTACAGTAACATAATTCATTACTACAACAACTGATTTCTGCTGCACACATAGAGGCTTTAGGCTAATTAGGGGCATAGGGACAGAAACAGTGGCATGGGAATGTTTTCACTTTCTGTCAAACACAATGGAGGTGTTAGGAAGACAACAGATTTTTCCCTGTCATCCGGTTCATGTTGAATTCACAGTTTTAGAATTCTTTTCTAATATCCATTACAATAACAGCAAAATTGTTGCGTGTTATTATGTGGTCTCCAGTTGGAGCGTTTGGAAAGATTTTGTGAAGTTTGGCTTGATCGACATTGTTTCTTTCTGCAGCACTATCGGTCTTAACAGTTCTCTTACCGTAACAGCAACTCTTACCATACAAAGATCGCCGGCTGCCTCAGATTTACTGCACGCTATTACCGTGACGTTCTTATTTAATCTTGACAAACTGTGTAGCATTAGAAAGTTTTAAGACTGCAGCTTTGAAGTTTGACCACTGTTCATAATAAAACTGGGCTACAGTGACAGTAATTTCTTAGTTTATGTCAGGGGTGTAAAATAACATGTAAATTGTCTAAGTTACTAATGTAACCAGAACGGAGAAGTTACGTCAGAACTGACGAATTGGAATCTCGCCTGAGAGCCTTTGAGTGTAAACCCTCCGAGTGGAATGAGCCTTCACCCTCAGGGGGTACGACTGATCTTGGGCTCGGTATGCCAAGACTGTGGTGCCACTATCCAGTGGGCCAATCTCTGCTTGGAGACAGCCTTTCCCTTCTGCTGTCCTCCATTATAGACAGAGCTGTTCTGACGTCCTGAAGCTCTGCGCTTGGTCCACACACAGACGCAAAGTGTGGATGGGAAAGAGCAGAGCCAGGGCTGGGTCTCTGCCTCCTCCAGGGGCATCGCTTGCAGGTTCACCCCCTGGTCCCTGAAGGGAGTGGCGGAAACCTGGGGCAAGTAACAGGGCACGTATACGTTTGAATTCCAGGCATGATTTGTTGACTGAAAATGCTTGCAGATCCCCTGCCTGCAGTCAGGAGCGCCTTCTTAAGAGACAGGATTTTAAGCTCTACTAACTGCAGGGATTTGAAGAGGTCACTCTGTAAGGCCGCTAAGACCAAGGTGAGGGACAATTTAACCTTCTCGTGCCAGTAGCGGAGGAAAAAACATTGGGAGAAACCAGGCTCAGTCAGGAGACAAGTTCTCCTCTGGACATGATTATATGAGACAGTACATGATTTGTATGGGGGTTTTGTTCATGCAATTTGTGGTATTTTTGCATCAAAAACAGTTCTGTGATCTAGGACCTTTATCCACTTTTTTTTTTTTTTTTTATTATCCGCATTCAGTTATTTTAGCTGTACAAAAATGGTCCCGTATTATTTGGCTGGTTTGTTTCTAGCTTGTAAAATTCTTTGGTTTCCTGCTAAGATTTTATTCTAAAGATTTTAGACATTTATTTAGGCATTTATTTATTTATTTTACGTACTTAAGTACCGGTACTCTTGACACCTTTAGTATAGATATTAAAGGACAGATGTGGTTAAGATCTGAGTCTTTGTGGCTGTGTAATGACCATCTAACCCCCCACACACATGGCTTTTATGCCCCATAGACCGCTAGCCAGTTCAAAGCTAGCAATAGGTCACCGGTGACTTTTATCTTTTACCCCATTGGCTTCAGAGAAAGGTTTTTAAATGGAGAGCTTGCTTTTAACTCAGAACAGGTGAACTTTATCAGGTGTCCTTAATGTAGAATTTCAGGGCATACTGTTACATTTTGGTAGTTGACATTTGACTATGCAAGGGATAAAAGGTGATACTTTTTCTTTTACAGCTTAATATACAGAGGTAATTACTTTATAAGTAAACCTTTGCAGATTGGTTTTCATGAAGTGTAAACAGAGTGGTGCTATCACAACATTGGTCTGTATGTTTGAGCTTCAAACCAGCCTGACACTAGTGATGTCCAATTTCATCCTTCTTTTGAGCAAATTTGCAGCAAATAACCAGTGAAGCTGGTTACAAAATCAAACTGAATCAAACTTTAGTTTCGGGTTGATGACTGAAGGTGCAATTTTGACGTCACAAATCCCCTTACATCCAAATGAGACATTTTTGAAACTTTATTAAATGTTCTTTTGTATTGAGGAGGACAATTTATTTAAGATTTTTGGTCTAAAATATCCCAAAACTACTGGAATAATGTTAGATGTTTTGCTGACTTGTGTACGTACTTTATCACAGAGAAATTAATTGTCTATTTAAACCAGTGTAACGACCCGTGTCATTGCTTCTCCTGTCATTGATGCCATATACGCGTTACCCTCGATTTATGGTTTTACTTCCTTAGAAACCATGGAAACAACAGTCACTATTTGTTATTGGACAGGTGAACAACTGTTTGGATACCTTTATGGGGTTAGTCTTATTGTTTTATTCTCGTTTGTTTGTTTTTTTTATTCACCACGAGTAAGAGGTGTGTGCCATGCCTCAGTGACAACACAGTTTTGTCAAGACGTGGCTAACACATTGAGGCCCTGTTTACACAAGAACGCTCGCGGGTGAAAACGTAAAAATATTTTATCGGATGTGCCTTTCGTTTACACGGCAACGGCGTTTTTGAGCCTCAAAAATTGAAACCACCCTCCAGAGTGGAAATCTTAAAAACGCTCCACCACCGTGCTCCCGTGTAAACGGTAAAAACGCAAAAGTCTGCTTGACGGTGAAAGTTGTACGCAGGCGTGTGGACTTGGTGTTGTTGTAGTATGCACTCCTAGCCGCCTGAAATGCATGCTACATTGAATTTCACACACTTTTGCGTCTCCGTTTGCACGCGGATTTCCCATACAAAACGCTCGTCTAAACGCAGAATAAAAAAGATGACTTTTGCGTTTTCTCTTCAGAATCGTTTCCGTGTAAACAGCCTAAGAAAGAGCTTAATTTGTTGTAACTGTAATACAGCATTTTCTTCACCATACAATATATTTTTATATTAATTGCATACCATTTAGCAGTGTCATACAGCTTTTATTAATGTCATCCAGCTTTTATTAATATGAAATTCTAATAGTCAAGCCTTTATTTATATAGTGTTATAATACAGATTGTTTCAAAGCAGCTCTACAGAGATAACGTGAAAATAATATAACAGTTTGTTTCTTGAAGAAAATAGCGTCACAGTCCCGCTTGAGTAAGTTCAGTGATGGTTAATTTTTGTTGTAAAAAAAGTTATTCATTTAGTTCAATTATATATATTGCCGTTCTGGAGAAAACCGTGATGTTATCATCCAACTCAGTTCAGTTCTCAATCTCATATAATGGTGTCAATGCAGGCAGATCAATAATATTGTTGAATATTAGTATTAATCTAAAATGTATACAATATGTAATAGGGAGCCAACCGGGCTAATAATTCCTGGTTCTGATAAACTCGAGCTGCTGCATTTTAGACCAGCTGGTTTATTTATTAAGCGTGCAGGGCAACCACCCAGTAGAAATTACAATAATCTAGCCTTGATGTCATGAACGCATGCATTACTTGTTCTGCATTTTTAATTGGGAGCATATGATGTAATTTAGATATATTTTAAGATGGAAGAATGCAGTTTTACAGATACTAGAGACTAGGGATGTCCCGATACCACTTTTTCACTTCCGATACCGATGCCGCAGCTTTGGCTATTTGCTGATACTGATATCAATCTGATCATTTGTAATACTAATACTGAGCACTTTGCTCAATTAGCAACCTGAAAACATCTCACTCAAATAGAGAAAAAATACAACTCCAGTATATAGTCCACAACAACAGTTTGAAAGACAGATTATGAAAGACTCACCCTTTATTCAAACACTACAAAAAAGGAAGAAAAAAATACAAGTTGCGTACTTTAGTACTTAAAGCTACCAACAGGTTTAAAATAAATCATTAACAAGATTTAGAATTACCCTTTGATCCGTGTACTTTTGCTTCCATTCGTTTTTTCTTTTTTTTTACCCATAAAACGAAAAATGAACGGTAGTAATTTTAAAACGTGAAGTTGAACACCAAAATTTTCATTTAAACTGTAGGCACGTCAAATGCAGCGCAACATTTTTTTTTACGTATTTTCAGATTTTTTTGTGCACCCAATTTTTTTATTTATTTTTTTATTTTACAAAAGCACAGTGTTTTCTTGTATATCTCCGATCTAGAGTCCTGGGCCAGTATTAGCACGATGCTGTAGATCGGATCGGGACATCCCTACTAGAAACGTGATTTTCAAATGAAAGATTGATTCTTCTCTCTCTTTTCAATGAGCACACCCAGGTTCTAAACCGACGACGAGGACTTGACAGAGCAGCCATCATGTGTTAGACAGTTTTCAGGTTATTACGTGAGGAAGTTTTTTGTCCAATAATTACAATCTCTGTTTTTTTTTTCAGAATTAAATAGTAGGAAATTGCTATTTGTCCAGTTTTTTTTTATATCCGCTATGCATTCTGTTAATTTTGTGAATTGGTAAGATTTCATCAGGGCGTGAAGAAAAATAACGCTGAGTATCACATGTTATACCACTGTATAACAGTGAAAACTAATGCCATGCTTCCTAATGATATCTCCCAAGGGTAGCGTACAGAGTGAACAGCAACGGTCCTAGTACTGAGCCTTGTGGTACGCCATACTGAACTTGTGATCGATAAGACATCTCTTAATTTACTGCTACAAACTGATAACGGTCAGATAAGTATGATTTAAACCATGCTAGTGCAATTTCACTAATATGTGTTAATAATAGGGATATATAGGGAATAATAGGAATTATTTATTATTAGGGCCCAAGCCCTGAAAGGGCAAAGGCCCTATTGTTTTCCTTGGGATTATTTATTAGGGCCCAAGCCCTGAAAGGGCGAAGGCCTTATTGTTTTCGTTAGGATTATTTTTTTCTGTTATTATTATTAATTTTTATTATTATTATTATTTTTCTTACGACTATTCGGGCACGTTTGGGGCCCTTAACTTGCTCAAAGCTGTGCAAATGTGCAAAGTTTCAGAAACGGACGTGGTAAGGGCTCAGTAGCGCCACCTTTTGACAAAATTGGGATTGTTAGTTTTATCTACAGTTACAAACATCGTTATGTATGTTGTACTCCTCAAGCCGGACAACTTTCTAATTTACACTCATTAGCTAGGACCCACAGAAAGTCAGATATTTTTGTTTGAATATGGTGAGCCTCTCTCTGAGCCTACGTTTCTGTATGGCAAGCCATTTTAACATTTAAAATCTAAGTTTTACTATCTGGAATTAACATTGTAGATATCAACAACGTCTTTCTGACTAGTCATAATTACATTTCGGATAGTTTGTATTATCATTTAAAATATCTGTAACGTAATTGTGACTAGTCGAAACAACAGATCGGTATGGCAAACCATTTTAACATTTAATCATTTTAATCTACTAGTCTCTATTTTCACGCTACCGTTGTAAAGAACGATACTTAAAACATAACCCTAAATCGCCATAAGGCAGGGCTTTTCAATTGGCGGGCCAAGTGCGGCCCGCCGATCATCTCCATGCGGCCCGAGAGCACTCCAACCGCCCCCTCCTATTTTCTGGTGGTGCGGCTAAATTTGGTTTGATATGCGCGTGGCCGCAGTGGCGCATGCAGCTGGATGACTATACGCACTGTGTGTATGAGCGCTCCGACTGACCTGAGAGAAACGTTTTCAGTCCGAATATTTCAGCAGTTATTATGTGTGTCCCGTATTTCTGTCGACTGAATCAGCGATATTAATCATTCGTTGGTTCGATTCCTATTTCCTTTTCATGAATTGGCCAAACGCGTGTACATAACAGTCGGACACGATTCGGATTCGTTCAGACCGTTCTGTCACTGAATCATCTGAAGCGGTTTCTCGGTCAGTAAGAACAAATAGAGAACAAAATAGCGCTGGTTTCAGTTGTTTCACTAGTTTACTTTGAACTAGGCAGCACGGGCCAGTGTATAACGGAACGCAAAGCTTAATGGAGTTGCGTTTACTCCCGCTCCCGGACACTATTATTAAACAGCGTTGCGACATCCATTGAGAAGCATTTCAATCGGACACTCCTCACTGTTACAAACCACAAATCACTCAAGGATTTTAACTAGTTTTAAATCGGATGAAACAGCCTTAACATTCCCAACACTACTGATGAGGTAAATAGCAAAAACATGAACAAAGAATACTATAAATGCCATAATCACCACCCTTACAAACATTTACCATGAATGTAATAATTTACCATGGTTTGGGCAGAAATGTGGAATATTTATATTGAATACTATGTTATAGTCATTTATTTTGCATTAGATTTATTAGGGGGGTATAATTCATTGTGTGTATAATTGTTTACCTGTTTAGGCATTTTTTATACAGTGGTAGTGAGCCACAAGTCAGGATATTTTAATTTAAGCCTATAATAATTATTAATAAAATAATTCTTACCAATAGCTATGATATTGCATAATTCAATATATTTGTAGCTGTAAAAAGTTATTTATTATGGTCTGCATACTGTTGGGTACCACATTTCCTAGTAAATGCAAAACCTTTTTTTTTGTTTACTTTAGCTCACTTATTGATACTGTTATGTCTCAATAAATGAGCTAAACCCACCGGCCCAGCTCAACTTTTCGATTTAATAATGCGGCCCTCAAATGAAGCTAATTGAATAGCCCTGCTGTCGCCAGGCTACCGTCTTAATGAACGAGTCATGGATTCATTCGTTCAAAATGCTGAATCATCCAGTAACACATTGCTTTAAGATGCGCGATGGTTCGCTGTGATCTTTGTCTAACTATTTTCTCTGCTGAAACAGAAAAAAAGTCAATATTGCATCTAAAATGTAAGTGACATGTCTTGTGTGTGTGACTATGTTTGTTGCAGTGATAAGAGTTGCACCCTTGTTAAAGTTTAAGGCCTTGTCTTTCTGGATTTATATATCTTCTTTTTTTAACAAAATATGCCTACAACCCATATATTTTAGATTTATTATTTGCTTTAAATTTAATTAAGATTGTATTTTGGTAATTTAACCTGAATGAATTTAAAATGAATGTGCTATATTTCAGATCATATATTTGTTTTTCTTCAAATTTGGATTAACATTAACTTTATTCTCAGCTGAATTATAAATAATTTATTTCTGTATAAAATAAAAACACATTTGATTTTTTTTTAATCAATGTAGAATGTGTAACTGAAAAATAAACAGATTAGGGCTCTGTTCGAGGACAAGTAATTAAAACCAATGTGACATGATGAATGTCCAAAAGATGGCAGAGAGAGAGAGAGAGAGAGAGAGAGAGAGAGAGAGAGAGAGAGAGAGAGAGAGAGAGAGAGAGAGAGAGAGAGATTTTGGTTGCGTGACAGTTGTAGGTTACAGTTTGACAAGAGTTTATAGTTTGACACAAGCACAATGTTGTGTTTGTATATTGCAAGTGTACACAAATATATATTCCAGTTTGAATAATTTCCTGTATGAACAAAAGGACCGAGTACAGTATGTTTTTATGTCTCCATTGTTCAATCTGTGTGGGGAGGGGAGGGTGGGGTCTGGTGTCTCTGTTTATGTGTGTGTGTGGTAGTGGTGCAACGGATCATCACTGATCCGTGATCCGTTCGGATCAATGTCTTCGGTTCGGCACACACGTGATCCGCGGATTGATTATGAAAAAAAAACAAAAAAAAACGTGCGCATGTTGTTCAGTCAACGCACAGCTTCGTCATAGCGAGCGGAGGAACGGAGAAGCTTGAACGCCCCGCGTCATTTCAGGGCTCCAGACCAGACTGCGACCAAAATTTGAGAGTGTGCGACTGAATTTTACATCCAGTCGCACATGTGCGACCAGTAAATTTGCCACACGTTAAACGCATGGTAAAGCGGTGCGTCAATGAATCCGTGACAAGAATAGCGCGCGTAAACATCTGTGGGAGGGAGACGGAGACAAATATCACAACCTGATGTGCGTCTGAGCAATCAGCGATCTATCGACTCGTTAGTCGTTGCCTAGCAGCGAATGCAAACAAAATGAAAGTGGAACGAAAATACGCTACTCATTTATGATTAGGACCGTGGTCGGAGCAGCAGCAGCAGCGATCCATTGACAAAATAAAGCCCCGAACTTGACAGTCGCGGGCCGATCTCGCTCACGCAACACTGTTACTAGGAGATCCAGTGAAGAAATCCATTGAATTCGCCTCAGAATTAATAACATCAACACCACGAGATCCAATTAGAAACACTCCGATTCGGCGCAGGTTTCTGTTATAAACCATATCAGATCAAACAGAGCTGACGTGGAAACCAGGAGAAACACTTATAGAAGGCTTTCAGTCCACAAATCAGCCTATATGATAATGTGTAAGAAATAGTCAAATGCTTACAAGTAGCCTACTACACATCTTTTCCCAGCACTTCAATAATATCATAAATAAATGTTTTATTTTTTTGAATTTTTTATGTGATTACCAACACATTTTTTGTTTATCCTTTAAAGATTGTCCTAAAATGAAAAAAGTACGATGATATTTTTACTACTTTTATTAATTGATATTAAGACATTATAAATGATAATAACTAAGTTAATTTCATCTACACCCTAAATTAAGCTTAGTGATTTATTGTCAGCCCCAGTGCTACCAGAATTATTTATTTATTTATTTTTTTTTTGTAGAACTCGCTGTGAGTTCTCATTTGAGGTGATGCTGCCCTCAACTTTCAGTCTGGAACCCTGTGAAGTTAAAATAAAACAGAATATCATAATGTTAAGTCTATTTATTATTAAAGAATTTGTCAGTAGGCTATTACAGTTATTTTGGGGGAAATTTTTTTTTTTTTTTTTTTTTTTTGCTGATCCGAAAAATGATCCGATCCGTGACCCTGATCCGAGAAACGATCCGATCCGTGAGTTTTTTGATCCGTTGCACCCCTAGTGTGTGGTTATATAATAAGGTGGTGGTGCCACTGGCTTTATATATATATATATATATATATATATATAAAGGTGGTGGTGCCACCACTATATATATATAGCTGCGAGCAGCGATGAAGGGCCAAAGCCGGCGGTACTGCCACCCCGGTGCCTTTAGGTAACTAAAGGCACCGGGGTTGCGGTGCCACCGGCTTGGGCCCGCAATCGCTGCTCGCAGCTATATTTACATGTTGCGTTCAACCAAATAATTTATTTATTTTAGGGCTCCTCTCACCCTCCCTCCAATGTGTCTCCAAAGCTACACCTCCTTCAAAACACATGAATGCACACACATCAAGAGCAGAGTTTGCAAAGCATCATTAGAGACGGTGTTATATTACCCGTCACAAAGCCTATATAAATTAAGTACTTGAAAAATTGCCAGTAGGGTAAGAAAAATACTCTTAATGCAAACGGAAACAAGATTTATTTATTTATTATGCCAATGGGATGCAAAAATGAATATTAGTTCAATAACTTACCATTCTGCCAGTGTTCACCTCTGATATTATAACAGCGATTTAAGATAATTAAATTTGCATATTGAAGTATTTTTTTCGGGTGCTGTTGCCATGGTGAATTATAATTTCGGAGCTCCTCTGATCATAGTCTTGGTGCCCGCGCTTAATTCAGAGAGTCAACTTACTCAGAGTTGATTGAACTAATTCAATTCAGCTGTTCTGAAACCAAAAATTCAGAGTTTTCCATCTCAGGGTAAGCAAAGTCATGCACTCGCCGCCATCTTGGCAACGCCTCCGGGCAGCTATTTCGAACTTAACAAGACTAGGCTCTGTCTAAATGAATGGGCAGAGCACTTTCTGCACAATTGCACTTTCATTGGTCACCGGGAAATAAAACTACATGTATAGAAACAGCAGTAAAATATGATAAAAATCACTGAAAAAGTTTAATGACTTTGCCCCAAATTAAGGTTTAAAACGCCGTTTTCCCACAGGTTATACTTTTACTGCGCATGCGCAAGGGTTCTCTCGCTCTGTCGCGCGCTGCACAGTTTGAAACACAGTATGTGCGCGCGCTCTTGCTCGGTCGCTCTAGATTCCGGGAGATTCGAACTAATTTGCGGGCATCAACGAGCCTCTATCAATCTGCTGGAGACACCTGGAACTTCTGGGAGACTTGGGATGTCTGATATTTACACTACGCACACATACACTGCATATCAAATCTGCCGCCTTTTCAAACAGTAACGTATTTAAATGTTTCCCAGCTTGACCGTTAAAAGCAGATGATTGGCTGTCCAGCGGGAGGGGCGGGGCATTTGCATACAACCGCCATCTTTGGTGTTACGGGTTTTCCCTATACATTTTTATTAAGGATTGAGGAAGTGGCATGTCTCTATATAAATAGTCTCTGGGGTAAGTCAACTCTGAGTTCAAGTTTTAATCCAGAGTTGGTTGAACCTCCTTACTGAAACAAAATGGAAATACATGGGTTGTATGGCAGGTAGGACATGATATCATTGCGTTTGGACCGAATGCAATGATTGGACAATGTTTTTTGCTCCTGAGACTTTCACAGACTATATATGTAATGTGAAGAGAGCTTCAACCAGTATAAGTACAACCAGCCAAAAGTGTTAATGTAAAAGAAAATGCTTACTAGTTACTATTATTAACTTTGGATTGAACCAATGTCTGATTTTTAGAGTGATTTTCAACGTAATTAGCCTCCTTTTTTGACATTAGCCTCTCTGCTTATGGCTCTTTCAGACTGCACGATTTTCAAAGTAGTCAGGTCGCTGCTCTTTTCACACTGCATGACTGTCTTGGCCAGCATTCAGTCGCTGCTGTGTTCACACTGGACGATGGATCGGCGACAGAAGGTTTCACACTGCATGACTTTAGAAAAATCGCAGACAGACTCTGTCTAGCACGCTGCACGCAAACTACATTTCACAACAAACACGCGTGAGATATAAAGGAAACAACGCGCGACACCACACGTGCAAGACCGGAGTTCTCACGTGAGACTTTTTTTTTCGACCCGGTTGTGGTACAGCTGGTGAAACAGACACGAGTGCTCCTGCCAAATTTCTACTAATTTTTCTTCCATTTATTGTGTCCAAATAGACCGAGAAGCTTTTTTTGTTGAAACAATGCCATATCATGTTGATATGTGATCTATAACTCCTCCCCGAACTCCCTGCTGCTCTGTATCTTGCTCTCTCACTGGCTGCCGGTGATCGCCGATGTAGTTTTCAGTCAAAACACTTTTCACACAGCAGGATTTTGAATCGCCGACAGGTCCAGATATTTAGCATGCCAAATATCTCACGGGCGTCGGCGACTCGTCGGTGATTCTCTCAGTTCGCGTCTTTGTTCATTCACACTGCGTGATTGTCACTCGCGTGAACGAGCGCCGATTTGCCTGTGATTTCGGGCATTTGTCGGCGATTTCTCAAAACCTGTCGGCGAGCCAAAATCGTGGCTAAAATCATGCAGTCTGAACTCGGCATTATCTTGTCCTCTCTGCGGCTCCTCTTTTTAAAAACTCCTTACTAGTCACAGCTGGTCTCTGGGGGACAGACTAATGGAGCTTAGAACAAATAGTCAATATGAGTTGACCAGTTCTTCATGTATTGTATCAGTGTTAATTTGATCTAAAACATTTTAAATCTGTCTAGTAATTCTGGATTAAAACTATTCTTTGTTGCATTTTTCCAAGTCTGTAAATGAATGGCAACCTGTAAATTACATAGACATGGTTATTTAGAAATGAATGTTCACTCCAAATTGTATTCTTTGTGTCCATCCACCTTTTCTTGTCCTTGCCAAATGTATTGTGAAGGAAGAGAAACCTGGATGGGTTTTGCACTGCAGTCTTTGCATTCCTTCAGTCTACAAATGATTATCAGTTTCTCAACCCTTTTATGAGCACAACCAAGCACAGCCATTAGCCCCTCCCTCCATATAAAGAGGTGTAATCTATTTGTTCACATGAGCTGGTGTGTAACAGTTGACTTTTAAATCGGGTGAGAAACAACCAGTACCAGTTTGGTACGGGGGACACTTGAATAAAACTAGAAAAGAGGATGAGAACAAAAGAAACCCTCTTAGCTGGAGGCAATTCATCACCAATCCATAGTTGTTTGGGCCATAACAAATATTGGGGAATGGTTCTCCAACCACATCTGAAAGTTGCTGCTCTTAGGAGTATTTGGGAAGAGAAATGGTGTTTCACTGGGTTTAATCTCAGGTTGTCACAATTGTTTGGTAAGTCTAGAGGCTTTTCTCTCATTGTTTTTTTTTTTTTAGTTTTTTTTTAGTTTTTTTTTTTTTACTTTGGGTCATTTAGAAGCAATTGGAAAACTGGGAATTTCTATCTTCCAAAACAAGGATTGAATGAAATCCTGCATTCAATGATCCTGCTTCAATGAGTCTTCAGAATCTTCTAGGTCTGACATTCTGAAATTGCCTTAAAATATCAACTAGGTAAGCAGCTCAGCTTAAGTTTGGCCACTAGACAAATGATTATACTTCACAAAAGCACAAAATAGTTAGAGAGTTAGTCTAAAGGTGTAGTGCATTTATTCACACAAAGCAGTTTGGCTCAAGAAATGTGGTTTAAAAAATGAAGCCATATTATTTGTTTTATTGACATTGTTAATTTGTAAATGCTTGTCCATTTCCATATGCTAGCCTTAAATCTTTTTTTACACACACAATATCATTGACCTCCCTCCAACGGTTTGGAGATATAGAGGTGAAAGTCCAGCGTAAAGGGGATGGGCTGGCAGGAGACGTCAGTGCTGTTGGAAAGTGTTTACTTTCAAAATCCTCGTATGGAAATGAAAGGCGAAACATTTGTTTCCTCCTTCTCTCCTGCTGTTGACCTCAAGTTCACTTTTATCTGCTGGAAGACGCCGACTCTGAGCAAGTATGGGTTTATTGTTTGTCTGTCTTGACGGGTTTAATCTTAATTTGGACCTAAGAAAGTGCTCTTAAGAACGAATCTGTGAAGGCTGTAATTTAATTAGAAACTCATCATGTCACATTTCGTCAGGAAAAATAAGTTATATTTAAAAAAATGTTCTGTATAATAAATCAAGGTTATATTAAGGTGAATACACCAACACCATTAGCTAATATTGTCGTTTTGTTAGGTTCAGTTCTGATCAATGTGGTTGTGAGATCATTCCCTAGCTGGTCAGAGTCTATTAATGTGTGTTGCATTATTATTTGTTCAAACTATTCCTAATCTTTTGACATGCACAAAATATGATCTTCAAAGGACATGCATGCATTCCTCAAACTGAATGGTAGTTTTGGATGAATGTCTACTGGGAATTTCAGTAGACATTCTGAATAGGGAATAAAGAGACTTATTATGTGCACGGTTTAGGAAAGGATGAGTAATTTCATATTTAACCAGATACCAACCTAATTAAACTGGACTTTCCTAATAGGCTACTTCTGTTTTGATTGCTCTTTCAGGTAACCTGCTGACTGTTCAATTTTTCAGTTATGACAATACATACCCGAGTAATGTCAACTCCTTTGTAAATCCTAATATTGATAATCCATTATGCACCATTTAGTTTAAGCAATTAGTCATTTTTTTCATTCTCTTGCTCCATAAACTAGCTTTTGAGCTATGTGTTGTGTATTTCGTGTAAAGATATTACATAATAGCTAAATACACAAGTCTTATACAGAGTCTGTGTTGTTTGTCTATTTAGCTACGTTATACTATAATTCATGTTACACTTTTGTAAAATTGTATTGAATGTCATGAACAAAAATAGTGTTCATAAAAGTTAGTTAGGTGTGTATGGTATGACCAAAATCTGATGCATAACTTTCACGAGCACTCAGCTTGATTAAATTAAAGGCGCAATCCCGTGTCTGTGACCATTATGACACCTGCAGTGATTACCAAACTGTGATGAGCCAAATAGAAAGTGATTATTAAAGAATAGCTGAGCATCGGCTCACAAGTAAAATGTACACTGCCTTATCGTTCAAGTCCTAATTGCTTACACCAACTTTTTAAGCTTTATACTTGGTTTTAATAAATATACACTATAGTACATTATGTAAACATAAAAAATACTACTGGTATACTACTAATGCTACTGGTTCTTTTTTGCCTAAACCAACAATTCAACTAAAAGTGTTTCATATCAACTACTCTTACATATTCGCACTTTAAACTGTAATACATCCCAGTGGAGGGCCTGAAAGTAAGTCCATTTGTTACTTAATTAATTGCAATTAAAGACTAGTGTTCTAATGGAAAAAGTTGTTTTAAAATTAAATGAGGTGACATTTTGGCTACTTGTTAAGGATGATTAGTCATTTCAATTCACATATTGTTGCACTATTGTTGGTTTGATTGCTTCTGTTGTTCTCATTTGTAAGTCGCTTTGGTTACAAGCATCTGCTAAATGATTAATGAATGATTAAATGTAAATGTGTGAGAAATGCATTGTGATTGTCCGTGATGTGCAGAAAAATCACACTCTGTGTACCTTTGTCTCTTTTTCTACTTTAGAATCACCTCGGTTGTCCACTGCCTCTGTTGGCAGTAATGACCGGGCCTCCACTGCTACACTGTCCGATTGCTCTGACTTCACAGATGTTCAGAGGCCCATAAGCGGGGTCTCCACCATCTCATCTGGGTCTGGTTCCTCTCGGGACGGCGTTCTGTTGTCAGGTATCCCATCCTCTGGTGTGCCCATTGAAGACAATGTGGATCTGGAGTTAACGCCTGCTGCCGATTCAAATGAGACTCAGGGCAATAATCTCGCCCAAACATCCAGTCAATTTTTCCAGCAAAATAGCAGCAACACTGTTAACAACAACAACGACAGCTCCTCCATTTCCAACAGTTCATCTCCATTTGCTGCCAACACCATGGCACCCAACCCTGAGCTCACCTACTTGGACCGTGTGGTCATGGAGATCATTGAGACGGAGCGGATGTATGTGAGAGATCTGCGGAGTATAGTGGAGGTCAGCATGAGTCTTAACCTTTACATACATTTGCAAACAACTGAGTAATTCCATGTCAAATCAACTAAATTTCTGAAACTTTCCCAACTCAAAACAAGAATCATTTCTTGTTTCAGTATAATTTATTCTTCAGACAATCCTCTAAGTATCAGCTGTTTTAAGTTACCCACGTTTGATTTTTTTTTTACCATTGAAAAGCAGTAAAATTCAACAATTTGAACATGCAGTCACAATGTGATCTCCATATCTATGCAATTGAACCATATAACACCTTAAAAATTAAGGTTTCAAAAGAAAATTTTAAAATCATTTTGAGATGTCCACACTTCTCTGTGTATGAATGAATGAATGAACGAATGAACGAATAAATGAACACGAGCTGTTGTTTACTACAGCTGCACAGTGCAGTTCATTCACACTTGCACCTACTTTAGTAAACATGTTATTTTCTAGTTTAGCTTTTACCAAACTATATTGATATAGCCTACTGAGATAAGTAAAAATAGACTAAAATATGTTAAAATACAATGTCTTTGTACAAGCAACAAACTTCAAATTAACTGATTATTTACTAATTTATCATGCACACGATATTTTACAGACTAAATATGAATGTTTAGACGAGATTTCGTTGATTAGTTTTTACTGTAAAAAAATACTACTGCCACATCAAATCGCCAATTTCTGCTCATATATTAAATATATAGTAGCCTATAGGATTTTGTCAAAAATAAATTAGGTATATTGAATTATCAACTAAAATATTATTATAGTGTTTGTTCCAATATTCAAACTAATGAATCCTTACCTTTTGAAATATATATTATTTTTTTATAAAGAAAGAGTGCACTTAGTAAAATTGCAATAGTTATTGTAACCTTTTTTGTGTGTAGGCTATTATAGTCAATTTTGACAATTTTAGACAATTTTGCGGAGAGGGTACATATTCCACAACTTTCTGAAAATACAGTATGAGAATTAACTACACAATTAATAAAAATGTTTACCTTGGATATTATACAATTTGCCTGCATACAAAATTTGTGGAAAAGACATTTGTTCAAGATGTTTCCAACTCTAACTTTGAACCAATTCTATTAGGATATATATACATTCTTTTGTACTCAGTAGGGATGGTAAGATTCACCGATTCGCATCTGCATAAAAGCTAACGATGCAATGCATCGATTTAAATAAGTGTGCATCGGATACAAGTTGACATTTGATCGACATTTGCATCGTTTCTAATACCTGCATCTGTAAAAAACTATGTATTCATATATAATTATTAGTAGATACGCAATACTTTTACTATTTAGAAAGTTACCAATCATTTGTGACCAATATTTTATTATGAAACTGCTGCGTTCACACCGAACGCAAATAGAGTGTCTGGAGCGAGTGATTTCCAAGTCAACAGATGCGTTGACGCGGGTCTGGAGATCCTGCGGCGTGAGATGCGTTTAACGCAGGGTGATTTCGGCTCATTCGCGCGTCCAGTTCGACTAGATTGATGTCTCCTTTCTGAACTGTTGCTCAAGTGCGTTCTCTCATCGCGACTGCTACAGCTGTTACATGAATATGACGTATTGCAAAACTACGGAGTGCAAGGCGTGTCCTGAGAGTCACCTACCTTTAAACCTTAAAGTACGACATTAAGTTCATTAAGATCTGGTTCACAGAAGCCTGTGACTGCCAATAAAAGTTTTTCATAGATGTATATTTTTACATCTGAATACAGTTATGAAAGACCTGTTTGTGAAAGTTTTTTTTTTATTTATTTTTATTGTTTATGTTAAAACAGAACCCGCTTTTATAAAATTTTTTGGTTTTGTGAAAAAAAAATATAAAGGAACCAAGCCATAAAAGTCAGATGGCACTTCAGCTACTTTATGATTTGCTGTATGTCTGAATAAAAGAAATAAAAGTTTACTATCTATACCATATTGAATTGCATAGCATCATATTTTTATCCATTGCATCGTATATTAGCTACATTGAATCGCATCGTCTTTAATCGGATCACAGAGTAGTGAATCGTATTGCATCACATCGGTAGCTGCTTATATGTATCTTTAATGTATCCTATCGTTGGCTGTACATTGAGATGCGTATCGCATCGGCCTGAACTAGGAGATGCGCATCCCATGCACCAAGTGATACACCTGTGTGAAAGGCTCATTATGCAGTTCATTATGCAGGTCATTGTCTTCTCAGGTGTGAATCAGAGCATTATTCATTATCCTCACAATCCTCACAACTTCAAAGGCTGCTTTAAAGGGACAACAGGCAGAAATGCTGTTTTTGTCAAACAGCGACCCCTAGAGTAACTGTGGAGTACTTGTTTTTAACGTTACTGTCGTAAATACCACTCACGGAGAGCGTGACATGTTACATAGTTTACAATAGTACATTGTGTTTAATTTGTCGTTTAATGAGATCTAATATATGTTGTTAGAGGTCTTCACGGGTCCAAAAATTCATGCCCGAACCGAAAGAGACCCGTAATGTGCTACACCGACCCGGACCCGTCGTTCATTTCAAAAGTTGGACCCGGACCCGTGCAGACCCGAGAAATGTCATAAATGTACTGCCCGGACCCGACCTGGACCCGTCTATTATTTGAAAACTGGACCCGAACCCGGCAGAAAGACACAAATCCGACTGGACCCGATTGTCGTCACATATTATTTCACACAAGTTGCGAAAAATAAAACTTTTTGTCTTACCTAATTTTAGTAGCCGTCGTCTCACTTCCTTGTAACGTTACCTGACTGACTGTGATGCATTACAATCCACCAACAAAAAAGTTCTATCCATGTTATTTCTCTCGTTATTCCAAGCTTAATCCACTCATTATTTCAGCTTTAAAAGTTCACTTGATGTCACGGTGATGGATGACAAATGCAACCTTGCACATGTACATTCTGACTCGAGTTAAAGGAGAACTCCGGCGAACAATGAACCTTTGGTCTAATAAAACATCGGTACCTAGTCAACCGTTCTCTGAGATTTGTTTTCATGATAATCGAATGTAAAGAGTTTTATCTCTAAAAACTGTTTAGCGTATAATGCTAGTAATGGGGGCATTGAGTAAGTAAAAAGAAATCGCTAGTTTATACCACTAATAAGGCTCAAAATAGCCCCACACTAACGCTGTAACATAATGAGGCTCCATACATGCAAAACGAAGCATTGAGAACTTTGTAAGTGTACAGACCGTTTAATAAGAAGATACTTTATGAAGACAGTTCACTTCGTGTATACAGACAGGAGCCATCTTAAAAAATAGTCTCGATAAGTCGATCCCCGAACGCCGCTCATACAGTTCAGAAGTTTGTTTAACTTCATAGAGTTCAGATCACTCAGCACGACGTTCGTGGTTTGACTTATCGAGACTATTTCCTAAGATGGCTCCGGTCTGTATACGCGAAGTGAACTGTCTTCATAAAGTATCTTCTTATTAAACGGTCTGTACACTTACAAAGTTCTCAATGCTTCGTTTTGCATGTATGGAGCCTCATTATGTTATTGCGTTAGTGTGGGGCTATTTTGAGCCTTGTTAGTGGTATAAACTAGCGATTTCTTTTTACTTAGCCAATGCCCCCATTACTAGCAATATACGCTAAACAGTTTTTAGAGATAAAACTCTCTACATTCGATTATCATGAAAACAAATCTCAGAGAACGATTGACTAGGTACCGATGTTTTATTAGACCAAAGGTTCATTGTTCGCCGGAGTTCTCCTTTAACTCGCATAATAACTTTAACTGTTTGCCCTTTTGAACTATAATAACGATTGCTTGTTGCTTGTTCAGCTTGATCATATCTGTGCTCTCTGCTCTTCATTAAGTCTGAATCTGACCACCAAAACTTTAAGATTAAACAAGACGGCTCATTTATGCTATCATAAAAATAGGAGAAAATGTAAAGCGCGGTTTGGTGGAAGCTCTTCTCTGGTTGCCATGGAAACATGACACGCGCTTGAGATTGCACTTTGCACTCCGATCGCACGGGTATTACATACACACAATGTTAAACAGACCCGGGACCCGAAGTAATAGATTCGGACCCGACCGGGACCCGGCTGATCATTTAAAATATAGACCCAAACCCGTACGGGTCCCGGGTCGGGTCCCGGGTCTGGGGTGCACTGTGAAGACCTCTATACAGGGTCCCCGGACTCCCCGCAGGTCCTTAAAAAGACTTAAAATGTCTTAAATAAAATTTTCGCTTTTTTAAGGCCTGAAAATGTCTTAAAATCTGAAATTTCCAATAAGGAGGTCTTAAATTTCACGGATGGACCTTTAATTTCTTGTCTGATTGGCCATCCGTTTCTTTGTTTTATTTACAGACTGCGTTTACGAGCATTCATGCTTGGTTGCCAGATTTAAATAATTAAATCCCCAGTCAGAGCTTTCTGTTAAAAGAACACGTCTACCCGGTCTTGTCAATGGTATCTGGCAACCATGCTCGCGTGCGCTCTACACTGCTGAAGAAGCGCGGATGATCTGAAAACAAGAGATAAGTAGCTGGAGTTCAGGGATCTTCATTTGATATTATCAAAGTTTAATTGAAGTGTCATTGTCGTTGGTCTTTATTCTGTCACAAGCTGTTTGTGCATCTAAATCTACGATCAATACAGGCTGATATCCAGAAGTGTTTTTATTGTTGATCATATTATTGCTGTTTTGCAACGAAAGCCACTGCAGAACTGCAGCACACAGCGGTGATTCGAATTCGTGAGATTCAAGACACGTTCATAAATTCAGCCACTTGCTTTGTTACCATGTTTGTTACTAATGAATGAATGACTCGATGACGGTTGGCGGATGACTCGCTCATAAAGACAGTGACTTACCGCCACCTACTGGTAATTTGAATTTAACATTTAAAAGTATTACTTCGTTTTTACCATCATTGATATTTATTGAACATTGTTTAATTTAAAACATTATTTATTTTATTAAAGTATTTATAAAGGTAAAAAAATGAACAGGAAAAAAATCGATTAAAAGGGGCAGATATTGTCCCTAAATGGAAAAGGTGTGACTGCAGTCTAAGTGCAAGAGGGGTTACTGTATTCTAAAAAATTGGAGAACCACTGAACTAAGGAACAGGGATATGTAGAATTGCACAAATGTTACTGCTAAAGAGTGCATTGTCAATACAGCTTGTTATCTTGATTCAAATGTCTCCATAAGCTTAATTGAATAGGCCTAAAGCGAAAAATTATAATGTCATTTTTTGTCTAAAGACTACATATAAAATAGCTACCAAAATGAATGTCAGTAACTGAAGTTTGACTAAAAGTAATGTCTAAAAGTTGACAAAAAATGCAATGACTTTTCGTCAACTAAAACTAGACTAAAACTATGAAAGACAATATTACCAAAATGTGACTAAGACCAATAAGCATTTTCATCTGAAGACTAAGACTAAAACAAAAAGGGCTGCCAAAATTAACACTGTCGTGTCTTGCTGAACATTTTCCTTTTTTTGTGTCGTGATAAAGTCTTAAATTTGCCTTTTAGAGTACTTAAAAAGGTCTTAAAAGTCATTAAATTTGCTGTTAAAAAATGTGCAGATACCCTGCTATATCTTGTTAGTGATGAGAATTTTCACGTGATTAAGTATAAATGAGTTAAAATAAGTTAGAGTATAAATGTGTAATGTTGTTGTTGGAGTATAAATAATATCTGTAAAATTATAAAGCTCAAAGTTCAATACCAAGCGAGATATTTTATTTGACAGAAGTAGCCTATCATCGAACGGCCCGTTTGGACTACATCCCTCTACTTCCTTCTTTAATGAATGACGTCAGTAGAACAGTTTTTCGACTAAAGTCCGCCCACAGGAATGCTCCCTCAACTTCCTCAACTTGCGCACTTCTTATAACTTACCGTGTTTACTCAGCTCTTACAGTGATTTTCTGAAGTAAAACTGACGCTTCATCTTTTGTGTGATGTACAATAAACTTTATTAAACTCATCAGTATATGTTTGATCATCATTCGTACCTGGTCCGAAACAGCAGACTTGTAGGCTATTAATAAATAATGGATACATACAAGCAGATGACAAATACGTTATAATAACCGTAATTAAATGACTAAACTATACCTGTTCCATCTCTATACAGCACTCTAGGTCTGTAGGCATTATTGTCCGACTCGAAATGAACACCGTTACTGAGAGTTTCTGATATTATCATCATCATTCCGTGAGATGAACGCAGCAGCAGCTCATTTGCATTTAAAGGGCACACACTTAAACAGCGTAAACAGCGTTTTTTTCTGAGCCCCCAAAAAATGACAATTTAAACATGCTGTAAAAAATGATCTGTTGGGTATTTTGAGCTGAAACTTCACATACACATTCTGGGAACATCAGAGACTTATTTTACGTCTTGTGAAAAGGGGCATAATACAGGACCTTTAAGTGACCAGACTTATTTCACATGGCCAAACAGTACAGACAGATCCTCTAGATCAGTTAATCCAGGTGTTAGACAGAAATACCATTAAGAACTTGAACCATTTTGCTGAAGTCCACCAGACTTAGCAACAGAAGTCTCCCACCTCAGACTCCCGCCTCAAAGACAACACCTTTAACCAGGGGAAAATGGCACTGGCAAATTTGAGCTGTACTGTTCTCCAATCATTTAGTCCTCGTAAACCCCGTCCCTTTCTTACTAAAGACTGCAAACTTGCATTCAGAGCTGCATCCATCCATTCAACAGCTGATGGATCCCCTCCCTACACAACACAGAAAAAGCTTTAAGAAAGTTCATCAGCTTTAAGCTGATTATTCCATTAGGAGGTCAGATCAGTGCACTGTAGGTGAGATGTGGTTAAACCCATCAGGCCATATCACGTCTCACACATCATGTTCAATTCCGATGCTTTTTTTTTTTATTCACACTTGAATGCATTTTTTCATTAGATGTTGAATGCATTTGAAGTGTAGGAATTGCTTATTATGACTCGTTAGCTGTCAGGCATCCAATGCACTAGGATTATCACGTTATATAACAACAGGTTTGACAATTGGATTGTGTCCTCCAAGTACACAACACAATGGCACACAGCTTGAAGTGAGATTACAAACAGTCATGAGGTGTGAACATAAAAAGCATTATCACATGCTTAAGTTGAGTTTAAAACGCCGCATAAACATGCATCACAATATCATTTATTTAAAAGCTTGCACTTTGAGAGAATTTAACAGATTATTTAAATTTATTTCAGAGAATTAGTGAACGGATGCATATAACAGCCCTGAGATCATGCAGTACTGAATAATCTGTCCACATTTGCTTTAAAGGATATGTAGGTTTTAGGATTTGGCCGTATTTACAAAACATATTATCTTCCCACTAAGAGTTCTCCCAAATAGCAGGAAAAGTTCTTAGGTAAGATTTTCTTCTTAATACCTATTCACAAAGCTGCTGAGACTTGTAATTGCTTAGGTGTTTTCCATAAGCATGTGAAACTTACAGTATGAAGTTTCGCTTTCCCTTGCCCCATGCAGCTGCATGACATGGCATTTAGTCAAATTTCTTTGTCCTTGCAACAATGAGGCTTGTCAGTATCTGCATGAAAAAACCTGTAAATGTAATTTTCCTGGCAAGGGGTAGTGTACTACAATATCTGTGACCCTGGACCACAAAACCATTCACATGGGTAGCTTTCTCGAAATTGAGATCAGCTGAAAGCTGACTATATATGAAAATCTGGAATCTGAGGGTTCAAAATAATCGTAACGTTGATAAAATCGCCTTTAAAGTTGTCCATTCATGGTCTGCATTCACTCACAAAAATAAATGTTTTATATGTATTTACGGTAGGAAATTGAGAAAATATCTTAATGTAGCATGATCTTTACTTTATATCCTAATGATTTTTGGCATAAAAGAAAAATCGACAATTTTGACCCATACTTTGTTGGCTATTGCCACCAATATACCCGTGCGACTTGTGACTGGTTTTGTGATTCAGGGTCACATTTGAGTTATGGGGGTTATTAAATGGGGTCTGGAGGATGAGCACACTAGCGGCACCCAGCAACGAAGGCTGCTTTAAAGGGGTCATATAATGGTACATTCACTTTTTACAAGTTGATTGTACTGCAATGTGTGTTGTCAGTGCCTGTACACAACCATCATTTAATGATAAAAATCCATGCAGTGTTTTTGTTTTAATCTCCTTGTATGTATTCCCTGTCTCAAATCGAGCTGTTTCTCCGTGTGACCTCACACGGCGCATGACGCCCCTCCCACGATTGTTGATTGACGGCAGTGTTTCAACACAGACCCGCCCTGAGCGAGCTGTCATCATAGTCCTCCTCATTGTTGATGCGCTGGAGCAGAATGGAGTCGATTGTGTTGTTCTGTTCTAGGGTGCAATAACAAACACAGAAATCATTCTGATGTTCCTAAATTTGAACCGCTAAAGACGCAGTGGCTGAGTTTTGTTTACGATGGGAATATTCTCCACAATCAACGTCAATGCTTTTATGTTTGCGCGAATAATTTATCTTAGACTTCTTTATAAACAAGGGTCAGTATAAAGCTGGTTTTATTAATCTTTATATTAATCTTTGCAAATCACAGGAAAACGTTTTTCATGACCATTATTTGTAACGTCAGTCTGTCCATCAACTAACGTATACATCAGTAAAATAAGCGTTCGTATCTCACTACTCTACCCTGCCAGTACATAAAAAGACAGATCAAAGTGACATTATGTTAACCATTGTTGTAGTACTCGAGACTCGGACTCGTCTCGGACTCGGTCTCGAGACCATATTTTAATGGTCTTGGTCTTGTCATGGACGGAATTGACTCGTACTCGAACATTTTTTTTTTTAGGACTCGGAATTATTCCCGAGTCCACTCGAGTTCAATTAAAAATATTTTTCATGATTATTAATGTATGTTAATAAAATATTTCTTTAAAGTGATTGACACGCCCAGTGATTGGTGATTTTCTAGTGCGCAACTGCGCATGACAAATTGTAATAAAATTACTTTTAACATCACCTACTATGTGGCCTTTTTACCCTAAACTGATCATATTTTTTAAACTCTAAGTAAATTCAGTAAAAAAAAAAGGATTTCTCTAAGTAAATAAAAGTAAATTAGGTAATCAACCCTCACTGGTCTCGGTCTCGACTCGGACTCAACCGTCTCTGGTCTCGGACTCGATTCTCAATGGACTCGGTCTTGACTCGGACTCGACTCTCTCTGGTCTCGGTGTCGACTCGGACTCGAGTGAGGTGGTCTCGACTACAACACTGATGTTAACCAACCATTCAGAAACGTCCTGAGCCATAACCCCCCCCACCCCCCCCACCCCCCGCCCCCAAAAAATTAAAATTTTAACTCCCAAAAGGAGTTATAAGCCAATCAGCTACGAGGTAAATCATAACAGTACAAACTTTAATTTGAAGCAAAAGCATTTTTGAAAATCTGACAAAAAGACAAAGGCACAAGACTGTGTACTTAACAGCGGGGCTGGGCTTTTCTGTGCTATGCACATTTTTGACGACCTATAACCCCAGCAGGCCCCGCCCTAATGCTGCCACTGGTCATTTGTGCTTTCATGCAAGTAAAAAGTATTCTTAAATATTCAAGACTGATTTTCTCTTGCAGGACTATCTTGCTCACATCATAGACACAGGAGATCTTCCCATCAAGCCAGAACAGGTGTGTGCTCTATTTGGAAACATAGAAGACATCTATGAGTTTAACAGGTAAGAACTCATTCAGTATTTACTTGTTTTATGCAACCAAACCAACACCAGCAGCATCAAACAGTCGTTTATTGAAGCGTGTACAGACATCAGAATGCCACACCTTTGCATAGATTGTGTACAAAGAAGAAACTAAGAATCTAGATTAAAGGCTGTTCACACCAATAATGATACATTTATTGGCATCTTCACCAACAGAATTAAATTGTAAGCGGTCACTGCAGTTATTTCGTGTGCCAAACTGAAGCTCACGAAATTATCTTAATCTTCACAGACTCAAGATCTGGTTTTCAGACACTCAGTCTGTAAAGACAGACCACCCCAAAAATATACGCATCTTAGCTAGAGCTTTTCTGTAAGAAAAAAAACTTCTGTTATCTGGTAACGAGAAAGCAGACATCGCTACAATGTATACAATGGGGGGTGGGGTTATTTTGATTAATTATTACGAGGGCACATAACGTTGGTTCAGCTTTACATTTGTAGTGGAAACAAACCAACATGCATTTGTAATCGCTTTAGAACTCATACTCTCTCTGCTTTCAAATTCTCTCGTGTTCAGCAGAGAGGGGAGGGAGGCAGGGGCACAGTAACCCTTTTGGGTGGGCAAGATCCGTCAATGTGCGTAGCCACATGAATAGGACGCACAAACGTGAATATGATGCTGGTAGCACAATCGGATAGGTAGCGTTTTTCGCTGTCGAATTGTGCTACATAATGTTTTAATAGGAGGTGGGTAGCACAAATCATCAGAAAACCTGCCCTGCTCTGACCGAAGATTAATAATCTTATATGAATAATGAGTGGCAGATGGGGATTTGATTGGATCAATGGTTGTGGTTTGCAATTGCTGTAATCTCATGTGAGTGACAGGTTGCCCCATCACAGAAGAGAGGGGAGGGGAAGGGGAAGGTATTTTGACTAAATATTATGAGGGCACGTAAATTAAAAAAATAAAAATAATGATATGGTTGGATAAATTATTTTAAAGGTGCCCTAGAATGTGAAATTGAATTTATCTTGGCATAGTTAAATTACAAGAGTTCAGTACATGGACATGACATACAGTGAGTCTCAAACACCATTGTTTTCTCCTTCTTACTTAAATCTCGTTTTTGAAAAAAACACAGCTGAAAAACAGGCGAATCTCCACCAGTGATGCCGGTAACGCGTTACTAAGTAACGCGTTATTCTGAATTGACCCCTTTTTTCAGTAACGAGTAATTATAACGCGTTACTATTTCGAAACCAGTAATCAGATTAAAGTTACTTATCCAGGTCACTGTGCGTTACTATTTTTGTAATTTTCCTTATATATTTATTTCTTCTTGCATCTCGGGGAGTGTGCGCGACAAGTCACGTTTTCAGCATGAGGTTCACGTCACGTGTACCACGCACGCAGCGACACAAATGTAAACAACGTTGGAGGGAGGAGAGAGATGCGCTTTTTCTAGCTGGAAATACAGTCACTATTTTGAGTTTGTCTCAGCTAAAGACGGCAACATTAAGGTCCGTTGTAAACTGCTGGCGGTGACAAAGTGTTATCTACCTACAGAAACACTTCGTCAAATTAAAAAAAAACAAAAACAAACAAAAAACATTTGGATTCGCAGCACCGCACAGCCAAACTTACAGAGCAAGTTACGCCAGGTGATGCGAAGCAGAGAGCAGGTTCCCCACCACAAAAGCAAAAGCTGGACTTCGTTGCAAAACCAGTAAGTGGGGGGAGTTGAAGAAGTTGGTCGGGCAGTTTGTTGTGGAGGAAATGTTGCGATTAAACACGGTCGCCTTCGTTTCAACCCGAGAGGTTTGAGAAGCTTCTGTTAATGATGTACAACCACTGGTTTTACTCGCCTCTCTCATTAACTCATAACATGGGATTAAACATAAGATAAAAAATAAAGATAAAAAAATAAAAAATGCAGATTATAAATAGTAAGTTTTGTCACAGTGTTAACTGTTAAATATGTCAGGTCAAGAAATTTTATAGTCTATATTTTAAATGTTTATAAAGACAAGTATTTATGTTAAGGGAAGACAAGAAAGGCTGTCTTTATTTTATTTTTTATAAAAAAACAAGTATTTATGGTGAGGTGAAGAAAGACTTAAGTTAAGTCAAGAAAGACTTTTTTTTTTTTTTTTTTTTGGAAAACATGTTTTTTTCAGGAAATAGTTTTTAAGCTAAACTTTCAATGACAGGAGATAGATTGTTGATGTTACTGTTAAAAATACACTTCCAATAAAGTGAATGTTGGCAAAACCGGTTATAATTTTTATGTTGACGTCGTGTGTTTTTTTATGTTGAGGTCGTTATGTTGAGGGTGTGTTGTCAGCAACTGCTGAATGTAACTAATAAAAGTAACTTGTAAGTAACTTAGTTACTTTTAAAATCAAGTAACTTGTAAAGTAACTTAGTTACTTTAAAAATCAAGTAACTTGTAAAATAACTTAGTTACTTTTTCAAAGTAACTGTGGCAACACTGATCTCCACATAACACCGACTGTGATGCAACAGTCGGGATCATTAATATGTACGACTTCAAACATTTGCATATGCCAGCCCATGTTCAATGACAGGCGGAACTGCGCAGCGTAAGCATGGCCGTTGCTCAGTGTTTGGATGGATGTACACAAAAGTATTTCTTAGTTCCTTCATCCGAGCCTCTGAAGAAACAATGGGTTAATTCTATTTTCTCTGGATATTTCCAAACATTTCACCGACGACTGTTTCCTCAACTTGGGCCAAGAGCTGGCCTCGGATCGAGCTACAAAACAACTTCTGGGGCTCTATCTTGCACCCAGCGCAAATGACTTTATACACAAACGCATGTGTCATTCCTATTTTGCAAGATTTTTTTTTTTTTTTTTTTTTTTTTTCCCTCAAAAGACGCACGTCGGTAAACTAGGAAATGAACATGCGCTCCCTGAGCGGATCGGCACAAAAAGGAGGCGTATTTCGGCGCAAACATTCCCTGGTGCTGTAGAGTGCTGAGATATTTTACAGTTCCAGAAAAAAATTGGGCCACTGACCAGAAAAAAACTGGTCTAAAGTCAGTGGCGCGTTGCGCGTTGTTCATAATGCTATTTTAAGCGCGCATACTTGGCCATAATGTAGCGGGTGCACAACGCGCTTTGATTCTCTCATCAACACAGTTTTTATTTTTGCAAATCATACTTTATGACAAGGAAAAATATTAACACATGAGGGAAATCATTGTAGTTTACATGAAGATGAAAAAACCTTATTACCCATTTTTTTAAGGCTAGTTGTAGTACTGAAGGATCAGACCTGTTTGTCCAATAGTGGCAAGAAACATGCGTATATAGGCTAATGTTTAACCGACGCTGATGTGCGAGGGTTTCTCCCATCCCCATACACCGTCACTTCTCTGTCTTTCACTGCCCTGACAAGAACGTCGGTCTCATCAGCTGTGAACGCTCATTACACTGCACATTACACCGCACAACGAAGCTCTTACTGTATTTACATCTTCGTGTCTGCATTGGTGAAAGCATTAGAGAGAGTGCAGAAACTGCGTTACAAAGATAAGATCTTCACCCTCGCGATTGTCAGAACAGACTGTCCTCTGCTTGCTCAATGCTCATCACAGCAACATTTTATGTGATGGGAATAGATCTAAATACTTCAAAAACATCTCACGATTCAATAGCTGTAGTAAAATTATTTGAGAGAGTTTCACATGTAATACTTATTTCATATGCAAGCATGTCAGCCAATCACAGCAGAGGCCGGTTACACACAGCAGACACACCCCTTCAAGCAAAGCGTTCAAATCAGAGGCTAAAATTAGCCACCTTGTAAAATTCGTACAAATTACGAACCATGTACACGAACCATGATTTGCTCTGCAAAGAGTCGTTCTCATTTTAGAGAACAAAAAATTTCTCATTGTTCTCATTGTTTGAACAAAAAAATCTGTGTAGTACTAGTGGACGGTAATCAATATGATGTGTGTGTGTCTGTGACTCAGGGCTTTAGATTTTATGAGCTCTGTCAGTTAGTAGTGGCATTTTTGCATGCTTTTCCATAAAATCTCTGGAGACTTAAGCACACACATCCAACCATCATCTAACCAGTCATCATCAGTCCATTGTTTTTAAGCGTAATTGTCTCACCTGTTGTCAGGTGTTGGCCTACCCCAGAGTGATACTTTTCTCCTCAATACCATACAGTAAGTGAGTGAATGGTTGGCGTGTTTCCATTTGTGCTTCATCAGAAATGCATGACAGAAAGTGTTGGAATAATTTCCTTTGTTTGCTGTGGTGTTTGTTAGCTAATCCCTGAGTTGTGCTTTCAAATCCATTTTAAACATGGATTGAACCTGGCCATGAACAGGAGATTCAGATTTCTTACACCAGTGGTAAAGAAAAAGTATCTTTTATCATGTTCATTTTTTTGTAAAGGAATAATCCTCTTAACACTGTTCACATCACAGTGATTTTACTATTAAGGAAATGTAAGCCGCTCCTTACACACACTCATTCAGTAGAGATGTTCTTTTCTCATTGGCCACGGATAAGAGGATGAGTGACTTGCAAGACTGCATGTGCTGTTGAACAACTTATGACGTGTCTTCTTGTTTTTATCACAAGGCCTTTTGCCAGCTTAATGATGTAATGGCCTTAGGAGTCTGTTTTGACTTTACAGTGTTCAGAGCATGTGGTATTTTAATGAACATTATTTTGATGTTTTGGGGTTTGTAAACATGTTTTCTCTTTTTTTTAGTGAGCTGCTTCAGTCACTGGACATGTGTGACAATGATCCTGTGGCCATTGCCAGATGCTTTGTGATCAAGGTGATGTTTAAATGGACACAGTTCCTTTTAATGGCTTAAGATCTGATCATATTTCAACGATTATGTTACTAAACTAAAATTTACAAAATTGATATAATGAGCTAGCCTGACTTCGTCATACTCGTATTCAAGAAAGAATATGAGTCTGAAACCGCTCTATTAGGCTTTGATTATGAGGCGTGTCGTAACCGAACCAGGAAAAAAAAAAACCTCTGCACTCAATTGGATAGTCGGTAGACCTACCAACCAATCAGAGCAACGCATAAGTCAGCTCCTTTGCATAGCGCAGTTTTCAAATACAGAACGTAGCCTACTTTATTTATTTTAGAAGTTAAATAACTAGTGTTACTTCTTTTACTTACTTCTCCATGAGTGCCACCAAAGGAGAAACCACAACGACCACAGGCTTTTCATTACGTCCCATCTTCTTAACGACCGTCAGAGCCAGCTGACGTCAGCTGACGTCAAAGTTACACTTTTCCCGAATCATGTAGGAAGGACGCCAAAAATATCTTTCCGATCGACAAATGCCTTGATTGCAGTTCTCTGTTTGTCTATTAAAATGAATGCGCTGTCGATATTTTTTTATTTTTTTTTTATTTTTTTATTATTTTTTTTTTTTACAAAAGACAGCGGAATCTATACATCTCAATTCTCCAGCTGCAGTCATCTTTGACAAGCGCACTTTGATGACGTGAGGATTACGTTACTGAAGACCACCTGGCAATCATTGTATAAAGCCCGCCCTGGCAATTGGATTGGCCGATGATTTCTGAACCGATCATAATTACTCCTCAATGGATCGTGTCCAGACCGAACTTCCCGTCCAAAAAATGTTGTGGGCGGAGTTCGGGCTGGCATCCAGGCTAATAATGAGCGAGTACATCATGAATCCATCTTCCAAACCACGTTTTTGTCTTATCCTGAATCACTACAGTATGCCTATAATAAGTGTTTATGTATTTACTCTATTTTAAACGGGTGGGACAACACCCGCTGTGGAGTAGCCCAGTACCTGCATGACTCGGATACATAAACAGAGAGAAGTAACTCCGGCTTCTGTGTTCTTCCGCAAGACGTATGCAGTTACAGAACATAGTTAACACCAAAAGTTACATTGTGTACCTTTAATCATTAAATTCTTTAATATCTTTACATGAAAACAACCTCACCATACTCAAACTCCAGAAGGGCTAATTATTGCATATGATAACGTCCAAATCAAATGATGTCATTGGGGCTCATCTCTGCTGAATGTTTGCATTGTGTGATGTGGTTTTGTGATGTTGTGTGCCTTTACTAACGTATCTTTTTCTCTTATGTTTAGCGTGAATATTTTGACATCTACACACAATATTGCACCAATTACCCAAAGTAAGTTGCAGTAAATGGCCAAAGTAACGCATATGCGTTATAAGAAGATAATTGAAGATAACAAGAATTGTTGAAGAGCCTTTGGCTAGGTTTTCAGATCTTCTGCATTAAGGAAAAGCTCCTTTGGTGTTTTGGTAATATACAGACTGGCTGCTAATTTTTAAATTAAGAAAACAAATACAAATGTGATGTGCATTTATAACTATTTTATCATTTTAATACGTTATAATTTTTTAACATTCCATTATTGAGAATTATGGTGTGAATTTACTTCATTTTCATTTAAATAATAACACTGTTTTTTTTTTGTTTTTGTTTTTTTTTTAGATCAATAAATTACTTTTATAGGGTGGCCGGATCAAATTCATGATTAGTAAGGGCTTTAATGCCTGGACAAGCACACAAATCCAGGGCCAATACCAGTAATGTGATGTATTAGATAAAATGTGTCACATAGTGTCTTTGAATCTGTGTACACCTGATATTATGGTGCGTTTTGGTCGATCAGATCACAAGTAGACGAGGGAGACACATTTCGACCGTTTATACCTGGTGTTTAATCCATCTCTTTTGTCAATTTTACTTCTGTCCTGACTTCTTTGAGGGGAGGGTCTCTATATGGACTAATACAGATCTTTCGATGTTGTAGACGAAGTAGGCTTGTGCAATTTACATATGAATGCGTCCGGAGACGACGGAAAAACATACATAGAGCAGCAGCTTTAGTTTCTGCTCTGACAGACACAAGACCAGCCGAACGCTGTGAGAGTATGTGTTAGAAATCAGAAATGTTGCGAGAACATTGTGCTTGGTGCGTTTTCAGCTTCAAAAACCAAACCAAACTTGGTTCTTCAGCCGTCAAAATTTAAATCCTGTCTGACTGGCGTGCTTTACGCATTAGTTCAGTAGGCGGAGAGAAGACGGTCTTTTGTGGCTATTTGAACAATGAGCTTTTGCACTACGAAAGCAATCCGGCCGAATGTGTTTTCGACACACCTTTGGAAGTGGTGGAAAGTGGACAAGCTCAAAATGTCTTCGAACCTGTTTACATCTGTGTTTCGCTTCGTCAACTTGTGATACGATCGATTAAAATGCATATTAATACCAAGTGTGAACTAGGGATGGGACGGTATGAAAATTTCATATCACGATTATAGTGTCCAAAATAATCGTGATTATCAATATTATCACGGTTTTGTTAAAAATTTATGAAAGTGCTCAAAAAGAACTGATGCTCACACTGAAAACATTTTAAAGGAGCAATGTGTGACTTTTAGCGACATCTAGTGGTTCGGTTGCGAGTTTGCACCAGGTTTGCACTAAGGGCTCAGCCCACTGCTCACCCCTCCCTTTCGAAGAAGCTACGGTTGCTAAAACGGGACAAACATCTCGTCGGCTGAGACAGCAGAGAATAGCCAGAGTAAGCCAAGAGTGTGTAACATTGTCACTGTTTCTGTACCACAGTCCATTATAAACCACATCATGAATGTCTGTTTACAAAGCCATAGTCAGGTGAGGATCAAGGGTTTTAATATATAATTTAATAAAATAATAATCAGCTGATTGTCTCACAAACGTAACCAGCAGCACATTTCTCCCCACATACTGTAGCAAACCCATAATACAGCGAGGGAGCAGCTATATATTTTTTCTAACAGGGTAGTAATAGTTTAGCTGGCTAATATGAGCTGTTACTGTGGCTGAGCTGGGACGCGTCTGCATGAGTCCAAAGGTCGGAAGTGCGCGCGCTGTTACAATCATGTCATCTCCGCATCCCATAGATACTATTTACTACACACAATAGGCTTTTTTTCTCTGATTTTTAAAATTCTTCGCGATCGACTTTAGTGATAAAAGACTTTAGTAAAAGTCTCTATCGACGGGTTAGTGATTCCTGTAACGTACTGTTTTACGGTCAATGACATGAATACTAATCATCAGCTGTCTCACGAACGTAACAGCACATCTATCCCCAACATAACAAGCCCATAACACAGCGAGGGAGAGCTAAGTTACATGAAACAATCCCAACTACATATTTTACACCACTCACAAGGGAAAAGTCACTACTCACGGAGTGTAAGGCTAGCTTCCAGCTTTCCGCTACTTCTCTTTCAAGGTAGTGATGAAACGCGTTCTGTAGCGCTGTTTGTTCACGTTCGGCTACGGTAGGAATATGACGTCACAACATGGCGACCTTCATAGAAGGGGATTCCCTCGGTTATGGAGCTATTAATGTCTCATTCTAAGGTGATAAAAACATTACGGCTAATTAAGTAAGTTCTTTATACACCACTGAAAACATAGTTATGGATGTCATATTGCTTTTCTGTTAATAGATACTCAACTTTGTTACACATTGCACCTTTAACAAGTTTTATAATTGAAAATCAACAAACAACAAATAAAACAAGCCTCTCTATGCAGTTTTTAAGCAAGATTCTATAGACCCTTTTACAGTTGGTAAACATGGTGACGTTTTTTGTGGGCGGAGCTTAGGTGGAGGCAGAAAGATCCGTCTGGCCGCTTCACTAACGCTAGTTAGCAAGGATTGTTAGCTTGTTTTTTAACAATGACTGGAGAAAATCCGATATTACCTTAATGTGTAAGCTCACTCACTGTCCAGGACTGTGATTGTTATTTCCAAAAGTTATTTTTAATAGTTTTTTGTAAAACCCAAAATGACCACACCTCAGATTTGGTCCTCTTAAAAGGCTGAAAAATCTCCTGAGCACGGTCACTGCCTTCCACCATTCCTTCTCGAATAGTAATTTAAAAAAATATTGCGTGCTGCGCGCCTGCGTCAGACTGGCCGACAGGATTCAGTGAGTTATTAAAATCACGATAATCAAACACGGTTTTAATGATAATTAAGTTTTAAACGATAATACTAACCGTCAGTACATTTTATCACGGTTTATCGTGAAACCGGTTATCGTCCCATCCCTAGTGTGAACCAGGCCTGTCATGTTCTATAGAACATTTGAACTTTTTAACCTGTTGGTTGTCTTTACTGTATGTGCAGCTCAGTGTTTGAAGCATTATTTATTTCCCTTGTCAACGTTGACTCGTTTATGAATTATCTGAGGGTTATATGTTGTATGTAGGGGAGTTACTCTTATCAGTTTGTATGTGACATATTTGTTAGTGTGTGCTCTGCTGTTTTTTTTTACTATTCATACTTTCTCCTTAGCTCTGTGGCTGCTCTAACAGACTGCATGAGAAACAAAACCTTTGCAAAGTTCTTCAGAGAGAGGCAAGCTACTTTAAAGCGATCTCTGCCCCTGGGATCTTATCTTCTCAAGCCGGTCCAGAGGATCCTCAAATATCATCTGTTACTTCAGGTTAACCAACCATTCCCTAAATAATACTGTGGAGAATAGTAAAGCAATGCTTCCATTATCATGCATGATCATTTTTGTTGGATTATCATTGTTTTTTGCACTGTATATTGTAACGTTGTGTGTTTAAAAGACAGTGATTGAAGAGTTAAAAGCTTGTTGGGATCAAAGGCTGTGTGTCCAATTAAAATCTACACTTCTGCTGCTGTTTTGTACTTTTACATTTTTTTTCCTATTTAACCTGTCATGTAAAAATGTGCATGTTGTTGGACCTATATAGTTTGATTGGTTTGAAGGACATTTTTATTTCACTTTGTTTGTTTATCCAATAATTAATTTTGGTAATGTTGGGTTGTTTAAAAAATCTGGAAAGATTATTGCATTGTAAATATGCAGTCAGTAGTTTTTGTCTTTAATCACAATTAATTTGAATGTGTCCTTTATGTTGTAGGAGATTGCCAAGCACTTTGACCCAGAGGAGGAGGGTTATGAGGTGGTGGAGGAGGCCATATACACCATGACTGGTGTTGCGTGGTATATAAACGACATGAAGAGAAAACATGAACATGCAGTCCGTATTCAGGTGGGCTCACAAACGCACATCAAAGAGTTTGTGTTATGAGCCTGTTTCATAGCCCGTGCCGCCCCATTCACACTCACAATCAAACACAGTCTTTGAGATGCATGTGAACCACTGGAGATTTTGTTTATTGATAGAATTACTCTAAAATATGTCCAAATGTCCAAAAAATAAATCTCTCTCTTTCTGCCTAGTTTGCTTATAGGCACATGTTGCCATGCTGGTCTCTTTTTTTTCTGCATATTTATTAAAGATATATGAACCAATTTACAATATATGTACGTCCCTCATCTGCCTCAGGAAGTCCAGTCTCTGCTCATAAACTGGAAGGGACCTGATCTGACTGCATATGGAGAACTGGTTCTCGAGGGCACCTTTCGTGTCCATCGTGCCAAGAACGAGCGTACACTGTTTCTCTTTGACCTCATGCTCCTCATCGCTAAACGAAGAGGAGAACATTATGTCTATAAGGCCCACATCTCGGTATGACAGCACAAGTTTCACTAGAAAATCATTTTAATTCATGTCTAGTTAGCAATATTGTAAAGCCCCCATTAAAATTGTTTTCTCTTTCTTCTTGCAGTGTTCAGCGCTTATGTTAATCGAGAGTGCTAAGGACTCGCTATGCTTCAGTGTCACTCATTACAAGCATCCCAAACAACCTCATACTGTCCAGGTGTGTCCACGATGATTTGTGTCCTTACATGAATAAAAATCTTTGGTTACACTTTATTTTACAGGGTCCTTGTTACATAATTTACATGTACTTTAACATTAACATGTAACAGTAAATGATGCATAATTACATGCAACTAACCCTCAACCAAATCCTACCCTAACCCAATAGTAAGTACATGTAGTTGCTTAATATTACTCAGTACTTAAATATATAATTACATTGTAACAATGACACCCTGTGTATTTTATTTTTTTCACCCTTTATTTTAAGGTGATGAAGTTACTCAGTTTTAATTAACTCAGTTAATGAAATACATGTACTTACTATAGAGGTATGGTTTGGTTTAGGGTTAGTTGCTTGTAATTATGCATAATTCACTGTTATTGCTGTAGGAAGTACAGTACAACAACGTCACCTTAAAATAAAGTGTTACCAAATCTTATATTCATAAAGGGATAGTTCTGCCACTGCCATGTTGATACAAACGTGTGTTTTGTTTACACAAATACAGAACTCTAAATAAAAAATCTTTACACAGCCCTTGCCATATATAACAACAAATTCAGAAAAACACAGAAAGTCCATTACTGTGCTTTAGTCATCTGAAGTCATATGATACCTTCACCTGCACTGCACATCTTAAGTCAATAATGGCACAAGCTTAACATTGTAATGTTTGGTTAAAATACATTTGAATACAATAAAAATAATTAGCTGTTTCTCACCCAAAGTTATCCTAATGACTTCAGAAGACTGTCTATTTACAGTACTATGAACTACTTTAATGGTGTTTCGATTCCCCCTTTACACAAAAAATAACAAGGAATGTCATGGTGTTGAGTAAATAATGACAGAATATATTTTTTATAGAACAACTCAATTCTAAATTCAATTTAATGGTTGATCTCATTAGGCTAAAACCGTGGAGGAGAAGAAATTATGGGCTCATCATATCAAACGGCTCATTCTGGAGAACCATCAGGCTGTGATACCACAAAAGGTATGTACTGTAATGATAATACAGAAGTTTTCAGACTTTGTAGGTGAGATTTGTTTAAAATATGATTCATTCTTAATTGTGGGAGATTTGAATGTGCATGTGTGTTGTTCTTCCAATGCGCTGGCAAGAGACTTCTTGGATATGATTGACTCTTTTAACCTCACGCAACATGTCTCTGGATCCACTCATGTTCATGGACATACCTTGGACTTAATAATTAACTCATGCTCTCTCTGTTGGGAATGTCTCTCTGTTGCCTGGTACTTGTACTGTAATTCTCCCTTGTGTCATTCGTAATACCTCATTACCAATTCACCAGGTCCAGAACTTAAAGGCAGTCGCTATTGAGCAGTTTAAAGATGCATTTGTTGAATCTGATATCAATCTTAAACCCCTTTAATCCAACATTTTTTCTTGCAACTTGAGTACATGCATTTTACTCCTTAGACCTCCCTAACACTTCTTTTTTTTTTTTTTCATTTTATGTTGGTTGAGTTAGTGAAATATTTGGTTTTATACACGGTCACAATAGTGACCGGTGGGAAACAACATAGTCAGAATTCATTCAAATTCTTCAATTAGACCTATTGACACAATTCATTACAAGACATCCAATATCTCCTTTTGTCATTTCGTGAAGAAGGCTTAGTGAGGTGAAAAGGTTGTCATGTACAAAGTTACACCCTGGAGGAAGTTCTGCTTGTTCGGCTAGACCCCATGGGCATGGGCTAGTTTCAGGGAGATGTGTGTGCACTCATTCAGTGCACTGAAGATGGGCCGGACGTTGTAGAAAGGGTTGTTTGTGGTCATGTGTGGGGCACACCAATTGGTTCTCATGAACATCTGCCCAATCCTTCTGATAGTTCACCTCTGCATCGCCATTCAATTGTCTACCTGGCAAATGGGCCGTTTCACCCTGGGACTCCCTATCTGAGCCATCTCTATCACAGTCACTTTA
The DNA here is from genome assembly GCF_988280905.1 of Pimephales promelas. Lineage (NCBI taxonomy): Eukaryota > Metazoa > Chordata > Actinopteri > Cypriniformes > Leuciscidae > Pimephales > Pimephales promelas. Next base: position 8,294,209 of record NC_142781.1, read on the forward strand.
AATTCGGGGTGGGGGTGGGGGGTCATGCATGTCAAGAAGGTCCAACACATTGACTGTTTCTGGGATACTGATAACTACTCTGAACAAAATTATAAACGCAACACTTTTGTTTTTGCCCCCATTTTTCATGAGCTGAACTCAAAGATATAAGACCATTTCTATGTACACAAAAGGCCTATTTCTCTCAAATATTGTTCACAAATCTGTCTAAATGTGTGTTAGTGAGCACTTCTGATTTGCCAAGATCATCCATCCTCCTCACAGATTGGGCATATTCAGTGTAGGATTGCCAAAACCTGCCAAAACGTGGGAATTCAGGGCATAGCACTAGATTGGTTTAGATCCTTTCTGTATAATAGGACATTTTCTGTTAATTTTGGTCAACATCAATCAAAAGTGGCCCCACTGTCTAAGGCTACGTTCACACTGCAGGGCTTAATGCTCAATTCCGATTTTTTTGAAAAAATTCGATTTTTTTGCAAGGCCGTTCACATTTCCAATTAAATGCGACCTTTTGTGATCTCCTGTGTGAACGTGAAATGACCCAGAAGTGACCCGCATGTGCAGAAGATTAATCAACGGTCAACAACGTCACTTGTTTTTTGCGGAATAGTACTTTTTTTCCATATGTTGCGAGCTTTTGTTTTATTATTATTATTATTGCCACAGCCAATATACAAACACAGACAACAATTATTTTATCGACGGGCAAAGTTTGCACATAAATGTAAGATTTTTCCGATCCTCACCGAAGCTCGTCATAAACCCCGTTTAATTGATAGTGCGCGTCCTCGGCGCTCCTTGCTTTGTCACCGCGGCCGCGGTGCTACGCTGGTGGCTGGTGTTGCCAGATTGGGTGTTTTTTTGCTACATTTTAAGGCATGTTTACATGTGTTTTAGCCAGGTTTTCGCCTGGAAGGCTCTATAGAAATCAATCTGGCAACCTACTGTACAAAGTTATACTGAGAGAGCGCACGTTCACAGACACCAGAATGAACGTGTTCACAGTAATGTTCATCAGGCAGTAATACAGTATTTTTTTTTTTTTTAATACAGTGTTTTCCAACCCTGTTCCTGGCGGCACACCAACACTGCGTGTATTCTTTGTCTCCCTTATCAAAAACACCTGATTCAACCCATCAGCTCATAATCAGGTGGGTTAATGAGCTGATGGGTTGAATTGGGTGTGTTTGATTAGGGAGACAAAGAAAACACGCAGTGTTGGTGTGCCGCCAGGAACAGGGTTGGGAAACACCGCAGTATATGAACGCGTTCAGGCACAACACTGGGGAAGAGACACGTCTGCAGCGGCCCATAACAGTGCAGAAACGCGTTGGAGTTGGAGTGTATTGGCTAGCAGGTGTGTGCAATGACGTGCGGGTCGGATATATGTGACCTGGTCATTCAGATTGAAGTCGCATTTCAAAAGATCGGATACATATCGGATTTGGACCACATACCCAAGTGGCCTGGGTCGCATTTGAAAAGATCGGATCTGTGTCGTTCAGACTGTCATGAAAAAGTCAGATACAGGTCGCATAGGGGCAAAAAAATCGGAATTAGGTCATTTCAGCATGCAGTGTGAACGTAGCCTAATGGGGTTCTGCAAGGATCCATTCTCGGCCCAATTTTGTTTTCGTTATGTTACCCTTAGGTTCTATTTTTCTCAAGCATGGAGTATCCTTTCATTGTTGCGTGGATGACACTCTGGTGTATTTACCGTTGCGGAAACAGGACAAAAAATATTTTGAGTCACTAATTAGATGGTTACAAGAAGTTAAATCTTGGATGTCAGACAGTTTTCTGCATCTGAATGAAAGTAAAACTGAAATAATTTGGTTCAAAACTTATTTACAAAAAAACTTACACAAAAACTTATTTTGATCCTTTTTGTAAATATACAGTAAAAAACATTGGTGTCCAATTTGATAGTTCTTTGAAATTTGACAAACGGATTAATTGTGTTGTAAAATCTTGCTTTTTCCATTTAAGATCAATAACAAAGGTGAAACTGTTTTTGTCCCGAAGTGATTTTGAGAAGATTATTCATGCTTTTATTTCTGTACGACTGGATTATTGTAACTCGCTATATTTAGGTGTCAGCCAAGTACTATTGAATCGCCTTCAATTGGTTATGAATGCGTCTGCTAGATTTTTAACAGGGACTCGCATGTGACACCGATTTTAGCCTCACTTAATTGGCTGCCAGTGCAGTTTAGAATTGATTTTAAATTATTGATATTTGTATATAAAGTGTTGCATAATTTAGCCCCACCATATCTAGAGCATCTCCTTCATATACATAAACCTTCTAGGTCTCTTAGATCAGCAAATCAGATGATTATAGATATTCCAAGGACTAGATTAAAATTGAGTGGTATCGGGCATTCGCTGTGGCAGCTCCAAAGCGCTGGAATAATTTACCTTTACACCTTAGACTTGCTCCCTCTTGAAGTTATTTTAAACTAAATTTAAAAATGCATGTGTTAGAATTAGCGTTTGAGTCAGTAGGTTAATTGGTAAGAGGCTCTTTTCACAGATATTTGTTTGTCGTTGTATTGTCCTGAAAATACATTTTATTATGTAATATTACGTTTGTACAGCACATTGATCAACATTGTTTTAATTGTGCTTTATGAATGAAGGAATTAAATATTGGGTTTTGTATTTGAAAACATCTCAAATTCATTTGGACATTTTGGATGGTTTTCTTTTAGGCAAAGGAAGCAATCTTGGAGATGGATTCTATTTGTAAGTATTTAAAACCACTCATGAACAGGTTTCATTTTTCATACCATTAGTTTTTAAATAAGTGTAAAAAGTCACCATGGGCCTGTTTTAACAGAATACTTTTTTCTTCCAAGACAAAAAGTATAAGTACAGCCCTGAGAGACTCAAAAAGGCAGAGGAGTTTTCTAACTCAAGACGGAGGCAGTCAGGTAGGTGCCTATATATGTCTTGCAATTGTAAAACTTCAAATCTTGAATTTATTTTATTAATTTACTTTTTCCAATGGACTGCTACTTTATCTTCCAACAGAACCGTCTAAAGAGATTGTGAAGAACCCTAAAGGTAAATCTCCATGTGTCCATTCTGTTCTAACCGGATATAAAGTTATAACTTCGATGTTTTAAATAAAGAGTTCATTTGTGTTAGCTGTTGGCATGTAATAAAGATACAGTGGGAACTGACAACTCTTGCTTCTATTATGCATTTGCTAGCGTAGTACATCATTTTTAATTCAGATTCATGTAATTTATTTTCAATTCAACTTAAAGGGATAATTCACCCAAAAATGAAAATTCGGTCATCATTTACTCACCCTCAGGTTGTTCGAAACCTGTATGAATTTCGCTCTTCTGATACACAAAGGAAGATATTTTGAAGAAAGTTTGTAACCAGGCCGCTTTGGTGCACTATTGACTTCATAGTAGGAAAAAAAATACTATGGAAGTCAATGATGCCCCAGAACTGTTCAGTTTCCCACATTCTTCAAAATACCTTCCTTTGTGTTCATCAGAAGATCGAAATTCATACAGGTTTGGAATAACCTGAGAGTGAGTAAATGATGACAGAATTTTCATTTTGGGGTGAACTAACCCTTTAATTTCTTGGTATATGGAATGTCTTCCAGTTTGTTTGTTTTAATGAACCAAAATGCAAAACCTGGGAAACCATGTTATTTAGCTTGATTTGAGAATGTTGTCTAATTTGTCTAATGTCACTAATTTGCTTTCTTTTTTTTTTTTTCTTTTTTTTTTTTCATCTGGCTAATCTGGTATCTGGTTAAATTCTTCAGCAATACTGAAGGTAAGAAGCCAATGAATCAACCAAAAAATAACCCAAAATGCCTAAAACATCAGATGACAAAAAAAGTCTACAATTTGTTCCTTTTGATGTGCTTTTTATGTCGTCCACAAACTTGTTGAAGTGTTAAACAGTGGTGGGAATAAAACAAATACTCACTAGTAATTAAAAAAAATAAATCCCATCGTTAAATCTACTTCGAAAAGTAAATGTACCACGTTACTACCCACTTCTGGTTTTAGAGTGAGCTCAATAACGTAGAACACCTTTATTCCCCAAGGGAAATTCTTTCTCTGTTAGTTTGGTTCATGTCCTTGTAACTCATAAGAAGAAATCTTTGTGACTTCATTGTGACCCAGCATTCCGACAGCGTGGGGGCGTTGGCCGCTGACAAGTGGCCTTTACAAGCCACTTCTAGTGTTAGTGCTCATGCCTTGTGCGAGTCTTCAGCTGAGAAGCCTGTCGCACAAGAAGGAAACTCTCTTGAAGGCCTGATTCCCGGTGATAATGAGGAGGCAGTCCGTAGCTTGCCATCTCTGAAGGGCAGATTGATGCAAGACAATGAGGACGAAGCAGAAGGAGAGGAAAGTGACTCAGACGATATTCTAATGGAGGACAACCAGGTAGCTGACTTTGCCAGTTCCATGTTGGCTGCCATTTCCTGCTGGCACTATAGAGCCCGAGCTTTGCTTTCCATGGACTTCACAAGGGTGAGGTTCTCTGCCACCAAGGGGGATTCTGTCATACCCCGACCTGACCTGCAACCTGACCTGCATGTCTGCCAGACCTCCCTGCCATGTTGCATGTGCTCTCCCAGAATCCCTTAATCCACTAACAGCGCATAGCTGAAGCTAACTCTGTAGATCAACTGCACTGCTAGAGTTACTATATTGCAATTCATCAAATAATGCATATACTGTACAGTACTTATGATTCATTTTGTTTACTATATTGCTGCATTCCAATTTGTTTAGAGAAACATCTAGAAACATTGTTATTATTCTTAATGATATTTTTTTTTTCTTCCATTTTTCCATTTTTTCTTTGCATTCAAAATGGTAATAATAACCCCTAAAAAAATTGGCCCGCCCATCCATTTAGATTTAGCATAGAATCATATTTTCAGGTCTGCGCATATTACCAGACATTGATCAAATATCAAAATTCAACAGCAACAAGCATCTGTGTATTTAGAAATGTATTTTCGTGCTTCGCCCCATTTTACTTGCATATGTGACTTTAATCATACCGCATATTTTAATCATACTGGATCTCTTTATATTTGACAAATCTCACAAGCATTTATACAACATGTTAAACCATGTTTTTATTTACCTCGTAAAATCATTAAAGAAACCGTAATAGATTTTCGAAATAACAATTTCAGGTTACCCCATTTTTTTTCAGTGTTCGTTTTAGTGTACCACCCTACTATGTCCCTCAGGCCACCCCATTAAACATTCAATAAAAACACCCAATCAGAACTGCACTCTCTGATTGCAAGTACTCTCATACTTGCAGAACAACACTGCAACTGAAGAATGTAAAACTGAGAACATTAAATATATCATGAGTAACGTGATACTTCACCAGACGACGTCTGAGAGTTGAGGGATTTGTTATATAATAATGATATATCCTATACGCTGATTTCACGCAGCTGCCATTTTTAAAATCGAAAACGAGGCTCCGGTGGGAAGAATCTCAGAAGTACTGAACAATGTCTTGGATTACCAACCTGAAGCTGCTGCTGCGATTTAAACTATTGGATGTTAATATCCAATATATGTATATAGCTCATTCCTGCTTCTTTTTTATGTTCTGAATATATTTAAAAAAATATCTATTCACTGTGTATAGTCTAAAGTATGAAATAAATGTATGTACATTTTTAGAATAACAAATTTCTACATTAAACACAACAATACGCCATCGCATTCGCGACACTCCTAAGATTAAAGGCGACACTTCCGGTTTTCTTCCCACCGGAGCCATTTCAAAATGGAGGCTGCGTGAAATCAGCGTATTGTGGTTTTACATTTTCACAATCAGTCCCTCCACAGCCGTGTTTGCTGGCTAATATTCATGAGGAGCGGTACTGCAGGTCCAATGAGATTTCGGAGATTTCCGATTCCACATGTACATTCTATATAATTATTATACTAATTACAATAACTTGTTAATAACTAGGTTACTAACCTTGAACCTTCCCCTAACCTTAACCCATGTAGTTACCTTATATTACTTTCTTAGAAATTAAATATTGTACTTGCGTACACTCTAAGTACATGACTTCAAGGCCATGTAAGGCACATCAAGGCCACTTCAAGTGCAACCAAGCTTTCTATGTGTGCTTGGCTCTCTAGTGCATATACTAGTGTATATACTGTATCTCTTATTGTTATTCATGATTAAGTAATATCGTATTTGAATAGAAACATATTTTCTTACCATTAGTTACTTGAGACAAAAGAAGTTAGAATGAAGGATAAACTGAAATTGATGGTATTTCTCAACCTTTTCTCATGTATTTGGAGGCTGCTACTGTACCACTAAGGATAAACATCATGTTATGCGACTACGCGTTACATTACCGAGAGCTTACAACCTACTAGCCATCTTCTGCCTTAAGAACAAATGGTGCAACTGAATAGTTACAAACTAGCTAGTAGTTACTAAGTCTCTAGTGTGGAGTTTATGTTCCAGTTTAAGAATTGGCGAATGGCTGGTGCGACCCTATCCAGGCCCACAAGGAATCTGCATGCACAGAGTTATGCGGAAAAAGAATTGCACAACCCATCATTCACAAAGTTCTATATCCTCCACCCCTGTGTTCACTTATTAAATAGTGCACTTAATTTGATTTTGCTTTCAGCCATCAATAAAACTGCATTACTGTTTCAGATCCGTTTAACACATTTTTAACAAGATTTTCCTCCCAAAATCAGTACGGGAAAATTCATCTGGTCGTGCTAATGAATCTAACTTAAACCATATTTGGACTGAGAATATCGTTGTGCTTAAAAATTGTCTTGCCAAATAATTTGTTCCTAATGATATTGCTTATTTAACAGTTTAAATATTCATATGCATTGTATTTAAAGTGAGTTGTTTTAAAGTGTGAAACACCCATGAATGCTAAAAACATGTTTTTATGTTAGGAGGAAGAGGGGTGTGAGGTCACTGAAAATAATTTGAATAGAGAAAATGGCCCATCAGTTGAACAGGTGGAGGCATATCTTACGGATGAAAAATATATCTCAGAACAGGTGAATTGTTTACTTATTCATTATATACAGTGGTTGTATTAGTTTTAATAACCTAGAACTAGAATTGTACTGATTGGTTATAAGTTAAAGGAGTAGTTCACTTTTAAAAAAACTTTTGCTGATCAAGGTCCAAAAGACAGTTTCGGTGCAAACTGCAAACAGCTTGAACAGTTTGCACTGAAACTCTCATTTGGACCTTAAACCATTTGGTCACCAGTAAAGTGCATTATATGGAGAAAAGTCCTGGAATGTTTTCATCAAAAACCTTAATTTCTTTTCAACTGAAGAAAGAAAGACATGGACATCTTGGATGACATGTGGGTGAGTAAATTATCAGCAAAAGTTTTTTTTTTTTTTTTTTTTTTTTTTTTAGTGAACAACTCCTTTAATTTAGTAAGCAACCGGTTACCATAAAGCTTACCAATGTTTTAAACAAACTCAGAAATCAAGGGACTCAGCTTGTAACTGTAATTTGACATTCTCTGCTTACCATCTCAAGGACAAATCTCAAAACCTGAAAATAGACTCTTACTGGGGATCCACTGAGAAATTAAAGCAGGACAACTTTAGTGATCCCGAGTCCATAGAGATGGACCAACAGGTCCCAAATATTCTGGAGTCAGCAAGGGAAAAAGATGATCATAAAGGTCCCAAAGAAGAGACAGAAGAGGCCTCATCTCTGTCACAGCAAACCGACACCCCTGGTGAATCTTCAGATGAAGAGGAGAATGCAGAGGAGAGATCAGACTCCACTAGCATTCTACCATCATCTGTGCTTGATAAGGCCAGCGCCATTGCTGAACACTTTGTCTGTGCCACACGTCGTAGTAGCATAAGCGCAGATGTTTGCTCATCTCCACGTCTTCCCAGCAGGACTGGAAGCAGTCTAAGTCTGGGAGATTCCCATGATCGCCAACACCGCCTTTCTAGCACCTGCTCACCTGAGTCACATGGCATTCCTTTGACCCAGGAAGCCCTTCCATCAGCAGACTTCATGATCGGGTCATCAGGGGACGACAGACTTTTTGACGCTGATCGAAGCATTGAAAGAAGAAGGGATTCAGTGCTATCCCGGCAAGATCAACTCCTCATTGACAAGATAAGGAGCTACTATGAGAATGCAGAGCACCAGGATGCTACTTTTAGCCTAAAGCGTAGAGAGAGCCTCACTTACATTCCAAGTGGCCTTGTTAGGAATTCAGTTAGTCGTTTCAACAGCATTCCTAATAATAAAGACCTTGCCCTAGAGAAGACCTCCAGTACATCTGGACCTGATGAAGCCATAGAACCTCTTTTTGTTACCTCGGCTTTATCAGAGACCAATTTGAGTGCAAATTCAGGCTCCCTGGAACAACCAGTCATCAGTGATCCCACGGATTTCACTAAGCTCGACTCTGATGTAGAGGATTTCATGAAACCTCAGTCCGTCTATTACCAAACTGAGAGTAATCCGGAAGAGGTTTTCCGTCCGTCTTCTGAGATGATCAAAGTTTGGCAAGAAATGGAAAGAGAGGTCTCTAGATGTCAAGGGGACCTCAAAGCACTGATGCCCAGAGAAACTCCTTATTATAAAGGAACCAGTCCCAGCCTCCTCAGGAAGAGTCCTAACCCGGGTAAAAAGACACAAGGCAAAAGTGTTGATGGACAGGTTTTATCTGAAGATTCAAATCTGAGCACTATCAGAGAGGAGTCCTTCACACCATCACCTTTGAAAGAGAAGGAAAACCGTGCAGCAAGTGAGAATGATGCCATCAGACCGAGACAATGTGAGGATGAATGTAGACCCCTTACATCTCTAGCTCCCAGAGTTATCAGGTTGAGAGGAGAAACTGAAGATGAGGGAGATTCAGAAGCACAGTCAGCAGAAGATGCGGATTCATCCCAAAACAAAGTTTTCAATCTTGCAAGGAAGTATAGTCAACGCATTAAGTGCACACTACCAGGGCTGAGACAGAGGAGTGAGGAGTCTGGAGACACATGGTCAGCCACGAGGAACCTTCTGTCGGTGGTGGAAGAAAAGCCAGAGGAGACCAAAGGTAAGATGGATCTTTTTGACTTTAATCAGATCTTTATTTTAAAAAAAGTGAACTGCATTTTCAACTAATTTTCTTTCATGCCCCAACAATATTACAACAACAGAATATAACAGCAGAACTGAGACTTTTCACTTTTTGCATTGCTCCTTGTCTGTGTTTGCAGTAATTGAATTTACTTTGTTCACTGAATTAATTTTCCACAACAAAAATAGACAAAGTGGCTTTGTGCAAACCTTGTCAAGAATAGATTCAGAATAGAAAACCTTCAGAAAACCTTCAGAATAGATTCATATACAGATATACAAACAGCAGTGAAATGTAAATATGGTCTGCTCCATTGATTGTGCATAACATAACAAATCAAATTAAGTGTAAAACAGTATTTAACCCTTAATCGGGTCATGGGGTCTATACGACCCCAATCGACTTCTACTTAATAAAAAAAAAGGTTCCCTTCATCTCAGTGGAATAAGATTTTGTGTCTTTCATACATTATCTATCTATACACACACAAAAACTGGGCTTGTTCTGAAGGTATGTAAAAAATGTTTACACTTCTGGTCTTAGGGGTCAATTGAAATGAATGGGAAATGTGAAAAAAAAAAAACTAAATATATTTTCTTCATGTGTCAAAAAAAAAAAAAAAATCCAGCATAAATCTGAAAATTTTACACAGAAATGAAGGCCTAGTACTAGAGCATAAATGCAATGTATCATAAAAAAATAATATTTCATATGCAAGCTAATGGTGTAGTTGAGGAATTGTGTGGTATATGGATACAAAATTACTTTATATCTCCAAAAACACAGCATTGATGAGAAGTAAAAAAAAAATTATATATTATTTTTATGATTAAAAATGTATATTTTTTTGTGCAATTACTCAATCAATTGTTGGGGTCGTATACCCCGAAGCCCACAAGTGTAAACAGGAAACGAAGACCATTTGAAGGTTAATAAAGAGACAATAGTAATATTATTCGGCAATATATGAAATGTCCAAAAAAGAGAGAATGTTTGAAACATGTTAAATTGCAGCAACAATACAAGTGCTATGTGCACCTGACGCTTAATAGACATGAATATACTGAGCGAGAGACTTATGAGATGAGTGATACAGGCAAGTCCAAGTTAAGGAGTCTTAACCTGAGGGAAGAAGCTCCCCCTAAGCCTCTCAGTTTGTCCTCAGACTACGGAAGCACTTACCAGATGGAAGCTAAACAGACTTCAGGGTTAGAGGTTAGGGTTAGAGGGTTAGAGTCCTTGATGTCAGGGTTAGAGTCCTTGATGATTTAACAGCTCTATTCCTGCATCATCTGAGATGGATGTCATGCAGACCCTGTGATGTCCTCGGCTAAGCGCTCTACTCTCTGTAGAGCTTTACTGGCCTGATTAGTGCAGTTACCACACTGAAATACATTGAGTTAGTAGACTTTCTATTGTTGCCGAATAGAACGTTTTCAGGAGAACCTGAATTTCCTCAGCTGTCGTAGATGGTACATTCATAATACTATCAGGGCCAGCTGCTTTTCCGACATTCACCCTCTTTAGAGCTCTCCGAACCTCATCCTCAGTGACAGTGCCATCGCATGGTCATCGCTAACATGCCTGCTTCGTTCCGACACGCTTGATTGGCAGAATAGCGATAATACGGTTCGTTTCAAAACCTGCATAGAAAATGTTCAGCTCGTCAGCAAGCCAAGGCACGTATGGTCCTCATTTTCAGCTAATAGACTCTCGTTGTACGTGGCAGGGACTGAGACTCCACTCGTTCTCTGTATCTAAGTTTAGTGGCTTTTACTGTGTGTCGGAGAGCATAGCACGGTGCCACGGAGCATAGCAGCATAGCCTCATGTTACCCGACGAGAGATCTGCATTATAGGCAGTAGGGGTGTGCAAAAAAATCGATTCACATTTGAATCGCGATTCAATCTTTACCGATTCAGAATCGATTCATAGAATTCCAAAAATCGATTCATATAGGCTATATTTTTTAATGGCGTGCAGGGGCGAAGTGGCAATCGGGTGAGTCGGGACTTTTACCGGTGGTCCGGTAGTGTTTCTGTGGTTTCGAGGCTGCGAGGGCCGGTCTGATAAATAGTTATTGCAAGTTCTTGCCGCCCGCTGGTCAAACTGTGCAGCCACTCTGCTCAACCCGTAAATAAATGCATCGATCAGCAGATCTTATGTTTGAGTTCTGTAGATCTTTTGCCAAGCGTGTCAGAGGTGACGGGTTCTAAACCGCACTCGTATAGTTTTTTCTCTCTCTCATCAAAACCGAATATGTTCATCACGTTTGTGTGCATTTTATTTTGTGATTTCACCGGAGTCTCCACAACGGCGATAGATTGAAGCGCGCGTCAGAGAGAAGACTGCGAAGAAGACTCCACAGAGAACCATAGACAGTAAAAGAGAACTCTGATCGCAGCGGACACGAGCGCTCAGCTTGATTTCAAAAACAACAGGTCTCTTATTTAATAGCGAACTAAATGAATGCTCTGCTAGTTATCTGGAGATACCCGCAAATTACGCGCCTATGAACGACTTCACTGGATCTAAACAAATCAATCTAACCATAGATGTTACCAGTAGCGGTGGCTTTTTAAAATCTATTTAAAATATTTTCGCAAGGGTTCTATGAAATTAGTATATATTTTTAGGAAGTTCAATGTGCCCAGTCGAGTTCACATTTCAACAGTCAACCTGGTAGCTGAAGTAGGCCTACTCCTTAAACCACATTTAGCATAATTGTTTGTTTGATCTGACTACAGCACTTTAAAGCTAAATGTAAAAGCTTTTTATTTAAGTTTTATTTTAAACTTGAATTAAATGTATTTAAAAGCTGGCCAAAGCTTGGCACTTCGCACTTTTTACTTGCAAAAGTTTTTATTTTTGTATGAAGACATATAAAGTAATATCAAACTTTTCTTTTAAATTATGTCTACTGCAATCAATCACATAGGAAAAAGTAAACTACATTTATATAGACCTGCGAATCGTTTTTTGAATCGAGAATCGTTTTTGAATCGAGAATCGTTTTTGAATCGAATCTTGAGACAAAAAATCGGTATCGAATCGTGACATTTTCTGAATCGTGCACCCCTAATAGGCAGCTGTCCTCGCATTCACCACAGCTACGGTGGTTTTATCCACCCACCTTTTCTGAATAGAAGGTCTTTGTAGTGATGCTTCCTCAGTAAGCATGCTAACAAAGCTCATTGCTACATCTGCGAACGTGCATCCCAGTCAACGTCATCCTCATAGCGTAGCGTCATCAGGTAGACCAGCGTTTCACCACCCTCCTCTCAGGGAGTTCTTGCTTAGATTCCTGTGTGAGGAATATCCTGGTGTGAGGAAAATGACAGCAGGTTGGCAGCAACCTTAAAACAAGCAATCTAGTTGGGCAGGAGCAGTGTTCAAAGTTGAACTAGTTCAAAGTTCAGTTCACACATTTTAAAATGAACTAGTTCAGTTCATAGTTCATACTTTAAAAAATGAACTAGTTCATTTATAGTTCTTTTTTTCCATACGTTGCGAGCTCTTTTTTTTTTTAAATTATTATTGCCACAGCTCATTTACAACCACAGACAACAATTATTTTATCGACTGGCAGTTTGCATAGAAATGTAAGATTTTTCCCTTCCTGCCTCACCGATCTCGTCATAAAATCCGTTTAAATGATCATCCGATGCCGCCTCGCTCGCTGCTTTGTCGACGGCGGCCGCGGCGTGACACTGCTGGCTGGTGTTGCAGATTGGGTGTTTTTTGGCTACATATTAAGGCCTGTATATGTGTTTTAGCCGGGTTTTCGCCTAGAAGGCTCTATACAAATCTGGCACCCTATTGTACGAAGTTAAACTGAGAGAGCGTGCGTTCACCAGAATGAACGCGTTCACAGTAATGTTCATCAGGCAGTAATACAGTATGTTCAGTTCACCTTCGCCCCAAAATATGAACGCGTTCATGAACTATCGTTCAGGCAGAACACTGGGCCTCCCGCAGGATACATGTTTGTAAAATTCGGCATAACCTGCTATATTAAAGACCACCTTCATGACGAAGGGAGCATCTGGAAGTTTGTTTATGTAGCACTAAGCACATCATTAAACTTGGACAAAGCCAAACCTGTGTCTGTCTGAGGTGAGATGTGTACAGCAGCAGCGATGATGAATGTGAACTCACAGGGCAAATAAAATAGATGTTCCACATGAGGTGAACAGGAGCAGGAAAGAGTGGAAATGTTCCACAACATTTATTATTAGTCATAAAATAAACTCCTCCACCTTTGGATTTACTTTCATCCATTGTTCTAGCCATCCGTAAAACTGAGAAGTTATCGGATGGCGTAACAGCCACCAAAGACATCAGCCAAGTTTCAGACAGGCAGTGTATGTTCCAGTCTCTAAATGTCACGTTGAAATCTTATCCTGGCTCTAAGATCATCCAATGGGCTATATGCACGCATAAGTTCCGCATTTGACGCAAGGGTGCTCGTCCATTTCCGGTTGTGGAGATTTAAGCTGAGGAGAACCGATGAAAACGGGATTATGGCAGAGTCTTCAAAATTTACTGTCCTCCCGTCTTTGAAACGAAACGTACATACGTTTAGATGTAATTTTATATATAGTTATGTTTATTTAATATAATTTTAAAAAGAAGCATAAACACAACGAGGGGTGTCTGTTTTATCTGTTTTTGTGACTAACGTTTCTTTAGTATAACCATGGAGTATAAAATTCAATATAAATTCTCGGTATTGCATTGGACTCTACGATCGGCGGAAGTTATTGAGCATCCTTAATCCTTCACCGGAAATACCGCCGTGCATAGAGCCCATTTGTTCTCAAAAGATTGGACATTAGCAAGCAGAATGCTTGGCAAAGGGCGACTGTGTGCTCTTCCTCTTGTTCGCGTGGCCATGGATCTCCTCCATGTCTCATAAGTAATCAGTGCAGATGTTGTATGTATAAAAAATAACTTTGAGTTCTGCTCGTGTTGGTTTCCAGTTTAAAGTGGTTGCTGAAATGTATATTGGTTGCAGTGATTCTACTTAATGTTGTTCATGCACTGTAAAATGAACATAAAGTGATCTTATAATTTGCTGTTCCACAGGTAAACCAGACTTGATGCTGTCCATGACTGCAAATGATCAGGCTGATTATGAAAAAGACCAGAAGTCCCAGCTTGTGACTCCCAGCCCAGACCACACTCCTAATTCTGTCAGTAGCCCAAAGTTCATGTCCCCACATCTGTCCCATTCCAGGAGCCCTCTTAGTCCTCCACCTGAGAACTTCAACTGGCCAGACGTCCGTGAGCTTCGCTCGAAATATACACACTTCGGCAGCTCGTCTTCTCAGTTCCCAGCAGGCCAAAGTCGTTCTGTGGCAGAGAGGACGTTCGACAGCACTTCTAGAAGACGTTCTAGCTGCTCTTCAAGCCGCATACTCGCCTACAATGGCTCCACGGACTCTTCAATTCACACACTTTATCCGGGAAGGGATACGGGAGAATTGCTAACTCGGAAGAATCGTACTGGCTCTCTGGACCAAAAATTGGGTAGTTTGTACTTGAGTGATCTGCGTAGTTTTCAGAGTAAAAACGCCAGCAGTGGCTACTATGTCTCCGCTCAAGCTACCCTTCCGAATGAGAAGAATATATTAGTGGTTGAGAAAGTACCTGAGGATACACCAACAGTAGAGATGGACCTACCTACCAAAGAGTGCATGAAACAGGAAATAACAACAGATGATGGCTACGTCCAAATTCGTTCTCCAACTTCTCGTGAGAAGATCTCAATCATGGCTGTCATTGACCGCTGTCGGGCATATCAGGAGTCAGAGGAATACCGTCTGAGGGAAGAGGGAGGATCAAAGACAGAGAGGAGCAAAAAACTGGAGAAAGCTCCATCCCCTAGTGATTCCCTAGATGATGTTGTTAAAAATGCATTGGATTCTGGGAAGAAGGCGGACGCTAGTCAACAAAGCGTTGTCAAGAACCTCAGAGAAAAATTCCAAAGCATAAGATAAAATCGATATGTATTTTATGTTTTAGAAATCCTGTAAAGTTGTTGGCTGTGAAATACTTTGCTTCATTAATTTCTCTCTTTTTTAATGTCTTGACCACTGAAGGCATGGTCAATATACGTATATTATGCTGTAGCCAAATAAATCATTTGGCGAATTTAAACCTCAAACCTAATATTCTTTACGTTTTGGACACTGTTTGATTTATGTTGTCTACTGTTAAACATATAAGAAACATGTGGGGTTTTTTATGGCCTGGATGCTAGACAGGCATGTGTAAATATTGTACATTTTTGTACATGCATTTATTCTGATGTACCATTCGCATATTTGTAGATATTACATGTATGCGTTTGGTAGTCATATTACACAAATGTAAAGGCAATGACATTTTTCTTCATGATTGTTAAAATTTTGGCAAAAGTATTTCAATTCATGAAATACAGTATACTCTGCTAGTATAGACTAGACTTTAGTGTAATTCCAGTCTAGACTCTAAATGGAACGGACCACTTGAAAACTGGGTTTTATTTAACTTTTAAACTAAAAGAGATGTTAAAGTTTGCTTGTAGATGGCATACATGGGCCAAATGTATATATGTACCTTTGTTGTAAAGTAGATTTAGTCCCTTTTTTCTAGGAAACTAGATTCTAATGTGTAAAGACATACTGTAAGAACCAGTATGACAATTTTGTCTAAAATGTTAAGCTTATTATGCGTCATTGTGGTGCATGATGAATCTGCCGCTAACATCAGACTTTGGGGGATACAACAATTTAAAAAAATGTAAAAATGTAAATGTATGTAAACACTGTTGGTCAAGCAGCCCATTCTGATAGACTGGTCTTTGTGAAATCTTTCATTTTCCTTATAACTGCTCTCTTATTGATTGTGTGTGTGTCTCTCTCTCTCTGTTATTTATTAAGATTCTATTGATTCCTCCTATCTGTCTGTCTGACTTATTACAAATGCACCAAAAAAAAAAAATACAGTTCATAAAATGGAAAGTCTGGAAAATTCACTCCATAATAAAACCCAAGGAAATTCACCTTAGCAAAGACTTGGACAGATTTTGTTTGTCCCATTTTAATGACTTTGATCTGTAGGCCTCAAATACAAATCTTACCAAGAAGCCTCCATGTCAGTTTATGGTTTGATATTAGTTTCTTGATAATTTTGATATTCATTAATTTGAGTTTTTCTTAGTTCTATGTGCAGCCATTCAGCATTAGCCATCACTGAGACGTAACAGAACTGTAACAGAATTTCAGCATTTAAATATGTCAAAACATGTAACGGCATTTTGAATCCCTCACCTAGCCAAAGTCATACAACATGCTTTGGATTTACAAATTTAGCAAAATTATAAGAGATTAGTAAATGCTGAATAAGTATTATTCATTCTTAGTTCATGTTAACTAATGTTGACTAATGAAACTTATTGTAGTGTAAATACAGCTGTTCCTTGTTATATTAGTTAATGCACTGTGAACTTCTACAACCTTTGATTTTAATAATGTAATTAGTAAATGTTGAAATTAATATTAACTAAGATTTAATAAGTGCTGTAGAAGAATTGTTCATTTGCAGTTCATTTGCAGTTCACTTCACAGTAAGGTTCAAATAGGAATTGTTTTTGAACTAATATTTTTTCGTTATGTTTAATTATAGAACAATTCTAAAATTACTATAAAATTATATTTTTCTAAATAATAGTTCTGAATATCCTGTTTTGTGTTACTTCAATCATTGATGAATCAAATGACTGGGCCTCTAAATATGCACACTGAGACAAATTTACAGTGATGTGATATTTCTGAATCATGAGGGGCAAAGGAAAAGTCGTAAATGATCTCAGTTTCTCAATCAAGTCCGTGTACTTGAACTGTAATTGAACTCTCGTCTGACAAGAAACAGTGAGGAATGAGGATGTTTTCATTTTAAAAGCCGATGAAAGTACGCCACATGATGGCCGCATCTGTAAATGCACTGTTCACAAAAATATAGGCCTGCTGCAGTTCTTCGACTTTTCACCCAAGGAGGCTACATCAGAACGGAATAATGGAATAATCCTGATATCACACTAAACAAAAATATGATTAATTTTATCGAATGGAAAAACAAAGGAATTTAGAGCATTTAATCCATAACTGTAACTTTTTACCATTTCAAATAATCACCTCACAACAACTCGATAAGTAATAACAGATATCCAGAATGTCAACAACTCGAATCAGCAATAAGTAAAAAATTCCCTCTTAAGCAAATACACCTGGAACTCCCACCAAGTGTTACAAAATTCAGAAGCCTTGGTATCTAATTTGGAAATGACTATATATTTTTGATAATAGTGAAAATATTATCGAAAATAGAGTCATTTCCAAATTACCATTACCAATTGCAAAATGGGAGTCGGACTAAATCACTAAAAATATCCAACAACCAGCCCAAGTCAGTTCACAATCTGTGACTAGTCTGGCATCCAACAACCAGCCCAAGTCAGCTCAAGGTCTGTGGCATTTAACAACCAGCACATGCCAGGTCACAATCGGCAGACCAGTCTAGTATCCAACAACCAGCCCAAGTCAGTTCATAATCTGTGGTCCAGTCTGGCATCTAACAACTAGACTACGCCAGCTTACAACCTGTGGACCAGTCTGGCATTCAACAACCAGCTTAAGCCAGCTCACAGTTTGTGGACCAGATCTCAGAGGTCTGCATTTAGCATAAACCAGCTCTTAGTCTGTGTCCCAGCCCAGCAGTTTACAGTCAGCACATTCCCGTTACCAGTCTGTGTCCCCAGCCTAGTGGCCTGCAGTCAGCACAAACCCATCACCAGTATGTGTCCCGGCCTATCAGTCTGCAACTAATACAAGCCCGTCACCAGCCGGTGGACCAGTCCAGCAGTCTCCAGGCAGCATAATCCAGTCTGTGTTCTGGTCCAGCAGTCTGCAGTCACAGTACAATCCTGTTATCAGTTTGTGGACTGGCCCAGTGGTCGGCAGTTAGCACAAGCCTGTTTCCAGTCTATGTCTAGGCAATCCCGATTCCATGTCATTTCTAAGCCAGAGCAGTATTGTGGGAAAAGAAGTGTTATGCGTATCAATTTGTATATGGTACTTGCCCCCCATGCCCTCATAAGGATCTTCTAAAACATTTGGTTATGTCATATAGGTTATGGTAGGACAACAGTTAAAGGCACTGACTATAAATGTAATCTGAAGATAACATATGGTGTGTGAACTTAAAAAAAAGATATTACAGTTTCTGTAATAATATAAAAAATAAAAGTAAATAAATAAACAAATAAAGTTGTCCTCCGAAGAGAGGGGGGTTGGTGGTGGGAGAAAAAAAAAAGAAAAAAAAAGGGACCTGAGCACGGTTTCAGCACGGTGTGCGTACACACTAGTTGAAATCGTTTCATTAATGTGGCCTCTCATTAGCACACATCCATCATGGAGACGTCTATTTTATGTGCGTGTTTACATCTGAAAGAGTTTGCTCATGTGCAATACATCTATAGTACGTTTTCAAATAGATGTTAAATAGATGTTTCGAAAATGTCTAAGTTGTTTAAGATTTAAAATGTAAAACTGATATCTTAAAGATGTTAGTAAACAACAGATGCTTTCCAGATGAAGTGATCTTCATCTGCAGTCGTACGTGTGCATTCATCTAGTCTTCATTTCATTTTATTTTGCTTTAAAAAATTATGACTGACCTAAAAAAGTCTCACACATGTCCAACAGTATAGCCTATTATTTTTCTGGATCTGAATTTTTATGGAAGCCTCTCAAAACACACACTACTGTTATAAATTTTAGACTATCTTTCAAAAGAAAAGATTTTCTGTATAATAAATTGATGAACTAAAGTTCTATAACATGGTGCACATGCAATAAAAATGATTTCATTTGCATTTGATACAATAAACCATTCATAACACCCAGGTAAAAAAAAAGCAAACTGTTTAATGGTGAGCTGATAAACCACTAAACAAATCTACTGTATACAATCATTTCTTAGTGCAGATATTTGGAAACATTTTATCCAAGATTGACACCAGGATTGTAGGAGCCTTTTTAACGTCAAATGGTACGTAATAAATAAATCGAAACAAATGCTGTAATGGAAGATCACAATTACAGACACAAAGCAAATACAATACTAACATGGTGTCGTTATAATGCAGTGTGTTGACGGCACGCTGGTAGACAGAAAGATGTGTTGTACTGTATGTACAGTTGTGCTGTTCACGGCACATTCACGCTGTTGTCATCAGAAGATACTGGTTGTCACAATATTTCTATTACGGCCAGTTGCAAACTAAAATGGGGGAATATGCCCCCCTTAACAATGTACAGTACATCAACTTTGGAACTTAAAATATTTCGAAATAAGTTTAACGTGCAGTGCATCAGTCATATTAAGTAAAATAAATAGAAACGTTGTAAAATTAAGAGAGTTCTTATAACGTAAGATGGCCCCTTCCTGGGGGAAACTATGAATGTATAAACGATTTATTTTAAAAGTCATAATCATAAAATTCAAAATCAACCAATTGAGCATTACTTTTTAATTGAAGAACTTATGACAGATCATTTATGGCAAAATCCCAGTTAAAAGAGATTCATCTGACTTCATGATTCAAATTTATTCCATGATTTACATACATGTAATTATGAATATTTACATATTTCATTGACCCTATTATAATTGAAGATATGTCATAATAGCCACACTGAATTCAAATGAACTAATTTCACTCATTTAGGCTATGGGTTTTATTGAAAAGCTTCTGACAGCCCTCCAGGTGAATTCTTCAGGGGGGCATCTTACCCCAAAGGTCTAATTTGAACTCTAACCCAATGGTTTTCAACACTGTTACCTTACAAATATGTACAATTTCCTAAATTGAATATTAGCGTAACATTATTGTTGTGGATCTCATTCAGGATATTTAAACATCCTTTTGATGCTTTTAAAACATTCACAGTAACAAATACATAGAATATATGACACTTAAAGAATACATGGCTAATGTAAACGTAGGGGTGATAGCCTGTTACATCCAGCTGTTTTCTGTTCTCACCAAAGATAGCTCTTTGTCTGCCCAAATTAAAAAACAATCACTTTGTTGCATACAATCATAAAAGCATATAATATAGTGGGGCAGGGTGAAGGTAACCCGTTTTTTCAAGTTTTAACCTGTAACACACAGCAACAACACTTCACAGCATCACACATGATTCTAACCTAGCAGTCACTTACACTTTTAAACTTAAACACCCTTAACACTCCAGACATACAGTGTGTTGTAGTTGCAAAACTACGGTGACCATGAGGGGACAAGTCTGGTTCACTTAGGTTTGTCCCGGCCATGAGATATTGATTTGTGGGAACCTTAAGTTGATCCACAACATCTTAACATGACATTCAGTGAATGTGACATACATATTCATTGTATTTGTACTCTTATATCATTCAAATGTCATTGTTATAAAAACGCCCTTCTATGCAATTATATTGAAATCAGTTGTTAATTTAAACCTTTAAAAATAAAGTACCAGTTGAAAGGTTTCCCTGTATAGTTTACAACATTAGCTGAGAAAGATTATTTTTTCTTTGAAGAAAAATTAGCTTGTACTAGTCTATATATCCATATATATATATATATATATATTCAACTGAAATGAAATGGTTTTCCTATGGAATTGTGTTACTTTAAAATTTTTGCCACGGGTTGATTTTAATTAATTTTTTTTATTAGATTTTCAAAAAATGATCTCAATATAGGAACTCGTGGCTACTAGAAAAGTGAACCAAACCTATCCCCTCCCAGTCACCGAACTAAACATTTATGCCAAAGGTTGATTACTTTTAACAATAATTTTGATACTATTAACAATATTTTAACTTGCCAAATCTGGGAATTCAACAGTAGCCATATTCTCAGAAGCAGCAATATTCAATTAATAGCATTATAGCACGATAGCATTATATCTAAAACAACTGGTAAATTTTTTTTTTTCTGGCAAAGCAAGCTAATGTCTATGCCCATGTTGAAGGCAAGCACTAAGTATTGCGTATTCACCCTTTTGTCATGCTGTAGATTTGTAGCAGCCAAGTGCATTTCATGATTGACAGTGAATTGGGTTGGAAAGTGAATTGAATGCTACAATGTTTTCAAAACAGACGGCAACACAACACTCACGCATTCACTCAATCATGAATGACAACATGGCATATGGACAATCGCTCAAGCAAGCCACTGATTACAATTGTTGAAAAGAACAATGTTTACAACCTACTTTAGCTTGTGAAGTATGTCCGCAGTCTTAGAGAAAGCATATGACGCATATTTGCACCACAGGTAGTCTTACAGTCCTTTTACAAATACGCCACAAATATTGCAGTCTCCAAAGAAATGTGCAGTTGTTTACTATTCTTATACATATCGGCCACCCTCGGGCCCTTTGGGACCTCGCTTTGCACTTGCATTGGCATTACTAGACGTGGGATTGGTAAACTCCTTGGAAGCAGATTTGTTTTTTCCCCTGGGAGAAGGTGCCATAGGGGGCATCTTTAGGATTCCTCCAGGCTCAACAATAGTGTTGATCACTAAGGTACGACAAAACACAAATGGATATAGGGAAAACCCCAGAATGTGTAGCATACAAGGTGAAAGTTAAAGATCTCACCCTCAAGTTGTCTCTGGACTCGTCGCAGTTCTTGGAGAATAGATGAGATTTCCTGTTTGCAAAGCAAGGAAAATAGATTAGAAAATCTCAGAAATTAAAGTCTGGTCTTAGAAATTGCCTTTAATTTACCTTATTAGATGTCTTCAGGATAGGAACCTCATTTTCAGCATTGATTTTTGCCTCGATTTCCTCCCAGACTTCAGTCTTGTTATGAAACAGAACTCTAAAAGAAACACAATATTTGTGTTTCAATATTTGTGGGACTATACAGACAAATCACTTTGTTTTAAAGAACATCGAAATTTTGTGAATTTCAAGTCTATTAGCTTTAAAGCTATCTACTGTACTGTACAGACACGACTGTATGGCATAGTGGGGCCAAAAAGTATTTATTCAGCCACTGATTGTGCAAGCATCAGTTCTCCTACTTAGAATAATAAGAGAGGTCTGTAATTTTCATCATAGATACACTTCAACTTCATAGTTGACCACTGATAATCTCCCTCGATCTGGGGCTCCACGCAAGATCTCATCCCGTGGGGTCAAAATGATCATGAGAACGGTGAGCAAAAATCCCAGAACTACACGGAGGGACCTGATGACCTGCAGAGAGCTGGGACCAAAGTAACAAAGGCTACCATAAGTAACACACTACACCGAGAGGGACTCAAATCCTGCAGTGCCAGGCGTGTCCCCCTGCTTAAGCCAGTACATGTCCAGGCCCGTGTGAAGTTTTCCAGAAAGCATGTGCATGATCCAGAAGAGGATTGGGAGAATTTCATGTGGTCAAAATAGAACTTTTCGGTAAAAACTCAACTCGTCATGTTTGAAGCATGGGGGGACGGGGCGACATCATGCTTTGGGGCTGTTTTTCTGCAAAGGGGACAGGAAAACTGATCCGTGTTGAGGGAAGAATGAACAGGGCCATGTATCGTGAGATTTTAAGCCACCTTCCATCAGTTAGAGCCTTGAAGATGAAACGTGGCTGGATCTTCCAGCATGACAATGATCCCAAACATACCGCCTGGGCAACGAAGGAGTGGCTCCGTAAAAAGAATTTCAAGGTCCTGGAGTGGCCTAGCCAGTCTCCAGACCTCAACCACATAGAAAATTTGTGGAGTCCGTGTTGCCCAGCGACAGCCCGGAAACCAGCAATGGTTATGTTATATGCAGAAATGGTTATGGCAAAGTATTTAGTTGAACCAAATACTTATTTTCCACCATAATTTACAAATAAATTCTTAAAAATCCTACAATGTGATTTCCTGAATTTTTTATTTATTTTTTTCATTTTGTCTATCATGGTTTAAGTGCACCTATGATGAAAATTACATTATTCTAAGTAGGAAAAATTGCACAATCAGTGGCTGACTAAATACTTTTTGGCCCCACTGTACTAGTGACCTCCTAAAGTTGACAAAGTCAATCTTTAGCAGATACACAGTTTAAATATTGAAGACTACACATATTTTTACATATTCTCTAGGATGAGAATCTCCATTCCGTTAATCTCCAAATCCTCTGCTTAACAGCTAGCAAGTGGTTTATGGTTATGATATACCTAAAGCCTATTTGAACTTTAAATAGGAATCATACTTCATTTTCTCTGCTAGTTGCTCCGTGTTCTCTCTGATAGCCTGGGAGAGCTGGGAGACTGGGTTCAGCATTAGATTGTCCAGAATTACCTGTGATTAAATTAAGAGTCAAAGGTTAAAATTAAAAAGGATGTAATTGTGGTTTATCTATACCGTATCTGAGAGACACTGCCATTGGCTATGAAGGTTATAACACCCTAAGCAAATAACTAATGGATCAGTTTATTAGTGTAATGAGCAAAGGATTTGACCAAATTTGACCTCTTCACGGTTCCAGGGACGCCGTCTGGAACTGTCATGGTCGTTCATATTTGAGTCCTGGTCTATTGGACTAGTTGAGCCTGGAGGAACCTTTTGATAGTTCAGACTTGCCTCAGGTATATGCTGTACCAGCTGTAGATTAATCAGGGATGGGAAAGCACTAGTAAGAACACGTGGACATGACAATGGCAGGTAAAATTTGATGTTAACAGACATACATCTCTGAGCTCAGATTACAATGGAGGCTTCAGAGACACAATTCTGGGAAGATATCTGTATGATCATGCTAATTCAATTGTGAATAGCAAAGGGTTCTATGTTCACAGTCAACATGGCGGGACAAACTCTTTAAAGTGAACATAACCTGTTTTGTGAACATACAGCCTTAAGAGTGAGTTTGGAAGTGAAGTTCCATGCATTAGGGATGCATTAGGGAATAAATCAATTAGAGCAGCAGTTTCAACAACAGGATCCAAAGGTGAACATCAGACAGCTGTTAGTACGTTAATTTTGGTGATAATGAGTGATGAACTAAGCACCTGAGGTAACAGGAACCTCTGTAATGATGCATATGGTCTCTGCACAAAAGAGAAAATATACAACAAAAAGTATGCAAGATTACAAAAAAAAAAACCTTGTACTTTAGTCTTAATCCTCTTTGGGGACACAATATAAGGTGTATCTGGAGGTGTATCATGCTACTTCACCATGACTTCTTAGTTACTTAACATGCTTTGTTACCTTTGACTTTAGCATTTTATCTACTATGTTTTCTCCTCATTGTGCTAATGAGGCGATTGTAAACATTTGCAGCATGTTTTGCTTCATACTGAAAAGGTAGTGGAATGGGCCATTGTATATGATGGGATGCCATTTAACCAAGCAAACAAACTTTAGGCCTACTGTACCTCCTCTCTGGTCGAGATAGTGGATGCAGGGGTATTTGGCATGGAGCCTGGGGAAGTGGTAGCTCCTAAGCCTGAGGATGTCTGGGAGTCACCATCCCCTGCTACATCATGGATTTCACGTGCAAGAATGGCAAGATCTTTGGCCAGATCTTGACTCAGCCTAACGGATACAAGTATTATATAGTATATCATCAATCATAAATGTGGTAATACATTGGGTAGTGTATACATGCATGCATATCAAATCAAAACAAAAACCAAATAACCTGGCAATCTCTGCACTATGAGTAGACCAATTTTGAAAGTGTTCATTCTGAGTTTCGTCCTCTTCCGTTTCCAAGGAGACACATTTCAGCCTCATTTGAACAGTCTTCTGTGGTGTCTGTGTCTGAGTTGAAGCTGAGGCATGGGAGCGCTTTTGCTTAGAGTTGGATTTGGTCTCAAACTCCTCCTCTGAGGTAGAGGAATATTCTGAATCCTTTTGTCTACGGTGGGAACCTCAAGTTTTAAATAATAAAAAAAATGGGAAGGAACATTTCTAATCAAAGTATCATGTTTGTAATTTGAAACAAAGTCACAATATTGTCAGTAACAATGAAGAAATATTAAAGATGTTGAAAAAATGTTATGGCACTCCAGTGGTCTTGTCTGGAGGAACTGCATTTATAGATCTAAGAGCATTAAACTGACAGATACTCACCAGCTGTGCTACTATGTTTAACTTGGTTAGAGCGGGTACGCGTGGAAGAGTGTTTCCCTACTGATGCAGTCCCTTTGCCGGTAACCTGCCTCACCTCACTTGAAGCCCCTTTCCTCGCACTGCTACTCGCCTCTGTAGGATGGTTAGAAATGCCATGCTTGCTTGAGGTGGATTCGTTGTCACTTGGAACAGTGAAGGATCTAGTTCGTTTCCGAGGCATAGCAAGAATGTCCAGCCTTGAGAGTTTCTTGCCTTCAGCAGGAGTCTTGCTGTGGTCGGAGCTCTGAGATGCACGGTCCGTCTCTACACCCTCATTGTCTGAGGTCTCACCTAGTCGAGCTCGGCGGAGCATCGAGGCACGGGTTGGTCTTGGGGCTGAAAGGCTATTGGATCGTGTCAGCACCTGAGGGCTTCCTTTGGTCACCTTACTGGGGTCCTCCTTCTGCAGAGGTGCAGTGAGTTTTTTGCGGGTGTTGGGCCGTGAACTTGACTCATGGTCAGAAGCAGCAGCTTCATGCCACAACGGTTGACCATGCTGATTATCCGAAAGGTCTAAAGAACCACGGTTACCAGCACTGCGACGAAGCTGGAGACGGCGACTCATTTCAGCTTTACTAGTATTATCTGCAGAGGCATGATTTCTGCGTTTTTCTGATAACCGTTCACGTGCTGTAGGTTGCCGTGCTTTGTCTTTTACAGTTGAAACGGAAGATGATTTCTCCTTACGCTGGTCACTTGCAGACGTACGCTTCTTAGGTGCAGTGACATGAGCATTTTTACTGCTGACCATGCTTACAGTACTGGCAGTATCAACATCTGAATCACCGGACAGGGAATCCTCTTGTTCAGGAGAGCTTCCTGTTTTGAACTTCTCTTCTGGTGATGCCAATGATTTATCTGCTTCCTTAGGAAAGGGAAATGTATCTTGGACAGTTTCCTCTGTATCCAAGCTTCTCAAAGCAGGATGACTAGAGATATGTGGTAGTTTCTTGACTTGAATGTTGTCACTTGGCCTATCTTTGGTAAAACTCTCCTGTCGAACAAATGAGGTTGAGGTCTCTTTGGTGGGCACCACATCCCTGTTATGTGCCTGAAGGTTCGGGGCTGACGAGTTGGGCTTCACTGGACGCCTCGATTCATGGCCACTCAAATGTCGTATCAAGACAGTGGTTGGAGGTATCTTAGGAGAGAAGTCTCTCTCTGGCTGTGAAAGAATTGGACTTTTGGATGCATCTGACTTGGATGAACCATCTTCAGAACCAATATAAAACGAAGTGGGTTTGGGAGTGGGTGGTGGCATCTCTCTTAACCCTCTAGAATGATTTACATTTTCAGAAGGTGAGGGTATTGAAGTTCCTCTCTTTTCTTGGCTCCTTCCACTCTTATCAAGGATGGAGCTGTCATCTGAACGGCTGGTGTCACTCAGACTGTCTGGGTCCACATCGTCTTGGACACGTAGCCTCTGATTGCAGTCCTGCTGCTGTGGTGCTCTAGAATTTTTCTCTGGTGGTTCATGGTCAAAGGTAGTTTCATGCCGGATCAAGATACTAGGGGTTGTGTTCTCCAGTTTTTCTCCTGGTGGAACCTGAGGAAGTTGTCGTCTGGTCCTGAAACCTTGACTGCCATCTGATTCCGAGGTATCCAAGCTTTGACTAATCATTAATGTCACTCTATCATCTTCAAAACCAAAAGAGTGAATAGTTATTATTTTGTTGGCTATTCATAATGAAATCAAAAATTGTATTGCCAACTTGTTCAAACACCACTTTCAATGAAAATACCTCTTTCCGCAGGCCCATTTTTGGATGGAATTCCCATAGATCCTTGTGTAGCCCCAGGATCATTATAAGCGTCTGCTAGGCTGGCCCAGCGTGAGCGTGAAACCCATTTAGGCTCTCCTACTCCAGGATGTGCCTAAATCATGAAGGGCAACAACTATCAATCATAATTGTATTAATTGTTCACTATTGACTGACACTGTTAGGGCAACATTTAGTAATGAATGAGAGCACTGTTTTCAGAACAGAACAGAACATAATTGCAATACCTGAAGTGATTTGACTTGGTCCCCACCATGGCCCTGTGATGATGTCGACATTATATCAGCGGCCATACCGTGGCTATGACTAAAGAATAGTTGCTCATCTTTACCATCATCAATCACAGGCCTATACACTCCAAGAGTCTGACCACTGTATTCTGGTGCATCTAAAACACCAAACACCTGTAAAATGAGAACAAATATGTTCCTCAAACACTACTCAAACATTTTTAGACCACATTGGTCAAACAAGTGGTGCACCTCAAATTCACACCAGAAGTTGAAAAAGATATTTATGTTTCGGACAACTGAAACATTTCATTCAATACAATGAAAGAGCCACGATTTCCAATACACTGAAATAGGAGAATTTTACACCAATTGTAATCTCAAGAAAAAGAAAAGGCTTTGTCACCTGGTCAATCATACTTCTAGCTTCCTCCACTTCCTTATCTTGTGACTCTGTCTCAATTGTGTAGGTACCAGCATCACTCAGACTGTCCTCCTCCTCGGCTCGTGTCACCCTTGAGCCCTTAGTTTCAACATCACTAGTTAATAGTGTTGAAAACGGGGGCATAGATGTCCCAGCTGAGCAGACTGGGGAGGCACTAGAAACTGGACCCCTTCCAGGGGCTTGTGAAGGGACGGGGGCAGTGGAGGATATTGGGAGAAGAGACTGGGATGATAATGCAGGAAGTTGAGAAGGAGAAGATGGGTACGACAGAGATAAGGGTCCAGGGGTCTCTGCTGGGGAGGGTAAAAGAGTGTGTGATGGGGATACCATCACAGGTGGGGCAGACAAGGGAGGTGGGGAAGTTTTTCCTGTATCTTTCAAGAACTCTGCAGTAAATTCCTGAGCAAGATTGGACTTCTTGCCCACACTCCCAAAAGGCTTAATGGTTATAACTGGTGAAGAGCGAGAAGAGGTCCCTAATAAAGATGTGCTGGTCCCATTGTCTTCTGTTTTCTCTCTCTTCAGTGAACTTGATCGCTGTGAACCTCCATGGCTTGAACCTTTCAGTGGAACAGTGATTTGCTGTGTTGGAGGAAGATGCCCATGCACAGAGGCTGGCCTTTCCCCATGAGCCAGACCTTTGCGTCTCTCTAGTTTGGCCTTCAATGCAGAGTAGGAGTCAGCATGGGCAGAGTTGTGGGTAAAGGACTGTGATCGCTTCTTTCTGGGATTATCATCAAAGAACTCAATGATGAAGGCCTGCTGGGTGTGAGGCTCAGGGGGAATGGGCTTAACCTCCGTCTGGTGAGGGGAGGAGGCTTCTTGTACAGGATGTGCCTCACTTTCATCAAGATCACCTTGATGGGGTTTGTGTGGTGAGACTGACTGAGGATGATGAGTTTTTTGCATTGAGACAGATGGCTGGGACAGAACTGATTCTGATGGTTCAGATGCCTTTGATTGAGCTGACTGCTGTGACTGTACTGATGATTGCGATTGCACAGAATGATGTGACTTGCTGCGTTTTCCATTCAGTACAGGGTCTTCTGAATCACTCTGGGTTCCATCATCATGATGGTGTCCTGTTAGGATTACAAATATAGTGTATATTATGGCTGTCAATCTAATTCTAAAAAAAGAATATAATAAAAATCACGCAGTTGAGCATTCCTCGTAACCTGTATGTCAATTCTATAATCTTTTGTGTCTTTCTAAAATCATGACAATCAAAGCTTGAAGTTTGTTTTTACGAAGACTACAGCCAGCTTGCCTCGTCTACTAAGGCAGGCACAGCCACAGAAAGAGAAACAAGGTATTCACATAGGAGATAGGACACATGTACGTACATACATTTTAGAACATTTTGTGTCAGTGTGAGTCTAACAGAAAGTCAATTTAAGGAAGTGCAAGATGTCTCTTACCTTTGAGTGTCCGAATATGCATTGCTAAGTCACTCTTAGTGCTGTACACATCCTCGCAGGGTGGCCGCCTGCACATCATGCTGACATCACTCTGCACAAGCCAATCTGCCACCTTGCTCTCAGCTGATAGAACCTCTGTGGGCGTGTCTGCCAGAGAATTACTGGGCTGCAGCTGCTTGCTTCGCTGACGAGAGGAGAACTTGGTCACGTGATCCTTGATTTTAATCTTGCCTGGCATGCAGTCATCAAACTCGATAGTAAAAGAAGCATGACTTTGGACAACTGGAGGAGTAGAAATCAGAGAAACATTGGTGTCTTTGGTTGGGATGTCAATCAAATCCGTCGTTGGGGACTTGGGTTGCATATGGAACTCCTTTGTTGGAATTTCAAAATAGCTGGGCTCTCGATTGTACATGTACGTTGACTTGGCCTGGCTGTCACGGATCTCTTGAACAGAGACGTTAAATTCATCCTCAGCTATCTCCTTTGTGATCTCTGTCAACAGACACCCACACCAAACTATGAATATGCTAATGAGACAAATGTCCACAACTCATGAAAGTGTCCGTAAGGGAGGACAAGTGCTTACCTGAATGATTATCCCCTGACCTTAGTACTTCATTGTGTGTTCCCTTGTTCCCAGAGTCCTCTTCACCCCACCATGATGGCTGTCCATACAATGGTGTTGGCCGGGGTATAGGGGACTCTGAAGAGGAACACATGTAAACACAGAAAGTGAAAGAGAGATGATGAGTTGGGTATTGTTACGTCCCAGGTTGTTCTAATATTATTTGTTGTGAGAAAATGCTTGGGGTCCCTGTGTTGTGCTCTGTTTCTCTTCCTCTCACTCAGGTTAATTATTATCAGCTGCAACTCATTGTAAGCATGTCTGAGCAGAGGAGTATAAATGGTGCGCTCACAGAAGCCAATGCTGTAACACTCTCGATCCCAACCTCAGACTGGAAATTGTCTATGTGTGTTTGTGCACGCTGAGTGAGAAGTGCTTACCTTTGAGTTAGGAGTGGGATCTATGCTCATTTGCTGTGTGGCAACAACAGTTACTTAGTTGGCTTACCAGTTTGTAATATTCTAGTGTTCAATTTTTTACCTGTGGGTAACTAAAAAGTATTGTGAAATAAGTTGGTAAAGGTATTGTTTTACTTCTTATTAGCTTTGTTTTACTTGTTTATGATTATCTGGGAAATGTAGGAAGAGGGTGCCTTTTTTATTATTTTGTGGAAATGAATACTTTTACTTTTCTTTAAATCTATATACTGTACATACAGTAGTGTCTAAAAGTCTGACATCACTAGTGAATGTTTCTATATGTAATTTCTATTTTATTACAAAGAAACTGAAATAGAAAAATCAACATGAGGGTTTGAGTTTTTAGATAAAATATTGAAATAATATTAATCAAAACTTCTGAAATAATGCATAGTATAGTTAGTATGCAAAGATTAATACTAGGTTTAATGGTTTACGTTTAATATGATTATATAATTTTTTTTGTTAACCATGTGTAAGTGGTTATAAGTGGTTGTGTAATATAATATACAGGAGGTTAAGTAGGCTTTTAAGTGTCTACTTAAAAGCCTACTTAACGTCCTGTATACTGGACATTACATTTTCACAATCTGACCTGCCTGCATTGACACCATTATATAAGAACTGAACTGACCTGGGCGCTGTTTTCTCCAGAGCGACTATATAACTAAATTAAAACTTTTTTTTTCTAACAAAAAATAACCATCACTGAACTTAAGCTGGACTATGACACTATTTTCTTCTAGATCTGTTATAAGCCACAACAAACTTTTTTTCCCAATATATTTCTGTTATCTCCGTAAAGCTGCTTTGAAACAATCTGTATTTTAAAAAGCACTATATAAGTAAAGGTGACTTGACCTGACACAAGAAAACTTGTTTCAGGTCATATGGCTAATATGTTAGGAAATATAATAATAATAATATTCCCAGGATACTAGTTGTTTGGAATAAGGAGGACAGTTTAAATATTTTTTTGTTATAGTAAACTGATATAAGAGCTGCTCCTACTTTTTGACAGTGATGAAGTGTTAAAAAATTGCTTGTGCTAACATGCAACGGGAATGGACAAGCCCCCAAATGTTACATTCCCCTCTAGGGGTCAGGAGAGGAGGTAAAAGGAAAAGAAAATTATCATAAAAAGTAACAAAATGTAAAAATGTATGGAGAACACACTTCAGCCTCAGTCTCAAAGTGAAAACATAACACAACTTTAATGAGCTTTTCAGCACTCTGCGGGTTGAGCGGTCCATGAGCCATGTGATGCCAACAGATGCTCATTGATGTATGTGTCAATGCAGTGCAGCAGCTGGACTAAGGCATTAGGATTATCTTTCTTATCTGTCACCTGACCAAAAGCTTGACTAGGAGGGGTTTACAAACAAACCAGGCCACTGTATACTACTGCAGTCCTACAGATAAACCGAGATTAACAAATGTTGTAGATAAGAGACAGAATCTTGTTGTTAGATACCCTCTGTCTACTACATGTTACAAAGTTGTTGTTTTTTTTAAAATCTTTTTAGCACTTTCTCAGTCAGTCTTTTTCTCTGGACTTTGGTCATTCTTCATCACTCTCACCTGTGAGACTCTTGCGTTCAGAACGATCTAGTTTGGTCTTTTCTTCCTGCAGGTTCTGTTGCTTCCCATCTGTAGATTTTATGTCCATCTGCAGCTGACTGGTGTACTTCTCATGCTGACTCAGCAGGGGCAGTCCACCAAAATATTAAATGTATAAAACATACATAATTACTTTTTATATGCTTCAGATAGAACATAAAAAGGACACACACTCACAAAGAGGTAGAACCGTACCTTGAGGGCCTCTTCGGGGACTTTATGTTGACTCTTCTCGAGAATATACACATGTGAATGTGCTCTTCATGTTAAGTCAGTACATTACAACTTAGATTTGTACAAATCTTCTGAATACCTGTATCTTAAGCAGACAGGAATTGAAATCATAACACAGTCTCTACAAAAGATGTGCAATGCTCTAGAAATTAAACAATAGAGAAACTGCCTCAACCAAATTTAAGGTTTCATGCTTTTGGCAAGCATAGAAAAGCTAATCAAGTAAAGGATATCATATCCAAAACGAACGATGTCCGACAGCTTGAGGGTTATGTATGTTTGGTCTGGAATTCTCAAGTCATTCACAAAGGTCTGAAATGAGAGAAGAAAAACTCATTTGTGCCTGAGATATTGGAATGCCACAGCGAATGAAGGCAGCTTATTCTTTTGCTTTATTTAGGGAAAATCCTTTTGTCTCAGAAAACAATGTGACTTCAGTCTGAAAGGGGAAAAAATAATTTATATTAGTAATTAATTTAGCAGATTATTTTTTAACTAAAGTGATAAATAAGGAACGTCACAAGAAATTAGTCCAGATTTAACAATATTCATAGTACAGAATCTACTTTTGTGTTCCGCCAAAGACAGAAATGCATAGTTTCAGTATGATATGTGAGTGTCAATGCACTGTAAAAAGTAAACATGCAGTTTTTGCTTTAATGAGGGATTTCTACCTGATTTAAAGTTAACAAAGTCACATTTTGTTGTTGTAACCTCTATGTGGATAGGGATTTAACTAAATTGAGTTAAGATTGACCAATAAAAAAATTGCTCAATCCCAATAAAGCTCAGCATGGACACATGCGTACCTTGCTGATCGGCAGATTTAGTTTTTGTGAGATATTGTGATTTGGGGTTATTTTACACATTAAGCAGCATAAAAGTGAAAATCACAATTGACAGCGCTATACTCTTCACTAATGGTAACCACAACATCCAATAACAGAAAATCCCCAAAATGTCCAACTGAACCTTAAACATTAAGATAAACCAACATCTTTCCCTTTACTGTAAAACACATAAAATAACACTTAATGCCTAAATTTATTCTTCTAATGCAGCAAGGCAACTACAGATCCACTGCCCAGGGCTGTGTTTCTCAAAAGCATCGTGAGCTAATTTAAAAAATGTCTTCTATTAAATTTGGGTAATGAATTTTTCGAGTGTGTATCAAGGTGTTAAAGGACTTTCATCATATAAAACAAAAAAAGATTATATCAAACTTATTAAGTAATTTTGCCTATAGCTGGGTAAAACAAGTTATTGTAGTAATTATTGTGTTACCACATGGAGTACATTTTCTAAGTTGAACTGACTGAAAAAAAAAAATCTTTGTGAGAGAGTGATAAAAGATTTTTTGAGTGAACTCTCCCTTTAAAGTTCCCGTGAACGGGCGGCTAGCACGCCCTGTTAGTGATTGGACTAAATGGCCCTTCCCCTTCACTACCTCTAGCCAAACCCCTCCCATCAAGTAAAATAATTCTTTTTAAGTGATACCAGGGTTGGATGTGGTGTCTCTGGCTAGGGAGCTAACCAGTGTACGCCTCGGTCCAAACCATGGGACAAAACAAAAAAAAAAAAAAAAAAAAAAAAAGGGGGAGGGGGACCAACCACCAATAACACTTGGCTGTGTCAGGTCACAAACAGACTAGGGGAGCTTGGTTTGGAGGTGCCTGTTGTGGTCCCCCGGTGGAAAAACTCAATGTAGCCCAGAAGTATAACGATGGGGGTTGGGTGTCACTGAAGGTGGTGGAGGGGAATCGTGTTATTGAATCGAGGGGAAACATCTGTGTCTGGGGGGCCTGTTGGTTGCGCTCACTGGCAGTTCTGGGTCAGCCCTCTGACCCAGAGTTTAGAGCAGATGTGCAATAAAAATAAAATTAAATGTATTCTTATTGTCATATTGCTATTGTCACTACTGTTGTAGATTGCTATAGCCTATATTACTATTATTGTCATGAATATTATCATTATAAATACTATCATTGATACTGCCACCACTAACACTAATACAGATACATATGTATATATATATATATATATATATATATATATGTGTATATATATATATATATGTATATATTTCTTTGTGTTTGTCAAAGTCTCTATCATATCCTCTACAACTATTCAGATACTACCGAATTGCATCACAGAAAGGATCTCGTGTGCCTACATATACCACTTTGTCGATAACTGTGTGGGGCTGTTGTGAGTTTTTCTGTTCTCTGTTGTTTTTGTTTTTTTTGTTGTTGTTTTTTTTGTTTTTTTGTTTCCCCTTTCCTACTTCTGTATTGTAGATGTGTCTCACTGAATCTTACCTGGTATGTGTTACTGTTTTGTTAACCTGCAATAAAAAAAAAAAAAAAAAAAAGAAAAAAAAAAAAATAAATAAATAAAGTTCCCGTGAACCAGAAGTTGTAACCGAGTTCATGGAACTTCAGTGTTGCGACGTATTTCCAAGTGATATGAAATATTGAATGGGGTCTATTTTAGCACACCTCCTCTCCATGCCTCGCTCATAGCAGACTGATGGTTGGAGGGGAGTAAGTGTTTAAGGACCCATGCTGTCATACTGACGTCATCGGAGAAGGAACGCCATTTTTTCTGTGTTAAACTAGTCAATTGTGATTTCATGTCGACTTTAAGTTAATAATGTTTTTATGACAGTAAAAGTCCCTTCAGTCACAATCGCCATGTTGCCTTTTGTTTAAAAGCTTACCCCATTTAAACTTCCAAGATCCTTCACAAGGTGCTCATCTGTGGCAGGGTTATAGTTGATAACTGCATGCTGTTTATCCACACTCCGAGACTAAAGATGAAAAAGAAATCTACATTAGCCATCTTGATGATTCTTTACACTTTTTCACTCCACCCAAACAATCCTCTCATACAGGGAATCCCACCTAATTCAGCTGGAAATGGTAATGCTCTTTTAGCAAAGTGTCCCACATAGCAACACTGTTTCGGCCCTGATCCGGCCCACATCTGGCACTTGTGGAATACTGATCTGGCCCACATACAGCATGCAGCATTGGGCCACATATTGTTTGCCAGATCTGGGCCACAAGCAGGGCATAGCAATGCAACATGTCAGCCAAGAGCAGAGAAATATCAATATCAAATACCTTATCATTTTCTGATGTCAATTGATTCTTTCCAAACCAAACAATCTTATTGTGGATGTGGATTCAGAGGGCAAATCAATAACCACACGACCTGTTCTTGTCAAAAAACAGTTGAAAATACACTAACATTATGGATTCGGATGGCAATAAAATCACAGGCTTACTCTGTGAATGTTTAATGTTTGAAATACCGTACGAGAAACAATTAGCATCCGAATAAGACTTAACTGACAGCTCACTGGCCTTTGCGCTCCGCAAATTGGGCCGTCTTTCAGAACAACTCTTCGCAGTATCGCTGTCATTTGAGCAAACTCCCCACTACAATCATTCCTTTTTAAGCATTTTAAGGCTTAAGCCTTTGAGCCTTTAATTGTTCGCCAGCTGATGTACCTTTGGATAATATAATTTAAAATAAACAACCAGCGTAATGACAATTTTATTTTTTGCATAAAAAACTTGAATTAGCCTAATTGAACACTGTCTGGCTGTGGAAACTTCAGAATTTTATTTGTATAGACAGTGATAAAGTAAAAGTGGTCTAGTATGGTAGCAAGGTTTCTTTGAAAGCTCCTTTCCACCAAGGAATGAAAAAAAAGGTAATTGCAACTTTTTATCTCACAATTCTGACTTTTTTTCATGGAATTGCAAGATTGCAATTGTGAGATTATACCTCACAATTCTGACTTTATCACACAATGGTGTTTATATCTCACAATTCTGACTTTTTTTATCACACAATGGCATTTATCTCACAATTCTGCCTTTTTTATCAATTGCGAGTTAAAGCTGCTGAAGGTAACTTTTGTAAAAATATTTTATATTTTACATATTTGTTAAAACTGTCATTATGTCCTGACAGTAGAATATGAGACAGATAATCTGTGAAAAAAATTAAGCTCCTCTGGCTCCTCCCAGTGGTCCTATTGCCATTTGCAGAGATACACCGCTCCCGGTCAGAAACAACCAATCAGAGCCAGGAGGAATGTCTTAACAGTGTCAATCACGCTTGTACGTGTACTCGCTGATCACACCCCTCTCTTGCACAGGGCGTTCCGTCGTTCAAACTCAAGATTGCCAGTGTGCCGCAGCTGTGCTAATGGAGGAGAAACTACCTAAACTGCCAATTTCTCGAGTGGCACCTGCTCATTAAACAAAGACGGGTAAAAGGAAAAACACAGATGACGATAAACAAGCGAAAAAGAAAAAAAAATGTCATGTTGCTGAAATGATGTACTAGCAAACCTTATCTAGCGATGGACAAGATGACCCGATGCAGTGCTGAAGTGCCAACTAGCCTCTGCCTATGGAGGATCCCTTTCCCACTCTACAGATAAAGCATTGTGAATTTCATTTCGCGTACCTACCCCGAAGTGATAAAATAAAACAAAATTTTGTATCAAATTTATAGACAATACAAGTAGTTTGTTCAGACATGGTTTTGTGGGGAATTACAAACCTGCACACATATATTCAAACGCACATAACTATAAAATCAATTCTTAAAGCCACACTGTGGAACACTTCAACCTTTATAATATATTGTGGTGAATGTAACATACATAATTCACCTTTGTTAAGGGTAGTTCTATACACTGTTGGTTGTAAACCCAGCACTCTGTTCTTCACGACTGTTCAGGGATCGCGGTCCCTTTAAATGCTCTGAACGTGTGTTCACGTGGGACGCATGTCAGCGCCATTTGCTTTTATTATTATTCTTTCTATTAATAAACGACACACGCATCCGTGTGCTCAAAGTAAGAAGTTGTCTGTTGCAATTTACTGCAATATTAATTTCCACAATATTACCAAAACCCATTGAGATGGACTTACAATAAGGTTGAATGACACGTATGCTGTATCCTGAAGGTGCCTGTAGTGGTGTTTTTGGCGGCCTGTTTTAATTTTAGTTTTAGTCTAGTCTTTGTGTCAAGCTGACATTTTAGTTTTTGTTAGTTTTAGTCATGTTCATACTCTTTTTAGTCTAGTCTAGTTTTAGTCGACGAAAACGGATGACATTTTAGTCTAGTTTTAGTCGACGAAAGACATAGTCTAGTTTTAGTCAATGAAAATTGTATTTTAGTCTCTTTTTAGTAGGCAATTCTATTTAACCCAGTCAATATATAAGAAGCCTACCTAGTTGTAGGCTAGCCTAGACGAAACCAATTTTTTTTTCTTTTAGCCAAACCCATTTCAAACAATCTTATCTTCTTATAGTTATCTTCTTATATTATTGTTACCTTATAGACTCAAGAATGATTCCAGGAAATCGCTCTGAATTGAATTTACAACACATTTATTTTACCAACCAAACATGTTAGTAGCCTGCCCTACACACATGATGAAATTAAAGTTTTTCCAAATGTCATTTCTTCTTTTTCTCCCAAAGACGAACCCCTTTCTCTGTGTCAGACTTAACTTTGTTTGTTGTCGTTTATGCTAACGCCTGTTTCACACACTCCATTTGCAGTGCGTATTTTTCCCGCACCCATACATACAGTTATAACAGTTATAGATTAGCGCTCATACCGCGTGCTCTGAGAGCGGTGCGTGCATAACAGCAGCAGAGCAGAGATCTACACAGCACCTCAACAATGCGACACAATGGATGTAGGCTAAAATACTGATTTGAAATAAAAAATAGAGAATAAATGTTGTGATTGTGGTACAGCCGTAGATCAGTTGCGCACTGCAAACACAGCACATGTGAAAGCAATAATGCGCGCTGCTCCTGCATACACACTGCAACACGCACCGCATACACGCTACACACGGTGTGTGTGTGAAACAGCTGTAACTCACGCAACTGCTTCTTCTAAATAATGTCACGAGTGGGGCTTGAGGATCTGAAGTCGCCTGCGTTTGCACAGTGCGATCTGATGCAGCCCCTGAAGTGACACAGGAAACAGAAATGCTGCATACTAATAATGCATGTAGGCTAAACGAGACGAAATAAAGTTAAATAACGTCTCTTCTGGTTTTGGTCAACGAAAATGAAGAGACATTTTAGCATACTTTTTATTTTTGTAAACCACATTTAGTCTCGTTTTTATTCGTCAACGATATTGCATTATACATTTAGTTATAGTCATCGTCACACGACCAGCATTTGCGTCTCGTCTCGTTTTCGTCACGTGCAGGTTTGTTGACGATGATATTTAGTCATAATTTTCGTTGACGAAAGCAATACTAGGTGCCTGTATCGCTTTTACTAGCACTTTGTAACTTTGGGTTTCGGGTAGGAACCTGAGCACAAAAAGAACTACAAAATTTGACCGCTTTACGGCATACGTCACTTCCCCCACCACCCACAACTTCCTCAGATTCTGACGTTAATGCTCAACTCGCGTTTCATTGCCGACTGTATGTTTTCGTCATGGCCGAACAAAAGCTACAAGGAAGAAGGCAATGGTTTTATCAGAGGAAACTAAAAAAAGAAAAGGGGAGAGTGACAAATTAAAAGCCAGGATGAGGATTAACATTGGTCGAGCTTTCGCTTCGCTCGCTGGCGTGAGCTAAAAGAGGAAGGGTGCTCGACCGATGCGGACGCTTGCCTGCACACCAATGGCATTTCCAAGGTAACCCAGATAAATTCATATAAGCAGTGTAGTATTTTCTGGTATTACGGCCACAGCCGTATATGAGTGTAATAAAATGCCCACAGCCCAGCGTTCATTTCTACACACAAACACAGCCCACCTCAGTGCAGGGCTCGCACAAATAAAATCGACTCATGTCAAATGTAACGTTACATGAAATGTAGTGAATGTGCCCATGACTCAGTAGTACCCACAAACACTACACACGACATGTCCCACGGTTTCTGTAAAAATAAACCAACACACATAACGTTACAGTCAGCTCAGGCCGACAGTGTTTTCAGTGCAGTGAATGTGCCCGCTGTCCCACGTCCACATTCACTCACAGACATGATAAGCCCCAATGGGGCTCGCCCTACTCGCTCTCTCTCAGCCGACTGCTATAAGGGAATGGAGCGCGACAAGGCTGCCCACGCGGCCCGCCAAAAAACACTGCAAGCACACACAATCTAAAGACACGGGAGTCTGACCGTTTGTTGACTTTAATTTGCGACAGTGCTGCAGAGCTTGTGCCCATAGTGGCCCCCAAAGTTCCACAGTGTGGCTTTAATGTGCATGTGAACGCCATCAGTGTTTATCAAAGGTTCGCATTTAAAGTCTGTTTAGAGGCATTCATATACATTTTTACCTTACAATTTTTGATGTTTTATCTCGCAATTCTGACTTTATAACACGTAATTGTGTTTCTATCTTGCAATTCTGAGAAAAAGAAAGAAATGGTAGCTTCTGCCACTGAATAAAAAAATACAAAAAGTAATTGTGACTTTTAATCTCACAATTCTGACTTTTGTCTCTCACAATGATGGCAAGAAAAGCTTCCATTTGTCCTTTATCTTTTATCCACACGTTTTTTATTTGAATTGACTCTATATAAGTCAAGCATTTCCAAAGGCATGTAACATATATAAAAAAATGATGCACATTTGATCTTTTTTGCTTTCTTGATAATGGCTGAGCAAGCAGCAAATTTTACTCCAGACTTTGTGGGATCATGTTGAGTTTTTGTTGTTGACTCATGTTGACACTTAATTTATCCACATCAGGAAGTGAGCACTGGGTTTCGGCTCACACCAATGGGCCATTACTGACACAAGCTCATAAATATGTTCTCCTAACAACAGTACTTCAACATGACACAACACAAAATACTACAGCAGTAATACTACTAGTGCTAGTGTGACACACCAAAGTATATGTGCACATTTTGTTGTTTTGTTGTTATGCATTAAGCAAAAGTTTATTGTTACTCATGTGAATCGTTTTCGCTTTGAAAGTAAATCATTATATGATTAGTTTAAGAGTCTGTTGTTGTGAGAAAAAAACGGGACTTTTATTATGAAACCCGAAACGAGGACTCTTACATAGGAGCTGTTTGCGCTTGCGCTCTCACATCTGCTGAGAAGTTGGTGCAACGTTACACGGTGGCTCCTGTCTCATCAATTATTCCTGTTATTTCGCAGGATTTTTCTCATCTGTATACCTGGCCCTCCGCGTGGGGCCTGTAACAGATTTGTGGGGGCTCGTCCGGGATCGACTCCTGATGCCCAGAGAAGTCGATTCCTTAAAAAAACTGATCCTGAGGACCAATAGAGTGGGGAAGCTGATGCGGTGAGCCAAAAGTCAAGAGGACGTCAGGGAGAAGAGGGGTCCAGAGAGCTGGTGACTGCGAGAGTGGCTCGAGGGGCTGTGGAAAAGAGGTCATCATGGCTGATCGGGTGCGCAAGGGCCTGGTGTGGGACATCAGGAAGAGGCTGCTCAACCTGTCCGCTGATGAACTGTTTCAAGTCGCTAAAAGCATCGGTCCAGTACCAGAAAGGGACTTCTCTGAACTTGACGTGGAAGATCAAGAGGGCTGTCTTGAATATATCAATGCCTTCATGTACAGCACCAGCCTGTTAGAAGCGGAGGACAGAGGTATGACTGAACTTTTGGTTTTGCAAGGGACAGTGGAGGCTGTAGTACAAGAACATGGTGGGCCAGTGTCTTATCGTCATGGTGAGGTTGAAAGTAATGTTGATGTGAATGTATGTCCTGCACCCACTTCATATACACGTACCCCGACAGGCCACATGATCGCTACAGACACTGTACATTTAGAATCATCTCACACTGTCACTGACCTGGGGAAAACTAGAGGGTTAGACACAGATCCTAGCACCAACCCCCCTGTCATGAATTCAGAGTTCGAAGAGCTGAGCAGGAAACTCCTTCAGTATCTTACACCACATTCTAACCCCAACACATCTGTGATGCCCAACAGTGGGACGCCGTTGAATAGTAATTATGGTGAATGTACGTCACAGGGGATCTCTGAAAAAGTAGTCTCCCTACGAGACCTCTCATACTTGCAACGGCGTGAATTTAAGATACAAGGGGGGCAAATAGGTGACTATGCATCTGACATCACATTTGCCAGCGTATCCCGACAAATTGACGATGGAGTTAAAGAGAACTTCAGTGAAGCTGAATTGATCAGGGGAATACTGCGTGTAATTAAACCAGGTAACTTCAAAGAAATGATTATGAATAAGGAAGATATGACAGTGGAAGAGCTTAAGAAGTTCCTTCAGTCACACTTAGGAGACAAAAGTAGCACAGAGCTTTTTCAGGAGCTAATGTGTGCGAAACAGATGGAGACTGAAACGCCTCAACAGTTCCTGTACAGAGTGATAGGCCTTAAGCAGAAAATACTCTTTGCGATCAAACAGTCCAACACGGATGTGAGATACAGTCGAGCCACAATCCAGGATGTATTCCTGCATACTATTTATCAGGGCCTGGGGCACAAGTATAAAGATGTCAGGAGTGAGCTCAAACCTCTACTGGCTGACCACAGTATTACAGATGAGGCAATCGTGAGAAATGTGATGAAAATCACGAATGATGAGCATGAGCGAGCACGACGGTTGGGTTCGACATCTCGTCCTAAGCCAAGCACTGCAAACTGTGCTCAACTTGAAGGTGAGCTTGACAGAGGAGTGAAAGAGGCACCTGGTCAGAAAAGTAAAAATGATTCAATAATGCAACTTACTGCTCGCATTGATGCACTCACCAGCATGGTCGACTCCATGCGACAGTCAACGCTGAAGCCGCAACTTGAACACACTTGTCAATGTTTTGCAAGAGGTCACTCTCCACAGCAAGGGACTAGACTCCGGGGTTGCCCCAGATGTGTCGAAACCGGACAACAGGGCTGCACTCATTGTTTCCTCTGCGGTGAAGAGGGGCACCGTGCTCGAGGATGTCTTCGAAAGCAAAGGCCGCAGGGAAACGGGCAACGGGCACTGTTAAGGGACGAACAGTGACCGAACCCTTGAGGTCCCAAAAGCTGGAAGAACCTAAGTTAGGGACACAACTGGACTCTGAAAAAACATCTCCCTGCTGCAACAAACAAACTCTCAGTGATGAAGTAAGGTATCAGAGTGCTAACAGTCCATCGTCTTCTGAAACCAAGAAAGACAAGATTGTTAAATTGATCGGAAAGAAAGCGTTGACTCAGTGTAACCTAAATGGCCTTGCGGTGACTGCCTTGCTTGATACCGGGGCTCAAGTCAGCATAATCGATCGAACCTGGAAAGACAAATACTTACCCAATGTAGAGGTAAGGCCCCTGGTGGAGCTCATGGGTATGACTGAGAAGTTAGAAGTGTATGCTGTTAATGGAGATTTGATACCCTTTGATGGGTGGGCTGTCATTACTGTCAACTTGCAAGGGAACGACAACCCCGACCTTTCAATTAATGTTCCCTTTCTAGTAAGCCACATCGCAGTCGAGAGGCCGCTGCTTGGTTTCAATGTGGTGGAAGAGCTGATTCAGGGCCAACCAGAGCAGTTAGTTCCTACCTTGGTCTCATTGCTCTCCAGTGCAATAGCAGTGTCAAGTGATCAAGCTCAGACTCTCGTTAGTTTTGTACAAACTCCTGAACATAGCGAACCGTGGGGACGTCTGAAAATAAACCAAGACAGTGTTCTGATACCGGCAGGGCAGGTGGCATGGGTAAAGTGCAGATTACCCCCCAAAATGGTCCAGTCAAGCACAGTAGCCCTGTTTGAGCCAGATGATACTAATGTACAATTGGAGCGGCTGGATATAGGTGAAGGCCTTCTGGAAGTCCAGAACTCAGGAAGCTCATACGTAACTGTCCCTATCGGCAACCACTTTACATATGACATCACTCTACCTCGCAACACGACCCTAGGGTACGTCCATCCTGTTGAAACGGTGTTGGAAGCGAATAAGTCCAGGGAGTCCAAAGCCAGTGGGAGGATTCAAAGTGCATCTGCGGCTGTGGGGGAGGAAAGTTCAACATTGTGGCACCCAACAGTCGATCTCAGTCATCTGAGTGAAGATCAACAGACAGTGGTTAAGCAAATGTTATATGAGGAGTCTGCATCCTTTGCCCGGGATGGTAACGATGTTGGCTGTATCCCTAACCTTCAGATGTCTATCAACCTAAAGGATGACATACCAGTACAACGTGCCTATTCCTCCATACCTAAGCCTCTGTTCAAAGAAGTCAAGGATTATATCCAAGATCTCCTAGCAAAAGGCTGGATTGTGAAATCGAAATCCCCTTACTCCGCTCCAGTGGTTTGCGTTCGTAAGAAGGATGGTTCACTGCGCTTATGTGTGGATTATAGGCTCCTCAATAAGAAGACAGTACCAGACAGACACCCTTTGCCGAGGATTCAGGACTTGATTGATACCCTGGGTGGGTATTCCTGGTTTAGCATCCTTGACCAGGGAAAAGCGTACCACCAGGGCTTCATAGCCGAGGGTTCTAGGTACATGACTGCTTTTATCACCCCATGGGGGTTATATGAGTGGGTGAGGATTCCATTTGGTCTGTCAAATGCACCGGCGGCATTTCAACGTAGTATGGAAGAGATGCTGAATGATCTCAGAGATGAGTGCTGCGTTCCATATTTGGACGATGTGTTGTGTTATGCCCGTTCATTTGAAGATCATGTGGAAGTAATTCGAAAAGTTCTCCAGACCCTTAGACACCATGGGGTAAAACTACGCCCGGAGAAGTGTGAACTCTTCCGCCGGGAAGTCCGGTACGTAGGTCGCTTGGTATCGGCCAAAGGAGTGAGGATAGATCCTCGTGATCTCGAAGCAGTGGTGTCGCTCAAGAGCAACCAACCACAGACAGTAGGAGAGGTACGGAAACTCCTTGGATTCCTTGGATACTATCGCCCTTTTATACAAGATTTTTCACGTGTGGCAAAACCAATTTATGAACTACTTCAGACTCAGCCAGGAGTAACAGCACGTCAGTACAGTCAAAGGAAGAAA
Source organism: Pimephales promelas (assembly GCF_988280905.1). Classification (NCBI taxonomy): domain Eukaryota; kingdom Metazoa; phylum Chordata; class Actinopteri; order Cypriniformes; family Leuciscidae; genus Pimephales; species Pimephales promelas. The sequence continues at coordinate 8,338,347 of NC_142781.1, forward strand.
AAGGGTCCACAGATGCCTTCTCGAACGCCAGTGGAGTGGACCAGTGAGCACCAGGAAACACTCAACCTGCTGGTTGACATGCTGGTAAATCCTCCTGTCTTGGCATACCCGGACTTCAATCTCCCATTCGTGCTACACACTGACGCTTCAGAAAGGGGCCTCGGGGCTATCCTCTACCAGCACCAGGATGGAAGGTTACGGGTTATTGCATTTGGCTCCAGGACCCTGTCTCCAGCCGAACGGAATTACAGACTGCACAGTGGGAAGCTAGAGTTTCTTGCATTAAAATGGGCGGTATGTGAGAAGTTTAGGGACTATTTGTTTTACGCCCCTCACTTTACCATTTACACCGACAATAATCCCCTAACTTATGTCATGAGCACTGCAAAATTGAACTCAGTAGGCCATCGTTGGGTGGGGGAATTGGCAGATTTTCGCTTTGATATCAAGCATCGACCGGGCAAAGCAAATATCGATGCCGACACACTGTCACGCCTCCCTCTTGACATGGAGAAATATGTCACAGGATGCACAGAAGACCTGTCGCCAGAAGTGGTGCGAGCAGTTTGGGACGGATCTTATGCTGCAAGGAAGAAGGATGTGGCTTGGGTTGCAGCACTCGGAATGACTCAAGAAGATCCAGATAGAGTATTCCCTGCTCAGATGCTGCCGTCTGTAAGTAAAGTTGAAATCGCTCAAGCTCAAAGGGATGATCCAGTGATCTCCAGGGTAATGAAGATGAAAGAGACAGATGAGGTGCCGGACAAAGACAGAAGAAAACAAATGATGGGTCCAGCCAGGAAACTTTTAAGAGAATGGAGCAAGCTCTCGTTGGAAGATGGATGCCTGTACAGACACGTGACTGGAAGAAAACAGCTTGTGCTGCCAACCAAATACAGACAACTTGCCTTGGAGTACTTGCATGATAGGATGGGACATGTGGGCCAAGAAAGAGTAATACACTTAATGAGGGAGAGGTTCTATTGGCCATATATGAAGAGAGAAGTGGAGGAGTACATCACAAAAAAATGTCCATGCATCAAAGCAAAAAAACCAGTGACTCATGTCCGAGCCCCAATGGGGAGTATAACTTCCAGCTCGCCAATGGAACTGGTTTGTATCGACTACTTGCACCTGGAGCAGAGCCAGGGAGGGTATGAGTACATATTAGTGGTCATAGACCACTTCACACGATTCGCTCAAGCTTACCCTACGAGAAACAAATCAGGAAGGACAGCGGCAGAGCGGTTGTTTAATGATTACATCCCTCGGTTTGGCTACCCCGGAAGATTACATCATGATCAGGGCAGAGAGTTCGAGAATGAGCTGTTCCGAAATCTGCGACAACTGGCTGGGGTCCGGCACTCGAGAACATCTCCCTATCATCCTCAAGGGAACCCGGCTGAGAGATTCAACCGGACTCTCCTACAAATGCTCCGAACGATGGCGGAACAAGACAAGGCAAAGTGGAAAGATCACCTACCCCAGATGGTGCATGCCTACAACTGCACTCGGCATGAGTCAACAGGGTACTCTCCCTTTTACTTGTTGTATGGACGGCAACCTCGCCTTCCCATTGATTTAATATTCGGACTGATTGAAGAGGATGAGGGGCAAACACCCAGAGGATTTGCCGAACAGTGGGCTAAAAGGATGGCCGAGGCATACCAGATCGCGAGTGAGAACAGCAAGCAGGCAAGTGCGCGAGGAAAAGCCCACTACGACCTCAAGGTCAAAGGAGTAGTGCTAAGACCCGGGGACAGAGTTTTAGTAAGAAACCTGAGCGAGCGTGGAGGCCCGGGAAAACTCAGAACATACTGGGAGAAAGCCATCTATGTGGTCAAAGAACAAGTGGCTGACAACCCGGTGTATAAAGTGAGCCCCGAGAATGGAGGTACGAAGGGAACACGCACTCTACATCGAAACTTGTTGTTATTGGTCAATGACTTACCTGTTGAGACTCCGGATCCTGGGAAACCTGGGAAGCAGAAGCAAAACAGACAAAAGGACAGAGAGACACTGAGTAAGGAGCTTACCTACCATGGAGGAGAAGAGACTGATTCGGATGAGGAAGACTCTGGGAGATACTGGCTGAGGATTCCTTCAAGTTGGGCTGAGCCTAGAAAAGGGGGTACTTACCTGTCGAGTCCAGAACCGAGTCAGGAAAATCCTGTGGTTGGAGTGGCCCCACCAGTACCTGCAAGAGAAGAGCAAGATCAGATACAAATGTCACCACCAAGGGGGGATATTCAAGGCAGTAATCAATCTCGGGATGGATCAGTTCACTTCACCATATCCTTGCCCAGGAGTGAAGAAAATTACGAGATCGAGAGTCTTCGGATGAGTGGTGCAAGGGACTCTCTAGCAGAAGAAGACCCAGTTATGCTAAGACGGTCTGCTCGAGAAAGAAAACCTAAGAGCATGTTTACGTACGAAACACTGGGTCAACCATCGACACAACCTCTGACCAAACTTGACAGTGTAACAGCTCATACACTACCATACTTACCTGTGTGGGGAACACCTTATACAGTACCACATTCGTTCCAGATTACACCTTACCCTGACATAACTACATTCACACCTTTCACATCTGCAATGTTAGTATATTGAGTCATTCATGTAAAAAAAAAAAAAAAAAAGGGGTATTGAACTGAGTTTTGTAACTGGAGCCTATTTCATTTTGTCAGGGAGGATGTGACACACCAAAGTATATGTGCACATTTTGTTGTTTTGTTGTTATGCATTAAGCAAAAGTTTATTGTTACTCATGTGAATCGTTTTCGCTTTGAAAGTAAATCATTATATGATTAGTTTAAGAGTCTGTTGTTGTGAGAAAAAAACGGGACTTTTATTATGAAACCCGAAACGAGGACTCTTACATAGGAGCTGTTTGCGCTTGCGCTCTCACATCTGCTGAGAAGTTGGTGCAACGTTACACGGTGGCTCCTGTCTCATCAATTATTCCTGTTATTTCGCAGGATTTTTCTCATCTGTATACCTGGCCCTCCGCGTGGGGCCTGTAACACTAGCTTAGTAGACCATTTCAGTAACTACAGATAGCATAGCTGTTCAAATTCAAAATTCTACATATTATTTTGATGTTTTTATTTTAATGTATGAAAACTTAAACATGCTTGTGTTCAGCCATGAACACTAAGCTGTCACTATAACACTAGCTGCATGCCACAATGGCAACACATCCTGATGATTCACAAATGTTGTTGAGACACACTTTTTACACTTCAGGGAAGGAAGGGCACATGAAAACCCTACCTGCAGCATGAGCTCGCAGTCCTCCCGTCCAACAAAGATCATTTCCCGTGGTAGACGGTGACGAGTACCAGAGCTGCTGACCAGGAACCATGATGTCACACTCATCTTTGTTGCTCAGAGAAACCCCTTTGCATCCTGTAAAAGATTGTTTCTTGAGAAGAAATACAGGTTTTATGTCATATTTTAATACTAGAAAGAGAAAATTGTTAATTGTACAGTATGTTACTGTAAAAATACCATACACTAAATTAAAACTAAATGAGTTAACTCATTTCATTTGCATTAAATTGACCGGTATATACCTATTTTTTATTTTTTATTTTTTATTTTACACTATTAAAGGAGAACTCCGGCGAACAATGAACCTTTGGTCTAATAAAACATCGGTACCTAGTCAACCGTTCTCTGAGATTTGTTTTCATGATAATCGAATGTAAAGAGTTGTATCTCTAAAAACTGTTTAGCGTATAATGCTAGTAATGAGGGCATTGAGTAAGTAAAAAGAAATCGCTAGTTTATACCACTAACAAGGCTCAAAATAGCCCCACACTCACACAGTAACATAATGAGGCTCCATACATACAAAACGAAGCATTGAGAACTTTGTAAGTGTACAGACCGTTTAATAAGAAGATACTTTATGAAGACAGTTCACTTCGCGTATACAGGCAGGAGCCATCTTAAAAAATAGTCTCGATAAGTCAAACCACGAACGTGCTGAGTGATCTGAACTCTATGAAGTTCAACGAACTTCTGAACTGTATGAACGGCGTTCGGGGATCGACTTATCGAGACTATTTTTTAAGATGGCTCCTGCCTGTATATGCGAAGTGAACTGTCTTCATAAAGTATCTTCTTATTAAACGGTCTGTACACTTACAAAGTTCTCAATGCTTCGTTTTGCATGTATGGAGCCTCATTATGTTACTGTGTGAGTGTGGCCCCCATTACTAGCATTATACGCTAAACAGTTTTAGAGATAAAACCCTTTACATTCGATTATCATGAAAACAAAACTCAGAGAACGATTGACTAGGTACCAATGTTTTATTAGACCAAAGGTTCATTGTTCGCCGGAGTTCTCCTTTAACACTATTAAAGTATTTTACACTATTTTACACTATTAACATTATTAAAGGTTTTATACTATACTGGAACCCAGAATGCATTTTTCTTCTTTATTTTTATGGGCGAGTCATTAAGAACAAGTTCCTTAAGTGGAATAACAACTTAGGGAAAGGAAATGGGGCTGAAATATTGCGCAATATAGCACATTGTGACGTGAAACTTTTGATTGTCACCATTGTTGAAATTCATGTTCTGATTGTTGATGTCTAAGTCATGCAGAATGTCAAATTATTTTATGCACATCATTTTAGGTGATTTCAATAGCTTTCAAAAAACATTTTGCTGAAACATTTGCTGGATGTCATAGTGTAAATTATAGATGCTATAATCAAGAATTTAAAATGAAAGATTAGACAGAAAGGCATCAGTGAATGTTTTTTGTTTTTGCTTGTCTCACTAATCACATGCTAGTACCCAGATAGCAAACTGACATTGAATCAACGTGGAAACATGACATCGAAACAACGTTGATCTGACATTGTTTTGCTCATCGAATTAACGTTGAACCAACGTCAGACGCGTCATTCTTTCAAAACTAACGGAAAATCAACTTGAAATCAACGTTGTTTCAACATTATGAAAGCAAACCAATTTTCAATTTTCATTTAGCTTTGAAGAATGTCACGTCTGACGTTGGTTCAACGTTAATTCGATTAACAAAACAATGCCAGATCAACGTTGTTTCGATATCATGAGAGACGTCGTTTCCACGTTGATTCAATGTCAGTTTGCTGTCTGGGTAGTGATTTTGCTTATCAGGTGTTCATCATTATCTGAAATCACCCACTACTTTTAAATTACTCAGTCAAGTGTACTATTAGTAAAAAAAAAATTCACAGAAGCAACCTGTTTTATGGAAAATGCTATGATACAGTCAGAATTTAGATTTACTTTTTTGCAAGAGCAAATTACTAAATAAAGCAAACACTGATCTCCATAATGGTGACATCAAACCAAACATTTTCAATTAAACATTTCAAAAAGAACTTCGGTAGACGTATGACAGAAATAAAGTCACACTGTTTAATAATATGAGTAATAACGTGTAATAGCTGGAAGTTGTAGTTTTTGTCAGGGGCGGAGTGGGACCAAAAAATCTACCGGGAAATTTCGTAGACCACCGGCCCTCGTCGCCGGCACGATTTTAATAGCCGATAGCATTTACAGTTTTATTGATTTAAAAGGAACTTTGTTGTACTATGCTGGAGTAAAGTTCATAAATGGCCGTTCTTTCCCATAGTAATTTCTAAAACTATGTTGGGTGGACTCTGTGCCTCTAGGGGGGTTCATGCTCCCCCGCAAGAAAATTTTGTACATTTTAAGGTTAAATGCATCAATCTCGTGCTCTCTGAGAGATCACAATTAAGAGCTTCAACCCATGAACTGCTCGTTGAACAAAGAAAAAGTATTAATTTGTACCAGGACAATAAAGAGGGCTCAAACATCTTTTTAGTTATGAGAGTCTCAGTCTGCATTACATTATCAATGGTGTTTTAGGATTTATTTTATTTTAACATTTATTATAATAATGTAACAATGATTTATAATTATTCCAATGACGTACTGTAAAATCCATTTAGCCTATAAATGTAGGCTTTTATGTAAATGAAAATGAGTATTTCAAAAGTATATTTTAACCTACATTACACTATAATATAGGAAAATTTAAATACTTTTGTCCTAATTTCTTCACTTGCAAGAAATAAACCCTTGAGCTTTTATTTAGGAGAAAACACCAGATGATCGCGTGAGCAACGCAGCACAAACCTGATGCTATTCTAATGTCAGTTATTATAATGGCGCAATGCCATATCATGGTTTCAATTTTAGTTCGTTGGCAAAATATAACGCTAGAGATCTTAATGTTAGGTTTTACATGCATCTTTACATATGTGTTGGGAAAAGGGAGAAGAGAGAGTTCGGCAAAAGACGGATTCGAACTCGCGTTTAGCGCATCAAAAGCTGCTTTCAAACACTTCACGCCCTACGACCTACGCCACTGAAGCTGTTTCAAGACGGGCGTCTTTTTGCTGTAAAGACAGGAACTTAGAACAAATATATGCTCCGTTATAGAAAATGTTAAAAAAAAAAAATGTTTTCTTCCCTTAGCTTGGGCCCCAAGTGCACATGGCGAACTTCCAATAAATACATTTTATCAGACCGGCCCTCGCGGCCTCGAAACACTACTGGCCCACCGGGAAAACTCCAGACTCTCCCGATTGCCACTCCGCTACTGGTTTTTGTTGTTCCTCTTTCCTTCAGTGATTATACTTGTTAACAGCAGGTGTTGTCAACAATCTTTCACTTATCTCACTGCAACACTGCTTCAATGTTACTTTTACTCTTTGTAGTGTGGACACTGTATTTCTCAGTGTAGTTGAAAGGCTTAACAATTTAAGATAAAAAGACACACCCACAAAATGTATTTTAAAGGGGGGAGGGGTTGATATCGATTTCACTTTTTTCATTTTAAATAGTGTGTGATGTTGCTGTTGGTGCATGTATCTGCAAAGTTGCAGCGCTGAAAGTTCAGTGTAAGCAGAGATATCATCTTTTAAAAATCAGGAAGTATACTGCCTACAAAAACGACTCGTTTTAGACGTCACTAACCCATACATTTGCATCAACCCTCCCCCCGGAAAATGCAAAAAACGGCATGACCATATTCCTGCGGCTCGTCGAGTGTGTTATGACGTGGAAACGACGTCTCGCCCAGCTGTCAGGTCTTCTGTGTTCAAGCTTCCCACAGACGCTGTACTTCAACAACAATGGATATAATTTATGTTTGATTATGTTCCTGAAAATGACGATCGTAATTTAGCTCTCTGTGCTGCACATTTTAAGGAAGACAGCTTCCAGAATCTCCACGAATTCAATGCCGGATTCAACAAGAAACTGTTACATGAAGCAGTTCCAACTTTCAAACCAGAGGCAGTAGTTGATGGGCCACAACCTGTAAGTAGGCTAAGGCTTAATCATTTTAAATGTTTATTGTAAGCCACGCTCTCCTCTGTCTAAGGCGTAATTATTTTAAATGTTTATTGTAAGCCGTGCTCTCCTCTGTCTCCTGAATGACCTGTTGACTTCCTGAGTCTATGAAACCACTCCCTCAGAAACAGGCAGTGGGCTCAGATTGGTTAGTTTGGGTCAGTGTGTGGTGATTGGCTAAACTGTCGCTCACGTTGTCCGGAAGGTTAACACCCATTACCTTTACGGGCGAAACGTGTTACCTTTACGGGCGAAATGAAAACTAAGACTTTTTAAAAAAGAAAAACCACAAATACATGTTATTTTGCACCCCATAAACCGAATCATGTAAAGAAAAAAAGCAGTAACCATCCCCACCTCCCCCCCCACCTCTCTAATTTGCAGGACAATGTTCTACAATGGCAGTAATTTGCTGCATGTAATTTGGTAAAGTAAGCCTTCAATAACTCACCTTTAAGACTGTAAGTATATAGTCATTATTCCTCACAATTGTGCAAGACTTCAACTAGCCTACCTATACCCTAACACAGAAATATAGACATAATGTGTTCTTGTTTTTTTAACTGAAGTCAGTTTCCTCAAAATGGAAGCTTAACAGTTGCACATTTACTGACAGTTTTACGTTATTAGATAAGACAGCTGCATATTACATCGAAATAACAGCCTATTTTTCCGATTTTATTTGAAAAGGTACAAATAACAAAGGATGAAATTTAGATGTCTAAACAGCAGATTAAACGTTTTTTAAAAGATATTTTTAAAATGTGCCAAAAACCTGTGCAAGAAGCTTATTTTAGAAGGCCTGCAGATATTCATCTTTCATCTGTTCGTCTCAAAGAGACGATGCTATCATCAGTTTTTCATAACATGCACACGCATGCTATTAGCTTACAATACTAAGCAGCACGCACGCATAGTTTTTTTTTTGTTGTTGTTGTTTGTTTGTTTTTTTTTTTGTTTGTTTTTTTGTATTTTATGTCACATTTGCATTAGATCTGGAGGCCTGTCTGCTCCATGCGATCATACAGTAAGAGAGTCTGAGCAATGGGTTGGTGATGGAGGATCAGCTGCCGTCGCAAGAGAGACGCCTTCTGCTGCCTTATTTCTCTCTCTCCTCCACAATTACATCAGACATCAATGTTGTATCAGTAGGCTGTACGTCAACCAAATCCACGAATGTACATTTAGCCATATTGTATCATAATGTATTACAGATTGTAGTAGCTGAATTAAGACATGTCCGAATTTATTCGCGTAATTCGAGCGCATATCAAACTCGCATGTAGCCTGCATGAATCGTTATGAGGTAGCAACACATGAACCTTTCTGTATTGTGAAACAGATACATCTAGTGCGCATCTGCCCTTTCATCCATAGCCTCCGATTACACTGAATATCCTCCGACCTTACCTACTCGACTCCAGATGCGTTGATCTCTCCCAGATAAACAAACCAAACGTCTTCTTGCTTTCCCTAATGCGATAGGCGCTTCTCCAACTGCACCGTTATTCTGTGAAATCCAGTTTAAAGGTCGTGGATTCTCATCAGTGTTGTGGTCCCATGTAGACAACACCCTCTCCCGTTAGACACGGATCTTGCTGTCATGGCATCTGTGTCCAGCGCCGCCACCGGTGCGTGTGAACAGCAGAGACTGCAACACCAGTGCACTGAACAACCACGCACCCGCGCGGGAAATATATAAATATAATAGAAATATAAAGCTGGCCGTGCTTTTTGGCAGCTATTAAAGAAAATGTGCATTACTTTCAAACACTTTATAGCTGAATTCAAATTTGATAAATATTTATCATATTCTTTTTTTCCAGTCCACCTTTCACCACAAATATTAATTTTATATAGATTTTTTTTTTTAAATTAAGAAAATGGGTGACCCTTTGGACAGATTTAAAACACGTATTAATTCATTAAAATTAAGTCATATTAATATGCTCAAAGCTCGAGGAAGGAAGCATCTCAGCATCTTCAGAGGAGTACACAGGGGCCGTGATTTCGTCTGTTGTTGTGAATTGTAAGACAGAACCATAATTTCCTGTAAATGCTGAGTTTGATGTTGATGAGGTGAGATTTAGCTGATCCTTCAAAGTTACTGTTTCATTTGACAGAGGATCAGCATGTAGAAATTTTGACATTGATTCAAAGTTTTCCTCAGATTTTCAGGGACGTACTGAGGCAAACTGATGTGCTTAATCACAACATTAATGTCCGCGATGCTGTTCCCATTAAGCGGCATCCTTATCGGATGAATGCAGCAAAGAGGGCTGCAATGAGGAAAGAGGTTGAATATTTGTCACAGGAGGATCTTGCAAAGCCCAACGTGAGTCCGTGGAGCTCTACATGTATCCTAGTTCCTAAAGCTGACGGAACAGTTCGATTTTGTACAGATTATCGTAGAGTCAATTCTGTAACCAGTACAGATTGTTTTCCATTGCCAAGAATGGAGGACTGCATTGACAATGTGGGTTCTGCTAAATTTGTTACAAAATGAGATATGCTCAAAGTTAATTGGCAGGTGCCATTGACACCAAGGGCATCAGACATCTCTGCTTTTGTAACTCCAGACTCGTTCCTGCAATTTAATGTTATGGTGTTCGGACTCAGAAATGCACCTGCGACTTTTCCGAGGTTAGCGAATGCAATGTTGGCAAATGTGCCCAATAGTAGCTCATGTTTAGACGATTTGATTGTCTATACCTCTACTTGGCCTGAACACCTATCAGTGTTGTCCAACGACTTGCTCATTAACTTTGTATTAGGATAAGTGTAAGATCAGCTAAGCTACTGTAACATACTTGGGTAAGCAAGTGGGGAGAGGTCAAGTACGTTCAGTAGAGGCCAAAGTTGATGCCATTAAAGAATTCCCTACACCTACTCGTCGGGAGTTGAGAAGATTCTTAGGAATGGCAGGGTATTACATACTTTTTTGTAGGAATTTTTCTTCCTTTGCAAAAACCCCTGACAGACTTGCTCAGTCCCAAAAAATAATTTGTTTGGTTAGTCGAGAGCCAGTGTGCTTTCGAAACCATTAAGCATTTTCTATGAAGCTCTCCCCTTCAAGTTAGAGGTGGAGAAGGCTGGAGCAGGCGGTGTGTTGTTGCAGGAGGACGAGGAAGGTATTGATCACACTATTTGTTTTTTCTCTAAGAAATTTAACAAACATCAGTGTATTGTACCCCACAATTGAGAAAGTGTACCCCACAATTAAAAAAGAGGCTTTGGCTTTGTTGTTGTCATCACAGCATTTCGAAGTAGATGTTGGGTCAAAGTGCAGTGAGACAAGGCTATAAATCTCCACTTCCAGTATCCTCACACTCAATATAGCCTACTAGCCGAGACTCTTCTTTCTGTGTACAGATGTGACATAATGACTCAACATAGCCCACTAGCCGAGACACTTAAGCCAAGTTCACACTACAAGATTTTAAGTCCGATTTAAGCCCGATTTACAAATCGTTAAGCTCGCCGACAGGTCAGGGTGTTATTGCATGCAAATCGCGGGGGATTAGCGGACGATGAACGCTTGCCCATCTTGCCCATGAAAGAGCCAACAACGCATCAAAGGCACCTTGCAGACGCGTCGCAGAGCCCAGAAAAATATCTAGCATGCTAGATATCCAGAGCTGTCGCGAGACTCAACCTCAGTGATGTCATGAGTTCCAGCCAATCAGAGCAAGGCATGGGTTGAGGTCACCGGGTAAATCTTATTTTTTCTTTTTTTGCATTTTTTTTTCAGAGCAAATCATCGCGTGAACAGTTTGAAGCACTAGTTTCTTTCTGACATCCATATTCGGGTGTTTTGTTCTTCGTCTTCTTCGCTGGGTATTGACGCACATGCTGTTTTGCGTCATTTCCGGTTTATCTTATCGCATGATTTTTCGTGACAAAATGTGGTTTGTAGACAAGATAGAATCGTTGGCTGACAGAGTTGTTGTCAGCTCGTGTTGTGCGTTTCCTCCTGTTGCGGATCAATCACGTTGTGTTGTGTGGTGTGAGCTCAACAACCTAAACACTCTGGATTTCACAGAGAGCAAGTCATTTAGTGTGAACCGCACAGTTCAGCCCAACATTTTAAAATCATTTAGTGTGAACAAGGCTTTATGTTACGTTTAATAGGCAGCCAATGCAGGTAATCATTACAACAATCTAGTCTTGATGTCATGAACACATGAACTAATTGTTCTGCATTTGTCAATGAGAACATATGGCGTAATTTAGACACATTTTTAAGATGGAAAATTTAATTAATTAATTTTCTGTATTGGTAAGTTTTGTTACCAATTGAATACATATAGAGCTGGGTATTATCAGCATAACAGTGAAAGCTAATTCCATGTTTCCTAATGATATCACCCAAGTGTAGCCCCAGCGAAGTGAACAGTAACGGTCCAAGTACTGAGCCTTGTGGTACACCATACTGAAATTGTGATCCACAAGACATCACTTCATTTACTGCTACAAACTGATAACGCTAATGCAATTCCACTAATGCCAACATAGTTCCCTTTCGTAGTCACTTCGAGTTACGTCAGAAGTGACGGAGATTGGGGGTTTCGCATAGAAAGCCAATCCTCTTCGAGTATTTAAACACGAGCCAATGGCATGCAATGCCTTGGGGCTGCGGAAATTTGCATAGCGTACTCCGCCCTACTCCGTGAGTATAAAAGGAGGAAGTGAACGCAACCGCAGTATGTTTTCGCTTCGGAGCCAAGAGAACCTCTTCACTCCTGAAAGCTATTACAAGACTCTTCGAGACGAGCGTCCTCTTCAGTGTTGGTGTGACGGCGGTACCCAGCGAGTTTCTGCATTGCCTGCGATCTGTGCAGTGGTCTGCCAGACTTTGCGCTTCTCCCTGGTCGCCTCAGCGCTGAAAGAGTGAATTTCCTCCTCTCTGTAAAAGAGCTACACGCGGCACGTCTTTTTAAAGACGGTTCGCCCGTGTTCTTCTGGATGCGGTCGATTCTGTCGTCATCTGATGGTCGCGATCGCTGCTCTGTATGCCTGGGCATTCAGCATGCAGCAGCAGCGTTCGTGGATGACTCATGTTCCTGCTATGGGGACATGACCATCTCCACACTGAGGTTAAAAAAAAAAAAAAAAAAAAAAGATATATATATATATATAAAAAATTATATTTTATATATAGAATATATATTTTTATATATAAAAAAAAAAAAAAAATCTCACTAGAGTGAGAGCCCCGGTCCCCCTTACTCGATCGGCTTCCTTCACGAAAGGGGGCCCGTCGACCGGGGACCCGGCGAATTAACGGTGACGGTGTGGCATAAAGCCCCGACGATTTCTCGGGCCACACCTCCCGCCTCAGTGCGTGAGCCAGCGAGCGTTAGTTCGATTCAGTCGGCTGCCTCTTCAGTGGTACCGGCTGCTTCGAGCAGCGCTCCAGATGATGATGTGATGTCGATCGCAGCATCACTAGGTGGGCTACAGTCCTCGGGAGATGAGGATGCGGCTGCACTGCCCCCTTCGGGAGAGCCAGCGCTGCCCGTGTCGGATCCCGAGCTGACGGCATGCTGTCTCAAGCCGCTGGGAGTATTGGGTTAGAGTGGCATCCTCCATTTTCCCCCGATCTCTCACGGAGGGATAATTGGTTTTTGGACAAAGCTGCCGCCGCAAGGCCACGGCCAACTCCATTGCCTTTTTTTCCCCGAGCTGCATGCGGAGTTATTGCGCTCTTGGGGGACTCCTCTGTCCACTCGAGAGCGCGATCTCTCCCCCGCCTTTCCCCCCTCGATGGGGGGGCCGCCCGTGGGTGCACTGGGATGCCCCCGCTGGAGCGTTCTGTTGCGATACAGCTGTGTCCACAGGGCGCCTCCTCCGTGGTCCTCCTAGGCACCCATCCAAAGCCTGTAGGTTCTCGTCTGCCATGGCGGCGCGTTCCTATAGAGCGGCGGGACGGGCGGCCTCCGCTTTGCATGCGATGAGCACTGTGCAAGCGCAGATGCTCAGAGATATGCTCGAGGGCGGGACTGATCCAACGGCATTCGAAGATTTGCGATCCGCCACTGACCTTGCTCTCCAAAAGGGCAACGAAAGTGGCCGCTCGCGCCGTTGGTCAGGTGATGGCCACTAGTGTGGTCCAGGAGCGTCAACCTGGCAGACACTCGGAGCGCTGAGCGGATTCGTCTGCTCGACGCCCTTCTCTCCCAGGTTGGCCTTTTTTGGCGGTGCAGTCGAGAACTCTTGCCTAGCAGTCTCCACTGCCCAGGAGCAGACGGAGGCAATCAAACATGTTCTGCCCCGACGACCAGCTGCTGCCTCCACCCAGTCGTCGGCACAGATGCCTCCCGCTGCTCGCCGCCGAGGACGCCCCCCCGCGGATTCCCTGCCTCCCGCCCCGCCCCAGCAGCAGCCTTCATCCGGGCCACGGCGTGGAGGAGGCCGCCGGCAGGCGTCACAGCCCCCTCAGGCCGCACACCCCGCTAAACGCCAGGTAAGCGATGATCCTGATACGGGCTGCTCAGTGATGGAGTTGAGTTTTTCCCCAGGAGGCGGGAGCAGGCCCCCTCCTGCCCCCGGTGGAGGGCCGGGGGGAAAATCTTTCGTTTTCAGTTCCCGCTGCTCGCCCACGGGTGGGCAGCGCCCTGAGTTGGTTAAGAAAGACTTGACATCATCACTGAGCCCACAGACTGGAATGAGTGCGCTCGACGTTCCAGTGCGTCAGCCCACACATTCCTCTCTGTCTCTGAGGGTGCGGAAGGGTGCGAGTGTCGTCCCCGGGCTACGCCAATCCCTTCCCCCTCTGTCGCCAGACCCCCGGCGGAACGGACCCCCGTGGAACGCTCCGCTTTCCCTGGTCCCTTCCGTCGGGGAGCGGGCTTCGACGCATCCGAGCGGGGTCATCCCTGCACGCGTGCCAGTCGACCCGCCACGCTGCCCCTCCGGGGGGACGTCTGTGGTTCACATGACCCCGTTGGCTCACTTCCTGGAAGCCTGGCTAGTGCTTCCCGGGATATCCCGCTGGGTCATCAGAACGATCAGATTCGGCTACGCGATTCAGTTCGCACGGTCTCCTCCCCGCTTCAGGGGAGTTCGCTCCACGATAGTTGGTGGCTATGCCCCACTCCTCAGAGCGGAGATTGCGACCCTGCTGGCGAAGGGTGCAATCGAGACGGTCCCTCCAGCCGAGGTGGAGTCCGGGTTTTACAGCCCCTACTTCATTGTCCCCAAGAAGACCGGTGGGTTACGACCGATCCTGGACCTGCGCATTTTGAACCGTTCTCTCCATCGACTACCGTTCAAAATGCTCACGGCCAAACGCATTTTCGAATGGGTTCGGTATCAGGATTGGTTTGCAGCGATCGACCTGAAGGACGCGTACTTCCATGTGTCCATCTTACCTCGACACAGACCGTTTCTTCGGTTTGCCTTCGAGGGCCAGGCATATCAGTACGCCGTTCTCCCATTCGGGTTAGCTCTGTCCCCTCGCGTTTTCACGAAGATCGTCAAGGCAGCCCTTGTTCCCCTTCGCGAACACGGGGTTCGCATCCTGAATTATCTCGACGACTGGCTGATACTAGCACACTCTCGAGCTCAGCTTTGCGAACACAGAGACTTGGTGCTCCGGCACCTAGCCCGTTTGGGCCTTCGGGTCAACCGGGAAAAGAGCAAACTTTGCCCCGTGCAGAGGATCTCTTTTCTCGGCATGGAGATAGACTCGGTCGCCATGTCCGCGCAGCTCACGAACGAGCGCGCACACTCACTGCTGACTTGTCTTCGACAGTTCGAGGGCAAGAGTGCGGTTCCACTGAAACTATTTCAGAGGCTCCTGGGGCATATGGCATCCGCGGCCGCGGCAACGCCGCTCGGTTTGCTTCATATGAGACCGCTTCAGCTGTGGCTTCGCGATCGAGTCCCGAGGTGGGCATGGCATCGCGGCTCGCTCCGAGTTCCAGTGACTCCAGCGTGCCGCCGAACCTTCTTCCCGTGGTCGAACCTCAGCTTCTTACGGACCGGCGTCCCTATTCAGCGAGTTTCCAGGCGTCTCGTTGTCTCCACGGATGCATCTACCACGGGTTGGGGTGCCATGTGCAATGGGCATGCAGCCGCCGGTTCCTGGACAGGAGCCCAGCGCCTCATGCACATCAATTGCCTCGAGCTGTTGGCAGTACGGCTCGCCCTACACCGCTTCCGAGCGTTGCTCAAGGGCCAGCATGTGCTTGTCCGCTCAGACAACACTACGGCAGTAGCGTACATCAACCACCAGGGGGGTCTACGCTCACGCCAGTTGTCGCAGCTCGCCCGCCACCTCTTGTTATGGAGTCAGAAGCACCTGAGGTCCCTTCGTGCAGTTTACATTCCTGGAGACCGGAACTGGGCAGCCGTCGAGCTGTCCCGGGTCCGTCCCCTCTCCGGCGAATGGCGACTCCATCCCCAGTCGGTCCAGCTGATTTGGGACGAGTTCGGGGAGGCACAGATAGACCTGTTCGCCTCTCGGGACTCGTCCCACTGCGCCCAGTTTTATTCTCTGACCCGCGGCACTCTCGGCTCGGATGCGCTGGCGCACAGCTGGCCACGGGGCCCACGCAAGTATGCGTTTCCCCCAGTGAGCCTCCTTGCACGGGTGTTGTGCAAGATCAAGGAGGACGAGGAGCAGGTCTTGCTGGTAGCCCCCTACTGGCCCACCAAGACGTGGTTCTCCGATCTCATGCTCCTCGCGACAGCACCTCCTTGGCCTATTCCTCTGAGACAAGACCTACTCTCTCAGAGACGGGGCACTCTGTGGCACCCTCGTCCCGATCTTTGGAGGCTGCACGTGTGGCTCCTGGACGGGACGAGGCAGGTTTGAGTTCGCTGCCACCTGCGGTGGCGGCAACCATCACTTCCGCAAGAGCGTTGTCCACGTGACACCTTTATGCGTTGAAGTGGAACCTCTTCGTCAATTGGTGCTCTTCTCGCGGAGAAGACCCCCGGAGATGTTCGATCAGTGTCGTGCTTTCCTTCCTGCAAGAAGGGTTGGAGCGCAGGCTGTCGCCCTCCACCCTTAAGGTTTACGTCGCGGCCATTGCCGCTTCTCATGAAGCAGTGGAAGGTAAGTCCTTAGGGAAGCACGACCTGGTCATCAGGTTCCTGAGGGGAGCGAGGAGGCTGCATCCGCCTCGTCCTCCCCTCGTACCCTCTTGGGACCTCTCGGTAGTTTTAAGTGCTCTGCAGAGGCATCCCTTTGAGCCTTTGCAATCGGTAGAGTTAAAGTTTCTGTCCATGAAGACAGCACTCCTGGTTGCATTGGCCTCCATCAAGAGGGTGGGGGACCTGCACGCATTCTCCGTTGACGAAGCGTGCCTGGAGTTCGGGCCGGCTTACTCTCACGTGATCCTGAGACCCCGGCCTGGATATGTGCCCAAGGTTCCCACCACTCCCTTCCGGGACCAGGTGGTGAACCTGCAAGCGCTGCCCCCGGAGGAGGCAGACCCAGCCTTGGCACTGCTCTGTCCGGTACGTGCTCTCCGCACCTATGTCGACAGAACGCAGTGTTTCAGGACCTCAGACCAGCTCTTTGTCTGTCATGGAGGGAGCCAGAAGGGTAGGGCTCTCTCAAAGCAACGGCTGTCCCACTGGATTGTGGATGCCATTGCTTTGTCTTACCAGCAGCAAGGCCTTCCGTGCCCCCTTGGTGTGACGGCCCATTCCACTCGGAGTGTGGCCTCCTCTTGGGCTTTAGCGCACGGCGCCTCGCTAACAGACATCTGCAGAGCTGCAGGCTGGGCGACACCCAACACCTTCGCCAGATTCTATAATCTGCGAATTGAGCCGGTATCCTCTCACGTACTCGTTTCGGCCAGTTCTGGATCCGCTCAGGTGTCTTCGCTTGCTCGCCACTCCACTCCCCTGACTGGATAAGTGCGATATTTCCTCAGTTCTTCCATTGAAGCCTTGAGTCCTCCAGCACCGACGATGCGGGCACCACTGCTGTGGCTCTGGATGCTGGCTAGGTGCCTCCATGCGTACGGTTCCCCCTTGGTAACCGTCTCATGTGTATTATCCACTGTAAGCCTCTCTGAGCATGTGTCTTCCCTTGGCAAGCCATCTGCCACCCCTGGAGCTGAAATTAGTAGCCACCTGCGGTTGGTGCTCCAGTGATTCCATATGTGTTCCTATGTGGCCATATGTGTATTCGTAAGTCCTCCCTTCGGTAGGCAGCTGGTAGCATGTCCCCTTCGGGATATGTTTCCCAGTGTACCTTGGTAATCCTGTGTCTAAGTCGGATCCCCTAAGGAAAACAGGTAAGGCTCGGGGGTTCAGACTTTCGCAGGGCACTGGAAGACAGCCTGAAGTTGGCGTGATGGCACAGACCCCCAATCTCCGTCACTTCTGACGTAACTCGAAGTGACTACGAAAGGGAACGTCTCGGTTACGTATGTAACCCTCGTTCCCTGAGTAGGGAACGGAGACGTTACGTCTCCCTGCCACTTCTGCTGTATCGCTGGGTAGATGCCGAGTTCAGTCTTGGCTCCTCAGCGAAGACATACTGCGGTTGCGTTCACTTCCTCCTTTTATACTCACGGAGTAGGGCGGAGTACGCTATGCAAATTTCCGCAGCCCCAAGGCATTGCATGCCATTGGCTCGTGTTTAAATACTCGAAGAGGATTGGCTTTCTATGCGAAACCCCCAATCTCCGTCACTTCTGACGTAACGTCTCCGTTCCCTACTCAGGGAACGAGGGTTACATACGTAACCGAGACGTTTTCTAGTCTATTTAAAATAATGTTGTGGTCAATTGTGTCAAATGCAGCACAAAGATCAAGTAACACTAACTAAACACTAACTAAACACTAACGATCGGAGCAAATCATTTCTGACTCTAATGAGAGCTGTCTCAGTACTGTGGTGCGGTCTAAATCCTGACTGAAAATCCTCGATGTCATTTCTTTCAAGAAAGGAACACAGTTTTGAGGATACTGCTTTTTCCAGTATCTTTGACAGAAAAGGCAAATTCAGCCTGTACTTATTCTGTAGGATAAAGTTGCGCTGTTTAAAATAGATACCTATTCCATCATGTGAAGGTAGCTGAAGAAGACAGCAATTTTTTATCTCAACAACGGTGACAAAATAATATTCCTAAAACAATTCAGATCATAATTTATTCATACCGCAATGTATGATGGGGCTATGAATTAGTTTTGATTGGTGGCACCCAGAATGCACTGCAACATGCTTTAATACTGTCGCCATTGCTGAGAATCACAGGCTGATTGTTGATGTCTATGTGTCCAAACAAAATTCAATTTTCAACGCCTTTTGATCAGAAAAACTTTTAGGAAATCTTCTGGATTATTTTGAAAAATCTGGATTTTATGCTAAAACCAAACACTGATCTGCATAATGGTGACAAAATTAGATTTTTCTTCTTCAGTGACTCTACCTGTTATCATCAGGTGTCTTCAATAATGCTCAATCATCACTCAATCAATAACTTAAAAAGCACATTAACTTTAACACTCTTCAGTGTTTTATTTAACACTCAAATTTTAACACTTTAACACTATTGAGTCTTTAACATTCACAACAGAGTTTTTTCTGCGGAGTAACATTCAGGAAACTGGATATTTTTATGTTCTTGGATATGAAATGTTAGAAATCAACATTACTATCATGTTGAATTTTTAATCGAAAATTAGTTTTAAAGAATGTTTGAGGAACATTGTACCTTTTAAAACACGTTCTTCTAACGTCAAGAAAACTGGACATTTTTCACATTCCCAGAACCGACACTGAATATTTGAAGAACGTTCTTGTAACAAAATTCTGTTAGCTGGGAATATATTTCATAGACAGATCTGATAAATTATAAAATGCAATGACATAAAAAAAAATCCTTTATAACCACTAGGTGAAACCATCAGTACATGGCTGTTCCATTAAATAGTGCTTTCCTCAATGGTGGAAAAACAATCTATTATACTGAATATCTAAATGGATGCTGTTTTGTTTAAGAAACCTCTGGATAACAGTATATAGGCAAATGCATTGAACATTTGAAAGATCATTCTAATAAAAAGGAATCAAAACAAAATTTTCTCTCTTTTTTTCTCAATCTTTTCTCATGTCTCATAAACTCATACTCCAACATAAGTCTTCATCTGTAATTAATTACTTCTTTGGTATTCAGGTAATATTGTGTCTGACACAAACCATGATATATTACATTCATACATAAGGACCACATTTGTAAGAACAACTAAAGAGAAGAAAGAAAGAAAGAAAGAAAGAAAGAAAGAAAGAAAGAAAGAAAGAAAGAAAGAAAGAAAGAAAGAAAGAAAGAAAGAAAGAAAGAAAGAAAGAAAGAAAGAAAGAAAGAAAGAAAGAAAGAAAGAAAGAAAGAAAGAAAGAAAGAAAGAAATACAGATTTGGAACAACATGAAGGTGAGTAAAGAATAAACATTTTTATTTTTGGTTGAACATTTTAAATTTAAGAAACAATGTGCATTTGTGAGAAGCCAGGAGAAGCCCTCAATAAAGAATTTGACTGAATGATAACCACTGGTGAAATCTTCAAAGTGTGAATCCAGGGAAGGGTGAAACTACTAAAGACGTGGAGTGCATCAATGGTGAGTGTTTTTGTGCAGAAAGTAAATAGTAATTGACATATTTCGCCACAAAATGAAAATTCTGTCATTTGTTCAACCTTCAATCTGTACGGATTTCTATCTTTAAGTATGCTTTAATAATGCAAAGGTGTAATGTTCAAAAATGCACTGGCAACTCTTCCATATAATAGAAGTGAATGGGGACTGGGTAATACGATTATCGCGATTTAACATGTCAAAAGCAAATGAAACCCATTACAATTAGTTAAGCTACGCTGGATCAACGCAACACAACAAGTAGTCAAAGGTAAACTGATGACCCATTCTATGTCTGGCAACCTCCACGTGCTTAGGCTTCTCCTGACAACAGGACAAATGTATTTGTAGCGTTCACTTTGACACATCCAGTGTGTAGGAAGCCTTAAACTGTTGTGACACCACAATGGTCGTGCTCAGTGTAGACTTGAGGCCTGTTGCATGAAGCTGGTTTCAGTTGCTACCCAGGTAAATTTAAGATAAATTTCAGCAAACTCTGTTTTTTCAGGCTCAAGAAGGTGGGTTGGTTTTTAGCGGTTCATCGCCATGGTATCTTATGCTACACAGGTAAGCTGCTAACCCAGAGCAGGTTTTATTCTGGGTTTGAGATCGCAAACCTAAACTGGACCAATCAGCTATGAGCAAAGTGATATAACACACACACACATATTTGTGCCACTCCCCCTTGGGAGCCCTCCAAGTCACTCTTGATCCAAATTAAAGCAGTTATAATGTAAGAATTTTGCGGCAAATTATTTATTATATTTATTTTAAATGAATAATAATTATTTATTATTCATATACAATTCATATAATTATTATATGAATTAACAATTAACATTAAACTTTGCATTTAAATTAATATACAGTAAATATATACATATAAATACAAGCTTTAATATAAAGCTTTTAAACTGATTAAGCTTAAGTGTTCTCTTTAACTCTTCGTGAACTTGATCTAAACCTTACGAAATGAAAATATATACATATATTTATGATCAATATATGATCATGCGATGGTTTACGATGGTGTAAATATACTGAAACATATATTGAATAATATGGGCCCTATTTTAACGATCTGAAACGCAAGTGTCAAAGCGCATGGCGCAAGTAACTTCGTGGGCAGGTCCAATCTGAAGGTCCTACAGTATTTTCCCTGCGGGATAAATGCCTCTTGCGCCTGGCGCAAATCTAAAAGAGGTTGGTCTGAAGTAGCTTCATTATTCATAGAGCATCACAGTCCCGCCCACAGCCCGAGAGAGCACTGGTGCCGGAAGTAAATTTCCTATTCATTTCTTCCATTGAGATTTTGTAAAATCCATATCTAAAGAGTATTAGATCATGTCTGAGGATAACCAGCTCATAGGCTGAACTCATAGGCATACAACATATCATTTTGAGTGAAAAAACGAAGAGAAAATCCAAAAAAATTCAAAGGTACAAGCCTGTGTACATATTTTCATTTCTGAGCAAAGGAACTACTCCTCCCATAAACTAAGTCGTCTGAAAGCCACCGTGAAAGAGCCTTTTGAGTGACTTCCAAAGCTGACGACGGCCGCGTGAACTTTTTGCTCCAGTGAATTTATATAGTGAATGTGCAGGAAAACTCCTTTTCCTCGATTTACTGAAGCTTATGCACATGCTAAAACATTGAGCATCTGGCTCGCTCATTGGCTGTGTTGCGGCTACTGTATATCCAATGGCGCGGGGTCGTCTCTGAGGTGCGACCAATGACCTTAGCCCTATGTCATTACGCGATCTTCAGTCTTCACGTACCTTCGCGGGGTTTCAGACATGTGACACGACTTCCACCAATCAGATGCATCACTGTGGGATTATGGGATTGTTCAGGATTGTGGGTAATGAAGTACTTATCCAGTATATCGTGAATAAAAGGGATTTATCTTAAAACAAGGTTAGTGCCCCATGATCTTTTGGCGTTTATATGAGCATATACAATCACTTAGTACAGCCGTAGCTGGTTTTTAGTCTACCATGTATGGTTAAGTTTTTATGGCTTATATCCTAAATGTTAATGGAGAAATTGTATTGAATTTTTACTTCCGGCACCGGCTGTGGGTGGGACTGTGACGCTCTATAGGTGTGGTTTGGGCGTAACGTGAAATAAACCAATCAGAGCGCCATCCAACATACCCTTTAAGATCAGGTGCGCATGTTGCATGACGGATTGTTTACTAGGGTTTACCAGGCGCGCGCCAGGAGCGTTCAAAGCAAGGGGGTAATCCATCGACCGGAAGTTGAAGCCTCGCGGGAGCAGAACTTCACTTGCGTTAGCATTCCCATTGACTCCCATTCATTTTGGCGTCACTTTGACAGCGAATAACTTTACATCGGAGGCGTTTAAAGACCCCATTATTTATTTCTAAAGAAACACGACAATGTATAAATAGCTCCATTACCTTGTAGCTTATGTTATGGCCCCGTAGAAGCAGTTTTAGTGAAAGTAGGCTAACGATTGCGTCATACCCACGCGACTCTCTGTCGCACAGTATTGAGACTACCATATGGACATGAGATCATTTGCAATCGGGCAAACGTGGAGGCAAAATGACAAAATAATTCATCAGAAAACCTAGCAAAATTGTCTCCATCACCTAGCTCATGGACAGCTCCTATTCACACTCTCCGCCTCTGCGAGTTTCGGAAGGGAATGATTCAGATTTCTCATGCCACAGCACTAGAAGACAGACGGGTCACTCACGTCACATTCACGTAGTCAAGCTCTGTTTGAGTCTGCGCGTCAGGGACGGAAATGATAAAAAAATCGCCAAAAACAGGCTTCAATCGTCTCAATGGAGTTCCAATGAGATCGCTCTGTCCATTTCTTTTACTGTCTATGGTTTACAGCCGAGGAGACCGACGCTCTCGTCAGGACAGTGAAAGACAGAGAGGTGACGTTGTATGTGGATGGGAGAAACCCTCGCACATCAGCGTCGGTTAAACATTATATACGTATGTTTCTTGCCACTATTGGGCAAACAGGTCTGATCCTTCAGTACTACAATTAGCCTTAAAAAATGGGTAACTAGTTTTTTTCATTTTCATGTAAACCACAATGATTTCCCTCATGTGTTAATATTTTTCCTTGTTATAATGTATGATTTGCAAAAATAAAAACTACTGCATCTGTGTTGATGAGAGAATTAGTGTATGCGTGCTGTGTACCTGCTCCATTATGGCCTAGCATGCGCGCTTAAAATGGCATTATGAACAACGCGCAACGTGCCACTGACTTTAGACTAGGTTTTTTCTGGTCAGTGGCGCAATTGTTTTCTGGAAGTATAAAATAGCTTTTTCCTTTTTGCGCTGATCCGCCCAGGGAGCGCAAGTTCATTTCCTAGTTTACCGACGTGCGTCTGTGGAGGGGAAAATCCCGCTTTGTGCGCGTGCAAAATAGGAATGAGACATGCGTTTGTGTATAAAGTCATTTGCGCCGGGTGCAAGATAGGGCCCTATATGTGAGTTAATATATTACAATAAACCCTTTAAATCCAAACAGAAAATTAACCACTAACAGATCTCCCAAGATCTCAGCAGTGGAGGGTTAACCAACAAAAACAGCCTTACCAGCTTCACCTATTACAAACAATTTGACTTTATTTCTGTCATTCGTCTACATTATTATTATTAAGTAACAGAGCTTTAGATGTTGATGATTTATTGAAAATAATTTCATTTTACAGTCACCATTATGGTGATCATTGTTTGCTTTTGTTGGGCTCTCCATTTTTGACTTCATAAAGCATTAGATTTAACTCATTGTTTGAACTGGATGCATGACACAGTCATTATGGTTTAAAAAGGTGAAATAAAATTGGTTGATAATCTGTTGGGTATTTTTGATGATTACATTATCATCATTAATTGCACACATGGAGTCCCATGTTTATCACAAAAATCTATTAATTCGCTTGAATGTTGTATTAAAAATGCTGTTGTATTAATCTCATACTTTGATCTAAAACACATTTTTATGTTACAATGCATTCTGGGAGCTATCATGCATGTATTGCAGCATGAACCATGTCACCATTGTTGAGATTCATACACTGATTCCTGATGTCTGTTTCAAAATGTTTTGAGTACAATGAGGTTAAAAAAAGTATCTGATCTTAACAAAAATGCTGATCCTCTTGCTATCAGTGTTCATAATCCAATGTTTAAATGCATCAAAGTGATGTAACATACTTTTGTAATAAATCTTGGGATGAGGAATGTGACTCAGTATAATTAATAATCATTATGACATCATCAATAAATTATGTAATAAAAGACTATCCCAAAAATGTATTGTGGCTTTTTTTTTTAGCAATATGACTGTCTTAAACACACATTTTCAGCAATCAGAGAAAAACTATTGATAAAATGTTAAAGGTCAAGAGCCCAATAAAAGCAAACACAGATCATCATAATGGTGACCAGAAACATTATTCTTTTCAATAAATCGTCAACATCCCTGTTAATTCTCAATAATAACTTCTGTAGACACCTGAAATAAATAAGGTCAAACTGTTAGTAATAAGTTCATCAGAGATCTTTAGAGATCTGTTAGTCTTTAATGTACTGTTGGGATTTAAATGGTTTCTGTTGTCTGAGTTTTGCGGGTCACCATTGTGCTGAAAAGTAGAGCCTGTGCTTCAGTCCAGCAGAAGACCAAAAAACTTTGATGATACTTTTTGCAATATCCAAAAAAAATGTAATATTGCAGTGATATCTGTTAGCTACATTAAGCAGATGTTAAATAAATACAAATAAATGCTTGGACTATCATAGTCCCAGCATTCTTTGATATGTTTCTACACCAGAAATTTACGATTTTGAATGTATGTAGAAAACAAGTGCCTTAAATTTCTCGGGAATGTGTTACTCAATTAATGACATTCCACAGTGAATTTATCATTAATAATAGTAAAAAAGTGGCAATTCCTTATGTATTATTCAATATATTTTATATATGAAACAATATATTAATGCAGTATATAATTTAATATATTTTTTTCAATATATTTACGAAATATATTTTATTGTTCATAAATATATGGAAATATATATTTTCGTTAAGGCATTTGTATGTTTTTTATGTCAACTGCAAACCCAATCTGAAGGTCAAGTTTGTTCAACTAGCTTCCTGCAACAGGCCGATGTCGTCAAGCTCCACAAATGACAGAACTGTTTTGCCCGGATATTAAAAAATCTGTTTCACATACGGAAGATATATTTGGGACTTGAGGGTGAGTAAATGATCACAAATTTTCTGGGTCAACTATTCTTTTAAAGGGTTCTTTATGCTGTGCCGCTGGCAGAATATGAGAACTGAGGGAAGTGTGGTCTTCTATCACTGTCAAAAGACTCCATATTTTCATCTGGAAAAAAAAAAGAGAAAATGAAATGAATTCTTCTTTTTCATTTCATATCATTATAAAGCCACCTGTAAATCACCACTAGATGGCACCTTCGATATCAACCAAATATATTTGAGAGCTACTGTAAGCATGTCGTGTAATGTCACCTTGGCCTGGGGGTGTGATGGTGATGGTCTGCCCTGTAAACTCCACATCAAAATAGCGAGTGTCTGTTTCTGAGGTCACCTGAGGCTTAAAAGGTGGAACAAGCTGTGCAGAAACAGAAAAACAATATTATACTTGAGTGACCTCCATATGCAACATGGAGGGATGTCGTAGTATCCCACATAGCAACATTTTGACAGTCCAGATCCGGCCCACATCTGGCACACGTGGAAAGATGATCTGGACCACAAGCAGGCCATAGAAATGCCACATGTCAGCCAAGAGCAAAGAAATAAACTAGAACTCTGGCTATTCTGTGCTGTCTCAGACGGCGATATGTTTGTCCCGTTTTAGCCACCGTAGCTTCTTCGAAAGGGAGAGGTGAGCAGTGGGCTGAGCCCTTAGTGCATCGCAACCGAACCGCTAGATGCCGCTAAAAATCACACTGCACCCTGCACAATGTCTTATTTTATCTTCAGTTGATTTCATCTAAGACTGTGGCTGGAAGTCAGTTAGTTCTTGTTTCTGCTTGTTTCTTTTTCTGTTATCTTCTTTCCTTCAGTGATTCTGTGTGTTAACAGGTGTATTAAGGCTGAGATGACTCCATATACAGAGTTTGATTTTGTGGCTCAGATAAGGTCCAGTTCTGGTTTATTTCTTTGCTCTTAGCTGACGTGTGGTATTGCTATGACCTGGTTGTGGCACAGATCTGGCAAACTGGAGTGGGCCGTCATTCCACGCCGCGTTGGGCCAGATCATCTTTCTACATGTGCCAGATGTGGGCCGGATCTGAGACGTCACAATGCTGCTGTGTATCATTTTGTCAATGACTATGTGATTATTATTATTTACCTTCCTCTCATAAACATCTTGCCACTCAGTGCCTTCAAAGAACTTATGCTGCATGATTTCTTTTGCATCATCAGGACCTCCACCTAACCTGCAGACAAAAAACAAAACAAAAAAACAACAACCTAAGAACAGATAAACAAACACCTAAACAGCCAGATTCCCTTGTTACCTTTAAGGTAACAAGGGAAAGCCTCTTCCAATAACATCTTTCAGAGAACTGTTAACAAAATCGCACTCATATGCAAAAGTATGCTTTCACTATTTTTTCACAGTTACACATGAAAGTTACAGTTACACAGTTACAGTTCTCTTACGAGAGCTTCTCTCGTATTGCGTAAGCTAGCTTACGCTACGGGAAAGATTAATCTTTTCTGAGAAGTTGAAGCCAAAAAATTATCCTTTAATTTTGTATCCATTGTCAACGCAGTTCAGCTGCAGCAGACCATGAGCCGGCTAGCTAGCAGCTCATTGGTTCGCTCAGGGAGAACCGCTACAGGGAACTCGGTTGAACTCTGGGCCAATGAGAAGCTGACACGCTCTCATTGTGTCAAAGCCCGCCAAAACGGCGTGGCCCCGAGTCTATAAATAGGCGAGTTTCCCGCTGTTTTCCAATTTTTGTCAATTCAGCGGGGCTCTACTCACCTGCTGATCCCCGAGAGGAAGCCGTCGAGAAGGCATCTCTTAGTGAGCGTGAACAGTCTGAGGAAGCCTGCTGTCTTCGCCATCTTCAGCCATCTTCAACCATCCTGTGAGCTAACGCCATCCGGCGACGTATCCTTACATTTGTATTTTGCTTGTGTAACTTCACAAAAAACCAGCGGGCATCTTTTTAAAGATGCCTCGCACACCTGCAGTCCTGGAGTCCCGCACTGTATGAGGGACGAGCCGCTTACAGCTGTGCCGACCGCGGCTAGCTTTATTTACTTTACAAGAGAGCTAGCCCGCCCCCCGTGCATAGCTTAAACGAAAATGGGTTTATGGTGTGTTAGTTCCGCCGAGGCTGGAACTGTTCGCTACTGTCACGCCCTCTTATCTGCTCGTGCTATTCAGCTTGTGTCTTTACCGCTGTGGCTCAGTGGTAAAACACAAAGCTTTTCGCGCCAGAGACCCGTGTTCGATTCCGGCTCTTGCAGATAATTTTATGCAGCTCTGAGCTCGCGGCCAGCTTTCTTACGTTACAGAAAGCGGCCGCGCTCTCCCGCGCACATGCGTCAGCGGTGACATGAGAAACGAGTGTGTTTTTAGCCCGCCGAGGTCGGTTAAGCACCCTTCTCTCTATCGTTTCTCGTTCCTTGTTCGAGCGGCCGAAAATATCTATATTGCAGCAACGAGCCTGTCATAACATGAACGCCTGCAATAACGCAAAAAATATGGACGTAGTCTCCGTGACGTCACCCATAGGTTTCTGAAGAGCGTTTTTGAAGCCTAAAGTGGGTGAGGCCGGCCGTCGCCATCTTGGCAGTGCGTCACCTCTCGTCACTACCGGATAAATTAAAATGGGCAAAGAGGCGGGGCGCGGGTGGAGCTGAGGTACTAATCCGATATGCTACTGCCCTTGTGCTGAATTGACAGCTGATTGAAAAAGTAAAGCCAATGGTTAAAGTTCATGTTTTTGCCCTTCGAAATATTATAATAGTTAAGACGTAACTAAAAGTGAGACTTTTTTTATCAACTTTATTAATCTCACAAGGGGCCATTAGTTAAGAGCATGTATACAAGCAGTCAACTATGTGCATCGTGTCGTGATGCATTATTATTCTGCTAGTTAAAAATGTATTAGTTACTTACAATATTGATCCAAGCTTGTGCATGTGACAGTGATTCAAAGCAAGCACATGTCAGTCGGCATCTCACGTCAAGTTCGTAAAGAGCTTTAATTCAGTCCATTTTACAATCTGATTTTGGCCGCCTCTCAGTTTCTCAGATGGGTCAAACCAAAGATATTACCTCAGAAGTTCAAGTAAATGTACTAGAAATCTGCACTCATTCAAGGGTGTGCATCTATTGCATGGACGGAGAGAACACGCTGAAATTATCAGACATCCATTAGTGCATGTGAAGGAAACAACTGGAAATACAGCGCTCTCGGTCGTTCTCTCCATACTCAACACGACGGAATCCAACGGCGTGCACGGGCGAAGGTATAATACATGTATTAAATTGTATGAAATAATCCCGGAAAAAGCACAAACACAGCTGAGAGTGACGCTGACAGACAGCAGACAAACGACTAGCATTGAAAGCGGCGGCAAGAATCCACCTGTCACTAAAGTGGCCACACCCTTAATTATGCAGAACTTTAAGGCTTAAATATATTTTAAACAGATGAGTTGCAAAAAAATTCACCCCCCTCACAGTCGTCATGAAGGGCAAAATTAGCAATATAAACCAAAACAACTATTTGCCACCGGGCTGTAAACATGTTTTTTTCTGCTGTGAACTTAGACATTTTAACTTGGGAGAGATACAGATTTGACTCGCTTTTGCAGCCAGCCTCATGTGGCCACTCGATGAATTGCAGTTTAATTCACTTCCGTGTTGGCTTCAAGAGAGAGACAGGGTGGTTGCCCTTTGCTTTTCAGGCTATATTTAGTCTTGTGCCGCTTACAGCGCTCACGTTTCTAACACGCACTTGCGCGCGCGTCACTTCTGCAGTCTGTATCAGGCTAAAATGCAATCAGGCATAAGTGCATAATGTCTGGCTTATATTACGCCAAACATGCTATAAGTGTAGTATATGTTCCCACAATTCCCGCGTTCCCAATTATGTGCCCGCGACCATGCTCGCTCATCACACCATGACTCTCTCCCCATTCACGTTATCCGGAAGTCACTCACTAAACAGCCATTGGCTGTTCGCGAGCCGTCACGCACAAGCACTGTAAGCGCGCTCACACACACTTGTTCAACCTGCTATGTGTATACACATACATGCGTATGTATACACACGCCTTTTGTGTAGAATATGTGCCCACAATCCAGTGTTCGCCCATACACAAAAGCACCACACTCCCCGTGTCTCTGTCAGAGCTCATCTATTTTTCTTAAGGAGCGAGGACGCGCTAGCCCAGGAGTGGCCCAGCCGCCCGCTTTATGCATTCCCTCTAGTCTCCCTGTTGCCACAGGTTTTACAGAGGATCAGGGAAACACGCCACTCGGTGCTCCTCATAGCCCCGTGTTGGGAGAGTCAGACTTGGTTCCCGGAGCTCGCTCAGCTGTCGCAGACAGCCCCATGGCCCATTCCAGTCAGAGCAGAACTCCTCTCTCAAGCTCGTGGCACGATCTGGCATCCCCATCCTCAGCGCTGGGCGCTTCATGCTTGGGTGATCAACGACTATCCGTTGCCTTGCCAGAGGGAGTGTTAAACACGATCATGAATGCCAGAGCGGCTTCTACTAGGAAGCTCTATGCGTCAAAATGGTCTGTGTTCTCAAAATGGTGCACCGACAAAAAACTAGACCCACAGCGGTGCGAGGTGTCGTCTTTGGTCGTCTTCCTTCAGGAGATGCTGGATAAGGGCAGGTCCCCATCCACTCTCAAGGTTGGATGGGCTTCCCCTTCCACCTTTGTCAGATTTTACAATCTGGAAGTACCTGCCCTGCAGGTAAAGCTACTAGCAGTCTAGTATGCTTCAGCTGTTATGTTGAGCTGCACTATTGGGAGTCATACTCAAACAACCAGTGTGCCGCTTGTTCTTCCCTCATGTGCTTATGTACTACACAATCACCGACCCGCTTGCTGGCCCTTTTATATTCACATACATTATTTTCCCACTTATAAGGGTTCCCCGGGATCTTTCCCCCGGGACTCATTGTAGATGCTTGGCTTACGCAATACGAGAGAACCTCTCGTAAGAGAACGAATCGGTTACCTAACGTAACCTCGGTTCTCTCTAGATGAGGGAACGAGTATTATGTTCCCGGCCGTGCTTGCACTACTAGCGTTCTCGCTTCATTGAATGAAAACCGGAAAACAGCGGGAAACTCGCCTATTTATAGACTCGGGCCACGCCGTTTTGGCGGGCTTTGACGCAATGAGAGCGTGTCAGCTTCTCATTGGCCGCGAGTTCAACCGAGTTCCCTCATAGGCTGTAGCAGTTCTCCCTGAGCGAACCAATGAGCTGCTGGCTAGCCCGCTCATGGTCTGCTGCATCTGAAGTGCGTTGACAATTGATACAAAATTAAAAGATAATTTTTTGGCTTCAACTTCTCAGAAAAGATGAATCTTTCCGTAGCGTAAGCTAGCTTACGCGATACTCATTCCCTCATCTAGAGAGAACCTCGTTTTCATGCTACACCTCTTTCACAGCAATTCCTTAAAACACAATAGGGCTTTTCACACCCTGGGTCATTCTAAACACCGGGTAAATGGAAATCCTGGGTTTAGGTTATTTTGTTTTAAAAATGAATAGTGGATTTTTAAAACAAAATAATTCTAAAAAAAATTCCTAAACCCTGGATTAATTTTGTAATTTGCATCCCAATTAACACTTGATCTCACAGTGATCTCTCCATATGATCACAATGTGAGAAGTCACAGTGAGCTAAAAGTGTAACCACACAGTGCACTCGGAGTGTGCTCATATTATGGCCACAATGTGAGTCACTCCAGCAAGAAATGTTATTTGGACTCCAACATCGCTCAGACGTCAAAGTTTGGTTGAAAATGAAAATTGGGTTGAGGTCTAAACATTTGATGTCTGGCTCCAGCGTCATTAAACAACTCCACAAACAGCATTACCAGCTTCACTTATTACTAACCAGATTGACTTTATTTCTGTCATGTGTGGAAAAGTTTTTATTGAGATTAACAAAGGTTAAATGTTGATCATTTATTGAAATTAATAGTTTGGCTTGATGTCATGGTGTCATGGTATGGTGATCAGGGTAGGCTAGGCAGTTTGACTCTTGATGTTTTAATGTTAGTTTTTCTCTGGTTGCTGTAACTGTTTGTTACAGTAAAAGAAAACAGTAAAAGAAAATTTTATCAGATTATATCTTTTGCCACTTGATGATGACGACGATAATGATTATTTGGTCTGGGTGAATACTCGATTCTGACTGGCTGCAGCCTGAAGGGTGTCCATTAGAGCACACCTAGTAAAGGAGTTCTGATGAAACTGACTGTTTACCGTTCGAAATTAATAAATAAATGCGCTGGCTACATCAGCAATAAGTAACTATAGCAACAGTAGTTGCTCAAGTATTCATTTGCAATTTATTGTATCAAAACATCTAGTTAGCCGTTATTCTATGCCTACCTGTGTGTTTTAATTATATGTAAAAAAAAAAGTGTAATGGGCGTTGATCGAACGTTGGGCAGTCATCAAATTTTGGTTGGAATAAACCAAACAAAAAAGTGGAATGCATGGCCATACACTTATCACCAGCTTCACTTAAAACTAACCATATTTACATTAATTTCCATTATAATAAAATCATATTTTGTATTTTAAAGTCATCATGTCCTGTCATTAGCATTAGCGTTTTTTTCTTTAGTTGTTTTCTTGACCCTTGACTCTTTAACATTTAAATTTTTTGGGGAAAAATTTCAAATAAATAAACAAACAGGAACTAGGAACAAAACACAGACCAGAAGTGGTGTGACACAAAATACAAGGACTCCGTAAAACACACTGAAACAGACTGGGGTATGTGCACAGGGAATAGTCAATGATAATGGGGAAAGGCTGAGTGCAATGATCAGTGATGAGGAACAGCTGCGTGCAATGACAAGACAAGAATCGTGGGAAATGTAGTTCATAAGTGAATGACACCGTAGGGAAGGAGGACATCTAGTGGACACCTGGGTAAAACAAACACTCAACACTGTGACATAACCCCCTCCCTACGAAGCGGCTACCAGACGCTCCATCAGACCAGAGCGGGACAGGAAGGAAACATCAGGGCGGGACAGAAGGGAGGGACCAGGGGGAGGGACAGGGCGGGATGGGAGGGAAACATAGTCCATCGGGCGGCCAGGGCGAAACAGAGAGTCCATCGGGCGGCCAGGGCAAAACAGAGAGTCCATCGGGCGGCCAAGGCAAAACAGAGAGTCCATCGGGCGGCCAGGGCGAAACAGAGAGTCCATCAGGCGGCCAGGGCGAAATAGAGAGTCCATAGGGCGGCCAGGGCGAAACATATAGTCTATCGGGCGGCCAGGGCGAAACAGAGAGTCCATCGGGCAGCCAGGGCGAAACAGAGAGTCCATCGGGCGGCCAGGGCGAAACAGAGAGTCCATCGGGCGGCCAGGGCGAAACAGAGGGTCCATCGGGCGGCCAGGGTGAAACAGAGGGTCCATCGGACAGCCAGGGCGGTGAAGACCCCTTGGACGGCCAGGGTGGTGAAGACCCCTCGGACGGCCAGGGCGGTGAAGACCCCTCGGATGGCCAGGGCGGTGCAGACCCCTAGGGCGGCCAGGGCGGAGCAGACCCCTCAGGTGGCCAGGGCGGAGCAGACCCCTCGGGCGGCCAGGGCGGAGCAGACCCCTCGGGCAGCCAGGGCGGTGATGCCCTCTCAGGACCAGACACTGGCTCAGGACCAGTCACCGGCTCAGGAACAGACACCTGCTTGGGAACAGACACCGGCTCGGGAACAGATAGAAGAACTGTAACAGCCATAAGAACAGACAGAAACACAGGAACAAATATTGTCTCTGGCTCTGGAACAGGCACTGACTCCAGCTCTGGAACAGGCACTGGCTCTGCCTCTGGAACAGGCACTGGCTCTGCCTCCGGCTCTGGAACAGGCACTGTCTCTGCCTCCGGCTCTGGAACAGGCACTGGCTCTGCCTCCGGCTCTGGAACAGGCACTGGCTCTGCCTCCAGCTCTGGAACAGGCAATGGCTCTGCCTCCAGCTCTGGAACAGGCACTGGCTCTGCCTCCGGCTCTTGAACAGGCACTGTCTCTGCCTCCGGCTCTGGAACAGGCACTGGCTCTGCCTCCGGCTCTGGAACAGGCACTGGCTCTGCCTCCAGCTCTGGAACAGGCAATGGCTCTGCCTCCAGCTCTGGAACAGGCACTGGCTCTGCCTCCAGCTCTGGAACAGGCACTGGCTCTGCCTCCGGGCTCTGGAACAGGCACTGGTTCTGCCTCCGGCTCTGGAACAGGCACTGGCTCTGCCTCCGGCTCTGGAACAGCAGCCACTGGCTGAGGAACTGCCGACACCGGCTAAGGAACAGCCACTAAAACAGAAATGGTCACAAGGACAAACATAGAAACAAACACTGGGTCTGGAACAGACATTGCCTCTGGCTCTGGAACAGGCACTAGCTCTGCCTCCGGGCTCTGGAACAGGCATTGGTTCTGCCTCCGGCTCTGGAACAGGCACTGGCTCTGCCTCTGGGCTCTGGAACAGGCATTGGTTCTGCCTCCGGCTCTGGAACAGCAGCCACCGGCTGAGGAACTGCCGACACCGGCTAAGGAACAGCCACTAAAACAGAAATGGTCACAAGGACAGACACAAACATAGAAACAAACACTGGGTCTGGAGCAGACATTGCCTCTGGCTCTGGAACAGGCACTAGCTCTGCCTCCGGGCTCTGGAACAGGCACTGGTTCTGCCTCCGGCTCTGGAACAGGCACTGGCTCTGCCTCCGGCTCTGGAACAGGCACTGGCTCTGCCTCCGCCTCTGGAAAAGGCACTGGCTCTGCCTCCGGCTCTGGAACAGGCACTGGCTCTGCCTCCAGCTCTGGAACAGGCACTGGCTCTGCCTCCAGCTCTAGAACAGGCACTGGCTCTGCCTCCGGCTCTGGAACAAGCACTGGCTCAGGAACTGCCGACACCGGCTTAGGAACAGCCACTAAAACAGAAATGATCACAAGGACAGACACAAACACAGAAACAAACACTGGGTCTGGAACAGACATTGGCTCCAGCTCTCTAACAGGCACTGGCTCTGCCTCCGGCTCTGGAACCCGCATTGGCTCTACCTCCGGCTCTAGAACGGGCACTGGTTCTGCTTCCGGCTCTAGAACAGCAGATCCTGGCTCTGGCTCGGGAAAAGCAGACACTGGCTCCGGATTTGGAGCAGCAGACATGGGCGTGTCCAGGATCCGTGCCAGACGCTCCAGATAGTCCAGGTCCATGAAGGCAGACAGAACGTGAACAGTCCCTGACTGGGCAGACGGAACGTGAACAGTCTCTGACTGGGCAGAATGGGCAGACAGAAAGTGAACAGTCTCTGGCTGGGCAGACGAGACGTAAACAGTCTCTCGCTGGGCAGACTGGACGTGAACAGTCTTTCGCTGGGCAGACATGACGTGAACAATCTCTCGCTGGGCAGACGGGACGTGAACAGTCTCTCGCTGGGCAGACGTGATGTGAACAGTCTCTCGCTGGGCAGACAGGACGTGAACAGTCTCTCGCTGGGCAGACGGGACGTGAACAGTCTCTCGCTGGGGAATTGATCATTGGTAACACTTTGCAATAAGGTTTTTTTTAGTTAACATTAGTGAACTACTTTAGATAACATGAACTAAGAATGAACAATACTCAAGCATTTAATCATTTTAGTTAATTTTAATGTCGACATTTCCTAATACATTATCAAAATCAAAAGTTTTATAAAATCTCTCAGATTTAATTTAAAATATCTTTATTTTTGTTCTGAAGATAAAAGAAAATGTCTTACGGATTTAAAAAGAAAAAAAATGAAGGTGAGTAAAAGGTTCACTCATTTTTGAGTGAACAATCCCTTTAAGAATTAACATAGTGGCATCAATCAGTTTGAGTTTAAAAAAAAAAAAACAATGGTGCAACAGCACAAATGGAAGTAAATAATATTGAAATATCTGGCAAACAACAAAACTTGTTACTGAAAAATTGTCTATATGCAATATACAGCCTAGGGTCAGTGAGTATACTAACATTGATTCTGGACAAATATAATGTAATTGAATGTAAAACTATGCGAGTGGCTGTATGGTGCAGCAGGATTTAAGGCAGCCTTTGAAGTCATTGCTGGATGCCGCTAGTGTGCATACACTCATCCGCCAGATCCCCTTCAATAACTTCCATAACTCAATCACAAAACCAGTCACAAGTTGCACGGGTATTTGTGGCAACAGCCAACAATCCATTGTATGAGTCAAAATTATCGATTTTTCTTGTATGCCAAACATCATTAGTATATTAAGTAAAGATCATGTGAATTCAGCTCAGTCACGAACATAAATGGACAACCTTAGAGGCGATTTTATCAATGTTTCAATTTTTTTGAACCCTCAGATTCCAGATTTTCGTATACAGTCAGCTTTCAGGTGATGTATATATCTCAATTTAAAAAAAAAAAATACCCATGTGAATGGTTTTGTGGTCCAGGGTCAGGAAAATTACATTTACAGGTATTGTCATGCAGATACTGACAAGCTTCATTGTTGCAAGGACAGAGAACTTTGACTAAATGCCATGTCAGCCAGCTGCATGAGGCAAGGGAAAGCGAAACTTCATAAGTTTCGCATGCTTATGGAAAACACCTAAGCAATTTATACAAGTCTCTGCAGCTTTGTGAATAGGTATTAAGAAGAAACTCTTACCCAAGAACTTTTCCTGCTATTTGGGATAACTTTTGGTGAGAAGACAATATGTTTTGTAAATACAGCCAAATCCTAAAACCTACATATCCTTTAATCCAAATATGGACAGATTATTCAGGACTGCATGATCTCAGGGCTGAATCATGCATTTTTTCACAAATTTACTAAGATAAATTTAAATAATTTAAGTTAGATTCTCTCAAAGTACATGCTTTTAAATAAACAATGATATTGTGATGCATGTTTATGTGGTGTTAAGATTTTTTTAAAGATTTTCTCTGGCTGCTATAATTGTATGTTTATAAAGCATAATTGTTGTAGCTAAAAAAAGCCATGAGAAAATTAGATCAGCTGATGTTGGCTGTTTATTGATGATGATATCATCATGTAATTGCCTGAATCCCTGATCTTATTCATTGTCTGATGCTTTGATTATATAGGACTTGTGGTTTTAATATTGTTTTATTCATAATAGAAGTCATTTGATTCTACAACATATCTAGCAGTGTGGTTTATCAAATAATATACTTGGTTTTTAAAGACTATTTTGTGCACAAAAACCTTTAATCTATGGCATTACTTCGACGCACACAGACATCAAGAAACAGCATACGAATCAACAATGGTGATATTCAATATGAATCTCAACAATGGTGACAATCAAACAAAACATCCTGAAAATCAGATCAACTCTGAGCAGAAAACAAACAACAAAAAACCCAGCTGCACAATTTATTAATCCCACAATGCATGCTAGGAGATATGGGTGAGCTTTGATTGGTGGTATTCAGTATGCACTGCAGCATGAAGCGTCTCATTAATTGTCACCATTGTTGCAAAGAAAATGCTAACCACCATCGCAGTGATTTTAAAATACAATGATAGATTTTATTAAAATGAAAATTAATTAAAGTAAATCTAGTCAGTAATAAGTTGTCACGGATCACACACAGGAAACAGAAAATCCAAGAGCAGTAGTTTTTAATATTTAGGGTAATCCAAAAGCATAGTACTCCAGGCAGGGGTCAAAGTCCAAAATAATCAATCCAAACACAAGAACTAAACCAAAACAAGAACTGGCCAGATACAGACATCAGAAGTGTGGTGACATAAAACAAGGACTCTGTAGCAAACACTAACACAGACAGGGTATTTAACAATGAACTCACAATGAATAACAAGGAACAGCTGGGTACAATGATTATGGGGAACAGCTGAATGCAATGAACAGTGGTTGGTACAGACAAGGATTGTGGGGAATGCAGTTCATGAAAGGATGAAACCGTGGGGAAGAGGACCTCTAGACTACCTGGGGGAAACACAAACCAGACACTGTGACATAACCACCCTCTACGGAGCGTTTACCAGACACTGCAAGGCCCACAAAAAACAAACAAAACAATAGTCCAAGAGGGAGGTGGAACCGTGGAGGATAAAGGCCAATTTATACTTCTGCGGTAGGTACGGCGTAGGATACGCACAGACGCGTCCCATACCGCGTACCCTTCGCCGTTGCCTGACACGCACCTCTTCAAAAATGTAACTACACGTCGCGACGACGCGTACCGCAAGATCGGTGATTGGTCGGCTTGGTGGCATCGCATTTCCTCCTACGCATTTCCGCACGTACCTTCTCACGCATTTCCACACGTACCATCTCCTCCGACGTCTTCTCTCATTTCTGACTTTCAGTTTTAGTAATTTCACTAAAATTAACTGTTTTTCCACCTCAATAAGCTCCAACTCAAACATGATCCACTCTGCCGTGAGGAATCTAAACACAGTGGAACATTAAAACCCTCCGCCGCCAACTAGCGTTTTGGAGCAGTACTGCAGAGCAACCAAGACCTGAACGCAGAAGTATAAATGCTCACAACGGTGTCGCCTACGTGCGAAGCCAATGCCGTACACTACGGCGTACCCTCGACGCAGAAGTATAAATTGGCCTTAAGGGGGCCAGGTCCATAGAGGGGCACAGGAACAAGAGGTGACAGTTTAGTCGGTGGCCGGAGTCCATCGGGCGGCCAGGGCGAAACAGAGAGTCCATCGGGCGGCCAGGGCGAAGGAGAAGACAGTCCTTCGGGCGGTCAGGGCGGAGACGACCCCTCGGGCGGCCAGGGCAGAGACGACCCCTCAGGCGGACCGGGCAGAGACGACCCCTTGGGCATCCACAGCGGTGAAGACCCCCTCGGGCGGCCACGGCGGTGAAGACCCCTTTGGGCGGCCAGGGTGGAGACGATCCCTCATTCGGACCGGGCAGAGACGACCCCTTGGGCGTCCACGGCGGTGAAGACCCCCTCGGCGGTGAAGACCCCCCTGGGGCGGCCACGGCAGTGAAGGCCACGTCGACCCCTCAGGCGGCTAGGGCGGAGACGACCCCTTCACAGCGGTGAAGGCCACGAAGGCCACGGCGGTGAAGACCCCCTCGGGCGGTCACGGCGGTGAAGGCTCTGGAACAGGCACTGGCTCCGGCTCTGGAACAGGCACTGGCTCCGGCTCTGGAACAGGCACTGGCTCCGGCTCTGGAACAGCAGACACCAGCTTAAGAACAGCAGACATCGGTTCAGGAATGGCCACTAGAACAGTAACGGCCACAAGGACAGACACAAACACAGACACTGGCTCTGGAACAGACACTGGCTCTGGAACAGACACTGGCTCCGGCTCTGGCTCTGGAACAGACACCACAGGCATGTCCAGGATCCGAGCCAGACACTCCAAATAGTCCAACAGTGTCTTCGCTGCCACGTGAATGGGCATCTCCTGATCCGTCTCTGACGGGGCAGATGTGGCGTGAACAGACTCTGACTGGGCAGACGTGACATGAACAGACTCTGACTGGGCAGACATGACGTGAACAGTGTCTGACTGGGCAGAAGTGACGTGAACAGTCTCCGACTGGGCAGACGAGACGTAAACAGTCTCTGGCTGGGCAGATGGGACGTGAACAGTCTTTGACTGGGCAGACGAGACGTGAACAGTCTCCGACTGGGCAGACGAGACGTAAACAGTCTCTGGCTGGGCAAAAGGGATGTGAACAGTCTCTGGCTGGGCAGACGGGACATGAACAGTCTCTGACTGGGCAGACGGGACATGGACAGTCTCTGACTGGGCAGACGGGACGTGAACAGTCTCTGGCTGGGCAGACGTGACATGAACAGTCTCTGACTGGGCAGAAAAGACGTGAACAGTCTCAGGCTGGGCAGTGATGACATAAACCGACTCTGACTGGACAGGGGCAGGTCTCCTTCTCCTCTTCCTCCTCCTCCTCCTCTGTCCTTTCTGACAGATGTGTACCAACTCTGGACTGGCCGAAACCATTGATGAAGTCCCAGCGCTCGATGAGACCAGTGGTGAAGCCTCAGCTGCCCTGACCTCCTCATGCCTTTGTGTGCACCTAGAATGCAGTTCATGAAAGGAAGATACCGTGGGAAAGTCATGCATGTCACATTTTTTTACGGTGCTAATTCCCACTAAAATTCAACATCTGTCTTGATGTTGGAGCTTGACGCCAAACAAACGTTGGGTTTAGACGCCAACCTGACTTTCATTTTCAACCAAAATATGACGTCTGACTGATGTTGGATTAGTTGGAGTCCAACGTCTTATCCTGACATTACATTGACGTACTGTGCCTGCTGGGTAATGTTGGAAGATGGCGAGCCCAAAAAGACAGCAGAACATTAGCTAAACACAAACGCTTTGAAGAAACTGACAGACAAGTGTGTCAGTATTATAGCCGAAAAATTAAATAAGGGGTTGCCCATAACCACAGTCGTCATCCAGCTGAAGGCACTTGACATCGCCATCATTTCTTATTTCACCTACATAGTCTTCTCTGTCAATATCATTGAAGCATGTATTTAAATGGTATTTAAATATGAAAAACAAGCAAAATTATTTTCAAATATATAATTTCATCTTGAAAGGGGGGGGGGGGGTGTTGTCTTATATTCAGGGTCGTCTTATGAACAATAGGTAAGAGTCTGGCACTGCTAATCAAATGCCCTTAATTAATTGATCATCAGAAATTGTGATCACGTCTAAAAAGAGGAGATGTTAAATGTTGAAGTAGCCCAGTCCAGTCCAGACCTCAAGTCCAGACCTCAAGTCCAGACCTCAACCTGACTGAAGTGTTGCGGCGCAACCTTAAGACAACTGTGCAGAAACAAATTCCCACAAACCTCAATGAACTGAAGTAACATTATGAGAAGAACGGGGAAAAAAAATCCTCCAGAACAATGCGAGAGACTGATATTGTCATACAGAAAATCATACTTTATTGCTGTTAAAATTGACTCAAACAATTGAATCAAAGGGGGTACTTGGTTCGTCACCCATGGCTTTTCCACTTTGGCTTTATTTTGGTTAAATTAATAATGACACAGTGATAATGACACTTTCACTTTAGACGCAGTTGCTCCATTGCGGTTAAAGAAGATTAAATAAACCAACACCATGGTACAAGCAGCACACTCAGGCCCTTAAGAGAGCAGCCAGAAAAATGGAGCGCAAATGAAAAAAAAAAAAAAAAAAAAAACTAGAGGTATTTCGGGTTACATGGACAGAAAGCTAGATTGCTTACAGAGAGGCCTTAAAAGCTGCTATACGTAGATCTGCTTATTTTTCAACCCTATTAGAAGAAAATAAACATAATCCTAGGTATTTATTTGAAACAGTGGCTAAATTAACAAAAGTTTCAAGCAAAGAAGTGTCCAAGCAACACAGCATTAATAACTTTATTACCTTTTTCACTTATAAGATTGATAATATCAGGGACAAAATTTTAACTATGCAACTGTCTACTACAGTATCGGGTCAGGGAATGCATTGTAGGCTCCCTGAGAAAAAATTGTATTCATTTGTTGCTATAGGAGAGGAAGAATTTTGCAAACTCATTAATTCATCTAAATCGACAACTTGTAAGTTAGACCCTATACCGACTAAGCTACTGAAGGAGATGCTTCCAGATGTCATAGATCCTCTTTTTAATATCATTAATTCGTCTTTGTCGATAGGATACGTACCAAAAACCTTTAAGACATGATTAATGATTAACTTAATCATTCAAAATTAGTCAACTACAAGCCGATCTCGAATTTACCTTTTCTGTCAAAGATATTATATACAGTATCCTCACAACTGTGTTCCTTCCTTGAAAGAAATGATATCTGCGAGGATTTTCAGTACGGATTTAGACCATACCATAGTTACCGAGACAGCTCTCATTAGAATCACAAATGATTTGCTCTTATCATCCGATCGTCGTTGTATCTCCCTATTAGTGTTACTTGATCTTAGTGCTGCATTTGACACAATTGACCACAACATTCTTTTAAAGGTGCCATCTGTCGAAAAAAAAATCAAATCTTACTCCATATTCCATACCAGATGGGGGCAGTATACCTCTAGAAAGTGAGTTGTGCCGTGTGCGTGCACACTCTCACGTCTTCAAACAACACGGGCGAGCGCTGTCTTGCTCTCTCTCCCTCATGCATATTAATCAAATCAATTGACATGATAGTAAAAGGTTGGAAGCATTTGGAGATTTTTAGAGCTTAGAGACTCAATGAACAACATCTCAACACTAAATTATAAAGACCGTCTCATGGACGCCTGTCTCAAATATAAGCTGGTGCATTTTGACGATATGGGAAAATAAAGCCCAGACTATTATTTTAAGTTTTACGGTATTCGTTTTGTTCATATTACATTTTTATTGTTAGTTTGAATTAATTTGACAGACAGCATTCGCTGATGTTGATCAACCTAGCGCCATTCAGAGCTGCCAACTCTCACGAATTCACCGTGAGACACGCAATCGACACTTTTCACACGCTCTCACTCCACACATCACGTTTGTCACGCACAGAAAAGGACACGGAGACCGACAGACTAGACAGAGCAGGTCAGTTATGATATATAAAAAAATCTCAGCTCTCAGATTCTGTCAATTTTATTGCACAATTCAAACAATAAATACGGTTTTGGCGCTTGTAAATGTTACACGACAGATCTCTAGCACACGTGAACCGATCATCTCTACTACACTCTAAAAAATGCTGGGTTGTTTTAACCCAACTTTGGGTCAAATATGGACTAACCCAGCCATTGGGTTAAATTTTTACATTACATTTTTAACCCAACATTTCGGGTTTGTCCATATTTGACCCAAAATTGGGTTAAAACAACCCAGCATTTTTTAGAGTGTAGCTAATGGTAAAAGAACCCGAACACTGTTGAAAGATACAGTATGCTACAACTTACCAAAATGTATTCCTCATGCATAATATCGACCAATCATTTTTTGAACTCTACCCTGAACTGAAATGTAGTAGTTGGCTGTACTTTTCACACGATTGACATCAGGTTCAAGTACACCCACAAGCTGTGCAAGTTACTCGTGTATTGCAGTTTGGCTGGTGGTTATGTTGCCCGCCCGCATACCGCCTCCCTTGTCCGAAACTGGTATTATGACACCTGATATCATTAGGAAACATGGAATCAGCTTTCACTGTATGCTGATGATACTCAGCTCTATATTTATTCAAAATCTAATGAAACTTACCAATTCACAAAATTAACAGAATTATAAAAAATATTATAATGAAAAATTATTATATAACTGTTATAAAAAAATTGGATGAATGAGGAAGAATGGCATCTACGCTAATTTGAGTGTCTTAGTTTATCCCAAGGTTTTCCCACAGCCTGCCGGATTCAGGCCATATCCAGATCTGATGAGGAGCTTAGCCTGGACCCGATGACAATGCAGTGCTGAAGTGCCTCTCCCTATGGAGGATCCCTTTCCCACTCATAAAGCGGCGTGAATTTCGTTTCGCATACCTACCCCGAAGTGATGAAATAAAACAAAAATCTGTATCAAATGTATAGACAAGTAGTTTGTTCATGCAGTGTTTTGTAGGGATTTACAAACCTGTGCACATATATTCAAATGCACATAACTATAGAATCAATTCTTAATGCGCATTTGAAGTCTTTTTAGAGACATTCATATACATTTTTACTTTACAGTTACTGTAAATCCGGCCTCTAGTTCATAAACGCCAGAGGCTGGCCCCCGACTGAGCCTGGTTTCTCCCAAGCTTTTTTTTTTCTCCATTGGGTCACCTGAGGGAGTTTTAGGACACCTTTAGGTCACTTGATGCAGTTTTCCGGTTCCTTACCACTGTTGCCTTTGGCTTGCTCAATTGGGGATATTCAAATTAATTAACCAATCAATAATACCC
The DNA here is from genome assembly GCF_988280905.1 of Pimephales promelas. NCBI lineage: Eukaryota > Metazoa > Chordata > Actinopteri > Cypriniformes > Leuciscidae > Pimephales > Pimephales promelas. Next base: position 8,381,505 of record NC_142781.1, read on the forward strand.
TTGATCAGCTCTACCAAACGTGGATGTTTTTTCCACTCAGAAACAAATATTATTATTATGTTTTGATTGATACTGTGAAGCTGCTTTGATGCAATCTATATTGTGAAAAGCGCTATATAAATATACTTGACTTGACTTGACACAGTGTAATATGTCATTAATTTTGTTGTTTGTTTAAGACCTGCCAATGACCAGATGATTTTTATTATGTTCTGATATGTAAAACCATAAATTTCCAAAAGCTGTCCTTTCTTTTTCACATGAATTTATACATAATTACCTAAATGAATATTAGGAACACCTGTTCAATTTCTCATTAATGCAATGATCTAATCAACTAATCACATGGCAGTTGCTTCAATGCATTTAGAGGTGTGGTCCTGGTCAAGACAATCTCCTGAACTCCAAACTGAATTCAGAATGGGAAAGAAAGGTGATTTAAGCAATTTTGAGCGTGGCATGGTTGTTGGTGACAGACTGGCCGGTCTGAGTATTTCACAATCTGCTCAATTACTGGGATTTTCATGCACAACTATTTCTAGGGTTTACAAAGAATGGTGTGAAAAGGGAAAACCATCCAGTATGTGGCAGTCCATCTTTGGGATGTGGTGGCTTCATGCCCTGGATGTGCATCCCACAAATCTCCTTTAGGATTATTAGGAACACCATACTAATACTGTGTTTGACCCCCTTTCACCTTCAGAACTCTCGTAATTCTAAGTGCCATTGATCCAACAAGGTGCTGAAAGCATTCTTTAGAAATGTTGGCCCATATTGATAGGATAGCATCTTGCAGTTGATGGAGATTTGTGGGATGTACATCCAGGACACGAAGCTCCCGTTCCACCACATCCCAAAGATTCTCTATTGGGTTGAGATCTGGTGACTGTGGGGGCCATTTTAGTACAGTGAACTCATTGTCCTGTTCAAGAAACCAATTTGAAATGATTTAAGCTTTGTGACATGGTGCACTATCCTGCTGGAAGTAGCCATCAGAGGATGGGTACATGATGACCATAAAGGGATTGACATGGTCAGAAACAATGCTCGGGTAGGCCGTGGCATTTAAACGATTCCCAATTGGCACTAAGGCACTAAACTATATGTAAACCCTAGAAATGGTTGTGCGTGAAAATCCCAGTAACTGAGCAGATTGTGAAATACTCAGATCGGCCCATCTGGCACCAACAACCATGCGATGCTCAAAATTGCTTAAATCTCCTTTCTTTCCCATTCTGACATTCAGTTTGGAATTCAGGAGATTGTCTTGACCAGGACCACACCCCTAAATGCATTGAAGCAACTGCCATGTGATTGGTTGATCACATAATTGCATTAATGAGAAATTTAACAGGTGTTCTTAATAATCCTTTAGGTGAGTGTATATTATATATTTTTAGTGAATATATATTATATATTTTTATAATATATATAATATATTATATATATTATATTTTTTTACTCTATTCACACAATTCAAAGAAATAATAATCTACTAAAACAATCACAGACCTTCCAGGTGATTGTATGAAACAACTATTAAAGAATACATTCTTTATATATCATGAATTTTTAAAACAGTGGATCATACAACACTAAGAGTAATTACTTGACAACATTCAGGGGTCTCTCACCGCTGTTTCGGGTCTTTCTGAAGCAGTCCTGAGAGTAATGATTTTGCCTCGGGCCCAAGTGTACGAGGGAAACGGATCTCATCCATGAGGATTAATTCAAAGAGCTTCTCATGATCCTGGTTGTAGAAGGGCAACCGGCCGCACATCATCTCGTACATGACCACACCCAAACCCCACCAGTCCACCGCCCGGCCATAATCATTGTCCTCAAGAACCTGAAAAAAGCAGCAGAGAACCTGAGATATAAACTTTGAATCTGACAATTTCAAAAGTGGTGTAAACGGGTCAAGATTTTGCTGGTTATGGTGATGCCATAACTACATTATCAGGGTGAAAAAGTGTGTTTTTTCCATTTACAATCATCCAATGGCTGCTGCTGTGTTCTAACATCATAATTTATTTATATATTTTTTTTGTCTTTATTGATTTATTTGCATGCATTCATTTAGTTAAATCTCAATTTCATTACAGTAGATTTTTGGGGGGCTCTTGAAAGCACAAAATGGCTGCATGTTTACGTCATAGCTCATGGCTTGGCACTGTGGATGTACTGTACTGGTGCCATCAGCCAGTCTGCCTTGTCATGAACTGAAATGAACTGCGATTATACTGGGATAATGATCATCCTCCGATTAAACTTTACTTCATGTAAATAATACTTTGATAAAACTAATGCAATTAAGCTCATAATCAACCATATTCTCATTAACCATATATCATACGCTGGTTTTGATATCAACAACAGGCATGTAAACATCTTAATTGCATTATTACACCCCTGACCAATGTGTGCATGTGCTCGGTTCTACACGGTTTGTTGTTGACAGAACTTCATGAATGAACTCTGTGACATTATTCTGAAGTTTTCTCTGCTCCAAATCGCTAAACTCAACTCAACACAACTCACTGCGCAGTCTCTGTCTGTTCCGGCGAGAAGAACGCAGTGGCCTACTAGGGTCGCATAATTCGGTGCACTGTTAGACCATACCAGGGTTTTTTTACAGTAAAATACTTGCAACACTGTTGCCAGTAATTAACTGTTAAACTCAAGTAAACTAATTTCACAGAAACCGACTGCCTTAAAGGTGGAATACCTAAGATTTTTGCATTAAAATATACCAAAAGGCCAGTGTTATATATTTAGTTAAGATGATAACTTACAATATTCCAAATGTTTCAAACAATGTTTAAATCGCGAGAAAATTGAGATTTTAACGAAGGAAACGGGGCGTGTGAGCAGGGGTGAGCTGGGAGTCGCGAGTCAATCGCGTCATATCCACTTACCTCGGTTTCCGCTCGTACTACGTGTAGTCCTGGACAAATGCGGTAGTTGTGCGTTAGCGTCTTTCAAGCAACAAACGTAAGCTTGTTTCTCGCATTTGTTATGGAATGGAGCACAATTATTCTTTTTATTTATTCTCGGAATGTGAACTGTTGTAAAGGGGGTCGCACACCGGACGAGAAGCGCCAAGCCACGTTTAGGACAACTCCACAAGTAACGTTATCGAACACTGGACGCCCACTTTCTCATCAGTGTATGGCCAGCAATATTGTGATGTTTAATGACAGGAAATGAAGATAATGTCTGTTCTATGTTATGATTGTACTGTACAATTAAATACAATCGTTGCTGAGTCTGCATTCTGAAAACTTTACCTCAGATCATCCGTTAACTGAATGAATTGAGAATCTCACCTGAAAAATCTAATAACACCAGCAATTGTCATTCAAGTAGCTGATTTCTGTAAATGAATGCAAAACTAAATGCATATTAGTTAGCATATTAGCATAGGGCAAAGTCAGGATCCATTAGCAACGATTTGAGACAAAAATAATTAAAATTGTATAAAAAACTATGTAAATGGCGCTCTGTGGCGCAGCAGGATTTTGAACATAGTCCTGAGGCGTTGCTGGGCGCCGCAGACAGAAGCTGAATGGCGCCGCCGGTATGTGTACACTTATAGATAATAATGTGTTCGAATTTTAAATATGTGGCGCGCCGCGGCGCTGAGCTTCTCGTCCGGTGCGCGACCCCCTTAACGTTAATTTTGTGAAACTGTAGCTGTGGTTGAATATGTGTCAAATGTACATGATTTTTTATTTTTATAAAGTTACCAAAAAGGAGGACCAGCCACGTCAACTCCTTGCAAGAGACCTGCCCCTTCAAACCCTCTCCACCATAGCTTCGTCCAGTGACTCGTACAGTAACATGTGATAACTAATTTACTTTTAAACCTGACTTCTCTTGCAGTTATTTCAGTTTAAGGAAAAACAAGCATGTAAACGCAACATTTATAGAAATCGAACTTTACCTCATCCATGACAACTAATTTTCGATTCCTGTCTGACTGATTTATCCACGGTGGAGTTGAAAACAACAGTTCCCATCGTTCCGCGTTTCTCCACGTCATCATCAAGCAAAGCCGTTGTTGTTGTTTTGAATGTAGCGCCCTCTAGCGGCATCTAAATCTTAGGTATTGTAGCTTTAAATTGACCAACTTTCATTTAAATGTATTATCTAAAATTTATAAGGCACTAATAATGTGAGCGAAGTATTACTGTGAACTTATTTGATTTGAGACCACAAAAAAAACTATTGTACATAAAAAGATCTCCACTGGACCAGCAACTACACAGTCACCGCCTGTTAAATAAAGCAACATGCAGCATAACATCAATGTTTCTAGATCTTCTCCTGGAGTGAAGCGCAGGCTCTACTTTTCAGTACAACGGTGACCCAAAAAAACTCAATTTACAGTGAACTATACCTGTTTTATAACTTATTACTGTTATTACTGTTTAAATACATTTTGTGGGTGTGTCTTTTTATCGTACACTGTTAACCCTTCCAACCCCACAGGGAAATCCACACTACAAACCATCAAAACAATGTTAAATCAACGTTAATGTGTACATTATTGACTCAACATCACTTTTGCTCCCACAATTAATCTAGAATTTTTTAATATTTCATCTAAAAATCAATGGAAATGGCATTGAATCATTGTTACAATGTGATGTTGGTTCAACATCATGTTTGCACTCTCAGAAAATTAAACACAACAATTACAACTGAAATCAACTGGAAATAAAAGATAATAAATCTTTCAAGATCTCAGCAGAAGGTCTTTTTGACAATTAAAAGAGATATAGATGTTGGTGTTTTATTGAAAATGTTTAGTCACCATTATGGTGATCAGTGTTTCCTTTAGTTGGATAGTTTAACTCAAGGCTTCAATTTCAGTATGTGATTTTTGCAACAGTGCGTACTGAAACAGATAATTTATTGCAAAGAAAGGCAGATACAAAGATAATCAGTTGGAATAGTTTGCGCTATCATAATTCATTAATTTGTTATTAAAAAGTTACAAACAATACATTCTTGCCATGGTCCAGACATTCTTTTGCTTTTTAAAATACATTTTAGATACACATCCAGACATCAAGAATCAGCATATGAATCTCAACAATGGTGATATGGTGATATGGGAGCCACCATAGTATAAAACCAGCATGTATTGTGGCATGAAGCATGTCACCATTGTTGTGATTCGTTTGCTGATTCTTGATGTCTGTGTGTCTAAACAAAAAAATCCTACTATGCATTTAAAAATAAAAATTCTTAACATTTGATCTGTTGCAATAACACAATAACCACTTTTGTCGAGACAACAAATTAATAAACTATTCTCCTTCTAGTTATGCTGAAAACTGTTACACCTGATTATATTTGTTTCTGGCTTTCTTTGCAACACATTATGTTTTGGTAAACATTGCTTGAAAAAACAGAAACACACATACAAGGCAAGAATCTAATTGTCCAACTAAAGTAAACACTGATCACAACAATGGTGACCAAATATTTTAAAAGTACTACACATCTGTTAATTCTCAAAAAAAAAAAAAAAACCTTCTGCCGAGATATTGAGAGATTTATTTTCTTTTGTGGTGGTCAGTTGTGATGGTTGTGTTTCATTTCATAAGAGTGCAGGCATGTTGTTGAACCAACACCACATTGTAACATTAACTCAACGCCATCACCATTGATTTATGGATGAAATTTAAAAATTGCTTAAGTAAAAGAGGTGTTGATTTTATACAGTTAACAGACACATTAACATTGTCTGGGACCCATTGTCTAACACTATCTGGGACCCTAAGCAAACACACCTGAACCAGCTAATTAATGTCTTCAAGGTTATTAGAAAGCTACTGACAGGAGAGTTTATCAGGGTTGGCGCTAAACTGTGAGCTGTGGTCCTCCAGGACCAAAACTACCCATTCCGATGTAGACCAACCAACCACACACACACAAAGACATTGAGAATTGGTGTATGAATCTCAACAATGGTGACAATCAAAAGTTTCATGCATGTTGGGTACCAGTTCTCAATGCATGTTGGGTACCAACACAGTACAAAAGAATTGTCCATGACTCCCAGCCTGCATTGCAGAATGAAAAAAATTTCTTTAATTTCTTTAAGTTTCTTTAACTGTTAACCTTACGGAGGGCAGAGTTCCACAGAAGGAGACGAAAAAGGGCAGCATTCTTGCCCAACCCATTCAAGTTGACCAAACAGCTCCTTGGCCAAAAGAGGGCTGGCCGCCTCACCTGCTCCAAGGAGGCCATAAACGACCACCTCAAGGCCACCTATAGTGACGCCACCAGAGAACAAGCGCTGGGACCATGCAATGTGCTGATAACACAACCAGAGCCTGCATCAGACTTCGACCTGAAGGAGCCCCGCCTAAGGGAAGTGGAGAAAGTGGTGAGGAGAGCAAGATCGAGCTCAGCACCAGGCCCAAGTGGAGTGCCCTACAAGGTGTACAAGAACTGCCGAAAGCTATTACACCGGCTTTGGGGGGCTCTGAAGGTGATCTGAAGGAGAGGGAAGATCGCCCAGCCATGGAGAAATGCGGAAGGAGTGTGCATACCAAAAGAAGAGAAGTCTAAGAACATCGACTAGTTCTGGGTCATCTCCTTGCTCAGTGTGGAGAGCAAAATCTTCTTTAGCATCATGGCCAAGAGGCTCTCCAACTTCCTGTTGGAAAATAAGTACATCGACACATCTGTGCAGAAGGGAGGAATACCAGGAGTTCCTGGTTGTCTGGAACACACGGGCGTGGTAACCCAGCTTATCAGGGAAGCAAGGGAAGGCAGAGGGGACCTGGTCGTACTGTGGCTGGACCTCACCAACGCCTATGGCTCAATACCCCACAAGCTGGTGGAGGTTGCACTGAAGAAGCACCATGTACCACAGAAGGTGAAAGATCTCATCCTGGACTATTACAGAAAGTTTAGCTTGAGAGTGTCCACTGGCCAGCTAACATCTGACTGGCACCAGCTGGAGGTGGGGATAATTACTGGGTGTACTATTTCAGTGACCCTCTTTGCACTAGCAATGAACATGCTGGTCAAGGCAGCTGAGACAGAGTGCAGAGGCCCCCTTAGCAGGGCTGGAGAACATTCATGGACGACCTCACAGTGACAACAACGGCGGTACCAGGAGCTAGGTGGATCCTCCAGGGGTTGGAGAGACTCATGTCATGGGCACGCATGAGCTTCAAACCTACAAAATCCAGGTCTCTGGTCCTAAGGAAGGGGAAGGTTACAGACAAATTCCGTTTTAGACTGAGAGAACACCAGATCCCATCGGTTACTGAGAGACTAGTGAAGAGCCTTGGGAAGGTCTTCAACAGCAGCCTGAATGACAGAGACCCCATCAAGGCAACTAGTGATGACCTAGAGGGATGGCTGAGAACAGTAGATAAGTCTGGGCTCCCTGGAAAATTCAAGGCCTGGGTCTAAAAGTATGGAATCCTCCCAAGAATCCTCTGGCCTCTGCTTATCTATGAGGTCCCCATGACAGTGGTGGAAGGTTTTGAGCAGAAGGTGAGCAGCTATCTACACAGTTGGCTGGGCCTGTCGCGTAGCCTGAGTAACATCGGGGTGTATGGGAACACCAACAAGCTCAGGCTCCCTTTTAGTTCAGTCAGGGATGAATTCATCGTCGCACGGACACGGGAACACCTGCAGTACTCTGGATCCAGAGATACCAAAGTGTCCGGCACAGGGATCGTTGTGAGGACAGGGAGGAAGTGGAGGGCAGCCAAGGCAGTCCAGCAGGCGAAGGCGTGGCTGAAGCACAAGGCCATCCTTGGAACAGTGGCGCAAGGCAGAGCCGGACTCGGGAGTCTAACAGCAAACCGATATGACTCTGCTAGTGGAAAGGAGAGGCAGAGACTGGTACAGGAGGAGGTGCGAGCTTCAGTCGAGGAATAGCAAACCAGCAGAGCAGTGGCCATGCGGCAGCAAGGCGCCTGGATGAAGTGGGAACAGGCGATGGAGCGGAGCGTCACCTGGAAGGATATCTGGAAGTGGAGCCCCTCAGAGAATCAAGTTTTTGATTCAGGGGGTATATGACGTCCTCCCAAGTCCATCCAACCTGTGCACATGGGGCAAAAAAGAAACACCTGCATGCCCTCTGTGTTCCAAAGTAGGAACATTAGAACACATCCTGAGCAGCTGCCCCAAGGCGCTGGGTGAGGGCCGGTATAGATGGAGGCACGACCAGGTCCTCAAATCCATCACTGAGGCAATCAGCAAGGGGATCAAGGACAGCCGATACACCCAAGCTTCAGCCAAGACAATTCACTTCATCAAAGAAGGACAAAAGCCAGAGAAAACATCCAAAAAATGCTCTGTAGGTTTGCTCTCCATGGCCCGAAACTGGTTGATGACAGTAGACCTGGAAAGGCAGCTGAAGATTCCATCACACGTCACCCAGTCCAAACTGAGACCTGACATCCTCTTGGTCGAGTCTGAGGCCACCAAACAGCTGATATTCTTAGAGCTGACTGTGCCCTGGGAGGAGAGGATGGAGGAAGCTCAAGAGAGAAAAAGGGAGAAATACCAAGAACTGGTGGAGGATTGTCAGAGGAACGGATGGAGGACCCGGTGTATGCCAGTAGAGGTGGACATTAGGGGATTTGCCAGTTACTCCCTGAGCAAGGCCTATGGTACGCTGGGTATTAAAGGTGCTAACCAAAGAAGAGCTATAGGCAACAACGTCGAGGCAGCAGAAAAGGCATCCAGGCTCTGGTTAAAGAGGGGAGAGCAGTGGGGGCAGTAAAATGCCACTTGGACACGGGCCGGGGCCTGATCAGCCTCGGTCGAGTCGCCAGGACGAGTGTGTCTGTTGCAAGACCCGAAACACCCAGTGACTCCTGGAAACAACACTGATGATGTGTCCAAGGTTGTGCATCGGAAGATGTTTCTGTAAACTAAGTCCTGTTGGATTCTACATGTTGTCACTTCTTTAATCTTCTTGAGATGGCGATCTTTGTCTGACTCTGTTTTAACAATAAAGGCAGAACAGTTTTTGTCATTTTAATGTCTGCATGAGGTAATCACAGCTGCTAACACACACAAGCTCTTGAAATCCCATCCTCTGCAGCAGCTCATTTGTATTTAAAGGGCTCATTTGCATTTAAACCTTCAAAAAGTTTGCAAAAATGCAAAACAAGCTATAAACAAATTAAATATCGGTTAGATATTTTTGTGCTAAAACTTCACACACACACACACACTCTGGGGACATCAGAGATTTATTTTATATCTTGTGAAGTCAATAATTGATAAGGAGAGTAAATATTAAACTGAAGTGTTTTATGTGTTTTGCACAAGATGATACAGGAGAGATCTGCTAGTTTAATTAATGAGTTTTGTGGGTAACCATTGTGCTGGAGAGTAGAGCCTGTGCTTCAGTCAAAGGTGAGCAGAGAAATACTGATATTATGCTGCTTGTTGCTTTATTTATAAACAGTACTTTTAAAGGCTCTAAACATAAATGTGTGCTATTGTTCACTAAATATGAACAGCAAAGATTTTAGTTAAAGTCATGTCTTTAATGAATTCACTATTAAATATTAGGTGTTTGCAGTTTAATATTAAGAGATTTTAATTTTCAGTGGACTCAACTGAATTAAGTTCCCAGTACTATCAGTATAAATACTAGTTTTTGAACTGTTTTTGGAGGGCAAGAAATATAAGATATTCTTCGTCCTGCCTCCTTTTCATCATGGTTTTATAAATTACATAAATGAGAATGATGAAGTAAGTTAATGGAAAAAATACCCATGAATGAAATAAACATAATCAATCAATCAATCAACTTGAACTGTTTGAAGCAATCGGTTTCCCTGATATGAGTTATCTTTGTGGTATTTTACATACTGTAAAAAGGAGAACTGTAAATTAACTGTAAAGGGCTGTAAATTAACAGTACATTGCTGGCAACCACAGCTGCCAGTAGATTACTGTTATTTTAAAGCGCATTTTTATAGCGTATGTAACCTTGGACCCCTAAGTAGGGAATGAGATGCTGATGCTATAGGGAAACCCTCCAGATGTAACGATTGTCTGAACTTAGAAGCGTAGAGCCTCCTGCTAGAAGTGGCTCTTGCATGCAAAATGGTCTCTGTAATCTCTGATGAAAGAGCAGATCTAATCAAGAGCCCCACCAGAGAGCCTCACTCTGTCATCCCACACTTTACTCAGAACTCCTGGAAGCAGACTTACAAGCAAGAAAATAGACAGTTTGGGAGCAGACGTCACAGTTACATCACTTGCAGCTGCGCCCACATTGTGGTGGCAAGAAAAACAGTGGTAACAAGTGGAGGAAAACGGGCGGGATCCACAGAATAAAAAGAAAAAAAAAGTATTTTGCCGTTGGATGTCAGAATCGGGATGCAAAAAAGATGGTCTTCATTTTTATGGAAGCCCTTTATGGTTGCACGCCATTAAATGGGCAGACTGGACTGATGAAACCTCTGATGATTAGACTACTATTAAAGCATGAACTTGATGTGAAATAGATACTCACACATGCTGTTCATAGGGGACATAATGATTAGTCCTACAGTCACAGCATGAAATAATATTTATATCTACTGTATATCATATTACATAGGTAACATTTAAATCTAAAATATTTGTATTTTTGCAAAATAGGGTTTATTTTCTAAATTCATAATTGCGAGTTTATATCACAATTCTGAGAGACAAAAGGCAGGATTGTGGGACATAAACTGAGGATAATCCTCCCTGGATTTCCTTCTCTGTTCATTTATTATTAGAATAATGTATTTTAATAATGTTTTATTACCTCAGGAGCGAGATACTCTGGTGTACCACAGAATGTCTTCATTGTTGCTCCGTCTGTAATTCCCTCCTTACACAGGCCAAAATCTGTGATCTTTATATGGCCATCTTTATCCAGCATCAGGTTCTCCAACTACCACAGAATAATTATATTCCTTATAATGTGACACTGAGATAGGTAGTGATAGTGATGCAACAAGTGGCATTACACTAAAAACACTTTCTGACCAGTTATTTCAAACATTTACCATTCATCTTGTATGAAATTTATGTTATTTTTTTTTCTACTATATTTTTCTACCTATCTCACCTTTAGGTCTCTATAAACCACATTTCTCTCGGAATGAAGGTAATCCAGGGCTGAGACGATCTCGGCCCCATAAAACTTCGCTCTCTCTTCCGAAAAAACACGATCTCGCGATAAATGAAAGAAAAGCTGTGATATAACAAATATAAAGATGCATTTAAATTGGGAACCTTCTGGGGTAAAATGTATTTTAATTAATGTACACATTGTTTGAATAAACATTTGATTGTCAAATGAAATTAAAAGAAAATGTTTATTTGGTTAGTTTTAATGAACAGTCATTGCTAAACTTCACCTTTACAAGCACTCACCTCTCCTCCATTTGCATACTCCATAACAAAACATAATCGGTCATGAGTCTGGAAAGAATACTTCAGACCCTGCAACACAGAGATGACATTAAGAGCATAATTTTGCAAAAGCACATCATTTGTTGCAAAGGTTTAATCTTCTAAAGAAAAAGAAAAATGTCATAAATTATCAAAAGTAGATATTTGAGAACAATATTTTGCTGGCACAGATCAGACATTTAGAAATTTTATATTTAAAATAATAGGTTATATAATAATAATAATTATTATTATTATTATTATTATTTTTAAATACACAGAAATACAGAATCAGCAAATGATTCTCACAAATGGTGACATGCTTCAATGCCACAATGCATCCTGGGAGCCATTATAATATAAAACTCATGACTCCCAGCATTAAAAATTATTGAGATTCATATGCTGTTTCTATATGTCTGTGTCTAAAAAAAAAAAAATTATATTTATTTTTGCTGCCGTGTATTTATAAATCAAAAATCAGATCTGATTTGGGTCAACAAAATAATATTGGTGAAAAACTATCAATATCAAATTGTTACTTTTGGTCAGTAATAAGATTAGTAAATTATTCTACTTTATGATGCTGAAAACTACATCACCTGATCATCTTATTTCATGGTGCCCTTACAACAAATTATGTGTTTTGGTAAACACTGTTACAAAGACCAGAAACTCAAACAAAAAGTGAAGTCTCAAACTGCCCAATTAAAAGAAACACTGAACATTTTCAATAAAACATCTACATCTAAACTGTTAGAATATGTTAGAAATAACGCTGTTAATTCTCAATAAGAACTTCTTTAGATGATTGGCAGACATAAAGTTATTCTGGTTTGTAATAATGTCTTTTCAGTTGATTTCATGGATATGGCAGGGAGTCACTTGTAGTTCTTGTCTTTCTCTTTCCTTCATTGATTCTGCTCGTTATTATGATCTGCTCGTAACGTCAGGGCCAGAAATAAAGCAGAGAGTGAATCCAAACGCAAGCACTTAAATTAAATGAACAGGTAATCCAGGTAAAATGACATCACAAGGGACTCAGGACAGGAACAAGGAACATCTTCTACAGCAAACAACGACCGACAAACAACAACTGGAGAACAGAGGTATAATGCTGCGTTCACGTGCTATGGAAAGTAGGATATTTTCCACTTGTGAATTGGTATTTACCAGTGTGTTCAAGTGCTTTTGTTGTCGTAATGTGGTAAAAAGATGGAGATCCAGACCTGTTATTTAGCAAAAACTATTTTAGATTGCTTAAGTCATCTGCAACAGCAAGAAAATGATTTATCAAAACTCAAAAGGTAAATAATATGCTATATATTTTCTAGATTATGAATAGTATATATTTTTACCATTCACGACTCTTGCGGTGCTCTCCGCCATTTTGAAAAGTTCAAAGGTTATCTCATCTCGGCAACTCGTCCATCGAAATTTTCTACGAGTTGCCCAGTAGAAAATACCACATGAGGGGGCGTTCATGTGCATTTTCCACGTCGGCATTTGGTATTTACATAATTACCATAGCACATGAACGCAGCATAACTACACAGACAAACCAGCAAAACCATGTAACAAGGGGTGTGGCTGATCAGAAACACCTGGTGAGACTAATCAACAAAACAGGGAACAGTTGAACATGAAAAGACAGGCCCTGTGTCCCAATTCGCTTACTTATACTACGCCCTAAAAGTATGTACTCTTTATGTGAAGAAAAAGTACATACTTTTGAGAGCGTAGCAAAAAAGTAGGCACGCTTTGGGACATACTATCACGTTATCTTTAACGGACGGCTCTGTCGCGTGCTCCGTGCATCCTGTCACCATAAACTGCCCTGTCAATCATCTTGTCACAGTTAAAATCCTCCATTCAATCTAATTTGATTTCCTACCGTATCGGAGCACGTTAATCTGCCGGCCATGGGTCTTTCGTGTGTATACTTTCCTCGTGATTTGCAATTTGAATATGATGCGTTTAAAAAGTAACCCAGATAGCAAACTGACATTGAATCAACGTAGAAACATGACATCGAAACAACGCTGATCTGACATTGTTTTGCTCATCGAATTAACGTTAAACCAACTTCAGACGCGTCATTCTTTCAAAACTAACGGAAAATCTTGAAAAACTTGAAATCAACGTTGTTTCAACGTTATGAAAGCAAACCAATTTTCGATTTTCATTTAGCTTTGAAAAATGCAGCGTCTGACGTTGGATCAACGTTAATTCGATGAGCAAAATCAATGTTGTTTCGATATCATGAGAGACGTCGTTTCCACGTTGATTCGATGTCAGTTTGCTGTCTGGGAATGGCTAAACGTATCCTTATGGCTCTTTCAGACTGCACGATTTTCAAAGTAGTCAGGTCGCTGCTCTTTTCACACTGCATGACTATCTTGGCCAGCATTCAGTCGCTGCTGTGTTCACACTGGACGATGGATCGGCGACAGAAGGTTTCACACTGCATGACTTTAGAAAAATCGCCGACAGACTCTGTCTAGCATGCTGCACGCAAACTACATTTCACAACAAACACGCGTGAGATATGAAAAGGAAACAACGCGCGACACCACACGTGCAAGACCGGAGTTCTCACGTGAGATTTTTTTTTTCGACCCGGTTGTGGTACAGCTGGTGAAACAGACACGAGTGCTCCTGCCAAATTTCTACTAATTTTTCTTCCATTTATTGTGTCCAAATAGACCGAGAAGAAGCTTTTTTTGTTGAAACAATGCCATATCATGTTGATATGTGATCTATAACTCCTCCCCGAACTCCCTGCTGCTCTGTATCTTGCTCTCTCACTGGCTGCCGGTGATCGCCGATGTAGTTTTCAGTCAAAACACTTTTCACACAGCAGGATTTTGAATCGCCGACAGGTCCAGATATTTAGCATGCCAAATATCTCACGGGCGTCGGCGACTCGTCGGTGATTCTCTCAGTTCGCGTCTTTGTTCATTCACACTGCGTGATTGTCACTCGCGTGAACGAGCGCCGATTTGCCTGTGATTTCGGGCATTTGTCGGCGATTTCTCAAAACCTGTCGGCGAGCCAAAATCGTCGCTAAAATCATGCAGTCTGAACTCGGCATTACAAAAGTTCACAATGCTGCTGCAGATGCAATATAATGTGGAGAACATTGAATAAATTAATTTTAGTCAGGTCAGATAGTGTTAATTAATCACTCAAACCTCTTTATCTAAACCTCTCAAATAACCGCGGGACTCGCGCGTCCTCCGTGTCTGTAGTTTTTTAACACTTTTTACTCATGTTTGTAGTTCTAACCGAATCCTCGTTGAACGCGCAAAGGGTTGTGGGCAATATCAGCCGTTAGAGTGTGCATCGATCTACACTTCGGATTCTAACCGGAAAAAGTAGACCATCCGTGTATCTTTGAAATACTCATTTCAACATACTACGGTTTGGGACGCACTAATTCTATTTTCGAATACTATTTAGGACGGACAGTATGCGAATTGGGACGCAGTGAGGGAAACACATTACAGACAAGAACAAGATACAAAACCCACACGTGACAGTTATCATCTGGTGTCTTCAATGTTGGCAGTTAAAAAAATAAAGAGTTTCATCATTCATCATTGAGGTCTCTTGTTTAAATTTTACTAAATGTTTTGTGTGCAATTTGCAGTTATTCATTTTAAATGGTTGACTTTTACAGAATTAATTTGATTAATTGTAACTCAATTCTTATTTGTTGAATTTAATTAATTAATAACATTGATTGTAATCTGTTGCCACAATTTTATTTTAACAATGTATAATTTTTCTGTTTTTATAATCTGCAGGCCTTGAAGGAATGTTAAAAGCAATATGATATTCATTTTCAGCAGTAATGTTTCCATTAAAAGTTTGAATATCCATCATAAATGACGAAAAACTCAACTATAACACAACTGTCATGGTTCATCTTGCGTTCGGATGCCAAGCAGTCTACACAGTTTTAAAAGTATAGCCAAAAGGTTTGAGCCTTTTCTGATTTTAAACATGGAACTCTAGCTCAGTTTATTTATTTTATAAGTGCAACCACAAATTTCGAAGAGTTAAAAAATTATATTCTGTGGTATAACAATAAATAAATAAATAAATAATAAAAAACCTAATGCCAAAATGTCCTGTCGATAGAGCTTTTATTGATTGTGTGGAATGTACCGTTAATGACATTTACTAGTGTATAAACTATGTGTAAAATGTTTTTACTTGGCTAATATCATCTTACCGTTAAGAAAGGGTGTTTGGAGTTCTGGAGGACCCGGTTTTCAGTAAGTGTGTGTGCAACCTCATCCTACAAATAAGTAAATAAAATAATTTGTTAGAACTTCTTATTTATGTATTTAGAATTTGTCAAAAGGGGAAAAAACATTGTAACAGGTGAACACACAATGCAATGTTTACATTTACAGAAAGAAAAAGTAAAAATAAAAGCAAAGGACTTACTTTTGCTACTATCACATCCTTCTTGAGAATTTTCATGGCATAGTATTTGCCCGTGGCTTTCTCCTTCACCAGTATGACCTTCCCAAAAGTGCCTTTCCCCAAGAGTTTGAGGTATTCAAAGTCATGCATTGTCTGCATAACATAATGCAAAGTCTTTGAGAAATACAGTTTTAAATGAATATCCGATTAATCATTTTAAAAATCAAATCTTAGATTTAAAACACAGATTTTTTTCAATATTTGATTCCTTTTTCATTTTCTTATAGTGTTTACAGTTTTAAGATGAATTATTTTCCTTAAGAAAAGAATAGGAGAAAGTATTTTAATCTGAAACTTTATAGCAATAGTTGAAAGGACCAATAATGATGGTAAGGCCTAAAATTTCTGCTGTAATCCTACCACTTTGAGTCGAGGTTTGGACAGGTACATCTCCATGTCCATGGGATCAGGTGAAGAGTCTATCCTCTCTTCCTCCTGCTTCTGTAGACTATCTGCCACCGCCTGGATGGCCTTCGTCCACTCCTCCCTGCAGAAAACAAGACAATCACACAGGGTAACTTTTCTTTTACTGCTTTCTTTTGTAAAATGAGAGATTAAAACATGTACTTTAGGGCAGTGGTTCTCAAACTTATTCAGGAGGAGGCCCCCTTGTGTAGGGTGAATCATTTTGTGGCCCCCCAAAAGAAAACTCATAACGAAAACATCCTCAAACGTACAATTTCACTTACAAATTTTAGATTGTACCAAAAACAAATGAATTTGTACAATGCTGGAACAACAGTTCTGTTTGTAGCTTTATGTCTTTGAATATACAAAATTAGTTAAATTGTACATTTCATTAAATATAAATTTTTTTTTTATAAAAAAATGGTTTTGACAGTTTCAGTTTGAACACTGAAAAATTTATTTGCTGATTGTAAAAAAGTGCATTAAACTTCTTACATTTTAAGGTAGAAAATGACAGTGGCTCAAGTTTGGTTTGCAATTTTGAACAGCAATCTGTTTTCAGCAATTTTTTTTCTGTAAGAAACAAAAAAAAAATTCTACTCTACTTAAAGAAATAGTTTTTCAATATAGAAGACATACAATTTTATACAAGTTTTACAATATAAAAGAAATCATGCAATGCAGATTTCACATAGGACAATACAAACTTACATACAGGTAAAATAATTTTTTTAAATAATTTCATATTCTAGAATTTCTTTGCGGCCCCCCTAGCACCATCTAGTGGCCCCCCAGGGGGCCACGGCCCCCAGTTTGAGAACCGCTGCTTTAGGGAACTTGAGGAGTGATATCATGAATTTAAGCAAAACAGTTTATACGAGGAACTGTACGGCATACTGGTACTGCAACCAACCTTTCTTCTGGAGTCTCAACATGAAAAGTGCGTTCAATAACAGTAGTCCACTGCAGGCACCGAATAATAAAAGTGTTTGTCTTTGGTCGCTCCGTCTTCATCAGCTGACATTCTGAGAGAGAGCGAAAGAGTATGTGCATTTTGGTCATTTTTGGGTCTTAAGTTGAATTAGGGAAGGATGCAAAAGGGGACAGATACAAACAAAAAAAAAGGCAAAGTGAGAGATTCACCTGTATATTCTCCCCGGTAAACAGTTTAACCCTCTGATGGTCTTCCTTTATGAGTCACGTCCTGGGCCTTCCCGGTCAGAAGTGACCGGAGGCCTAAAAATGAAACTTCCATCGCAATAAAACCAATGCAATTTATTTTTGTTCTATAATATTTATTCTTTTTAATGTAGTATTTTGAGACAATCTGATTGAATTTAATAACATTTATGCAATATTTATGGTCTATTTTTTCAATGGAAATATATATATATATATATATATATATATGTATTTATATATATATATATATATATATATATTATTTTTTTATATTTTTTTTATATTAATGCAGTATTTTTGTTTAATATAGAGTCTGGGCCTTCAGACAAAAATATTTTTTGAAGAAAATTAGCACCATCTGGTTGCAGTATAGAGAAAAAGCGTAGAATCATGGTGTAACCACTAGATGACATGTACAGCTCTCTATGGAGAGGCATGTGAATTCCCCAGCTGTTTATGAACACATTTTTTTTGGGTGGATTTGAATATATAATTGAAACAATCTCAAAAACCATTTCTTATTAAAAAATGTAAAAAAATGAAAACAAATTTTTTTTTGGTCAATTTCCCATTCATTTCCTATGGGGGTCCTTTTTGACCAAAGACCAAAATCGTGACTAATTTTTGTACGACCACTTAGCATGCTCGGATCATGAACTCAATTTTTTTGTGTGTTTACATACCTAATACCAGAAATGTCACAAAGTTTCGTAACATTCAGATGAAGCTGTGATTTTTAAAAATTCAAAACAGATTTTTTGTAGTCTGAATTTATTGGTGTGTATGTGTATAAAAGTGTGTTTGTATGTGTGTGTGTGTGTGTGTGTGTGTGGGTGGGTGTAAATATTTTGCACTCTTGATGTTGTAGAGTGTCACCCTTTACTGTAGTATACTTCTTTTAAGAATCGTGGCCGATTTGTAGATTGTACAAACAAAAATTCAGAGAATTTTTGTTTTTTTTTATAAATTTCCCATTCATTTCCTATTGGGTCGGTCATTTCTGACCGAAGACCACGAGTGTGACTATTTTTTTTACGACCACTTAGCATGCTTGGATCATGACCTCAAATTTTTTTTGTATTCACATACCAAATGCCAAAAAAGTCACCAAGTATCATAACCTTCCGATGAAGCTGTGATTTTTAATAATTCAAAACAGAAAATTATTTGGTCAGTAGTGACCGAGGACCATCAGAGGGTTAAACAAAATGGATACCTACGTGCCACTGAGAAGTTATTGAGTGGAGTTTCCAGCTGGTCAATATCTTGCGGTCGCTCTTTGTACCCAATAAAAGTTCCGTCACTCTTGAGTAAAAAGTATCTTGGTCTCCATGTCTTTATATATTCTCCTACAAATAGAGACAGTAAATTCTGTTGAAAATCTTTAACAAAAAGCCTCCAAACATAAACAATAATATGATAGGCCTATTATTATGGAGCCAAATAAGATGGAGGCATAACCGGTAATGAAAAATCTGAGATATGATAAAAATACATAACTGTTCAAAAGCCTCTTATGCTCACCAGGGCTGCGTCGTATAGTGACGCTTTTGACATGTGTATACATCCAACGCACATGGCACCCTTTACCGTCAATATAACACGCTTCGGTTATGGGTAGGTAAGTGCGTTGGCTGTATACTCATAGTCAAAAGCGTGATGAGAACGGGCTGGAGTATGGTGTGAAGAGATTGTTGAATAAAGTCATTATTTTTGTATACTCTTTTGCACAAAAAAGTATTTTCGTCACTTTATAACATTCAGGTTCAACCACTGTAGTTACATGGATTATTTAAACAATATATTTATTTACTGTAACCTGGGTCTTGAAAGTTAAATGTCGTTGCTGCCTAAAAGGCTGGTTCAGAAACCTCTCGGATTTCATTAAAAATACCGTAATCTGTGTTCCGAAGATGAACGAAGGTCTTACAGGTTTGGAATGTCACAAGGGTGAGTAATTAAAACAAACTAAAAGTCCATGAAAACGAAATTAACAACAAGACCTTCGAGAGGGTGAAGGGATGGTCAAGTCAACTTCATTATAGCGCTTTTAACAAATATGGATTGTTTCAAAGCAGTTTTACAGTGATAACAGGTAATTAAAGTAACAGAGATTGTTTTGGCTTTACAGCAGCTCTAGAATTTAAAATATTATTGTCCAGCTAAAGTTAGTTTTGATTGATTCACTTCCGTCGCAATGATCAGTTAACAGAATGGTGACAGGAGAGGACAGGTTTCAGTTAATCATCACTTTTGTAGTTGAATAATTTATATTATAATTAAGAATAATTATTATTTAATTTATACAGTGAAGACTAAGCAGTGTTATTTTATATTGAATTTATGTAACGGTGAACATTGTTCAAATCAAAAAGTACTGTTTATTTAATTTCTATCTTATATCTGTCTATGCTTATAATTTGTTTATTACTTTCTATGCAGATTCACTCCCCCACAAAATCACCCCAATCATTCTTTCCAAATAGAGCTATTCAAGTCATCTGGTGATCTGGGTTTTTTTTCATACTGCAATACATAAAAACTGAATATTGCAATGTCAGTTTTTTCAATATTGCACAGCCTTAAAATAACTTACTTTAACTACAAAATCTGAAATTAACTGAGATTTGTAGTTGGTCTAGAAAGCTAAAATATAATAAACTGGCATTGCACCTGTAAAATTTTGTCTGGGCCAATAACTCTTATTCTGTTACAGTAGAGGGTTTAAAACAATGTCAGCTTAATAAAAAAGGATGACATGATAAATGTTATATACAGTATTAGATGTTTACAATTAGCAAATAAGTCAAGTGGTACTATGACTGACATACAAATTCTTGTAAACTACACAAATTACAGTACAACTGTCACTGGCTGTTCTCCTTTAAACTACAAAGATTGCAAGTCCACACCTACGGCTAGCCCATTTCTTCTTGTTGGGGAAGTCCGGGGACTTTAAGGTAATGTGAAGGGGCATCCCTTGTAAAAGATTATATGAGATTTTTCTTTCTTTGATCAGCTAATCTAGAGCCATCAAAACAAACAGGAAACTGCTGTTTAGCTCTGAATAACTCACTCAGATAAGGTTCACTCTAACTCAACTAGAGAGAAAAAAAAAACCAAGATCAAATAAGAGCAAGACAGTCTCTGTCAAAAGCAAGAGTTCACATTATTAATCAGTCGAGAGCAGTCGTCACCTACACAAACCTGCACAAGAAAAAAAACAAAAAAACAGTAAGAAGTAATTTTCATGGTTGTATTTTAATTTCTTTTGTCTTTTTTATTTTAATGTCACCACACTAGTGGGACTTCTGGTAACTAAGTGTCGGATTCTTGAAAACAGGAAACGACATGAAAGATAGTATGGCCACACAAGCAGTTTATATGAGCTACTGCTATTGCTGACTCATTTCTGCACTGATATACACAAACACATGCACAGTAAGATCATATCACATGATTGTCCAGGGAGTGTGTCAGTTTTTTAACTGTGTGTGACAGAAAATAACCTTTTTATTTAGAGGAAATACTTGTCCCCTGTAAATCATTATTCGTTTATGCTACCAGGTATTTTTTTTCTTTTATAATAAAATCTTTTTCTTCTGAGCGACACTGGACCTAAATGGTTTTCAGTATCGCAACACAATAAATGCTTTGCTGGAATACATTGTAAATAATAGTCTCTTTGTAAGATTGCACAACTCTAATCTCTTAATATACATTTAGCAACATTCACCTCTGAAACAGATATTTGAGATCACTATAGTATCTGCACTAAACAAATAACAAAAATGCACTGTAGTCACTGGCTGTTCAGTTCTCAGCAAAGTTCTCAGTTCAATTTTGATTGGTTAATAAAAAAATCTAAAAATAAATAAATATATACATATATAAATATAATAGACATCCAAACATTAAAATAAACAGGCTAAAAGTCAAGAAGTTCCCCTTTGAGAAAGATCTTCAATCTTCACTCGCAACTTTTGATCTAAGCATCTATACGTGCATTCATAATCAACAAGTTTGTGTAAAAATTGTTCTGTTCCAGGTTAAGCAGGGCTGCAGTTTGCACACAATGACTTCCTTCTGCTTAAAGGATTAGTTCACTTTTGAAAAAACATTTGCTGATAGTTTACTCACCCCCATGTCATCCAAGATGTCCATGTCATTCTTTCTTCAGTCGAAAAGAAATTAAGGTTTTTGATGAAAACATTCCAGGATTTTTCTCCATTTAATGGACTTCAACAATGGGAACCAAATGGTTCAAGGTCCAAAAGACACTTTCAGTGCAAACTGTGCAAAATGATCGCTCATTTAATAAATAAATAACAAAGTTTAAGTTTTATAAGCTCAAATGTTCGCCCTGTGACGCACGTTTGTGACTCTCCTGTTAAAATGAACAAATCTTTTTCCGAGTCATTTGGTTCATTCACCGAACGAAGCGAACGAATTGACTCGGAAAAAGATTCATTCATTTAATGAACGAGTTTGAACAGGAAAGTCACGAACAGAATCACAGAACAGACCAAGGTGACCATTTGAGCTTATAAAACTTAAACTGTGTTATTATTTTTTTAAATGAGCGATCATTTCGCTTGATAAGACCCTTCTTCATTGTCTGGAATCATTTAAAGCCCTTTAAACAGTTTGCAGTTTGCACTGAAATTGTCTTTTGGACCATGAACCGTTTGGTTCCCATTGAAGTCCATTATATGGAGAAAAATCCTGGAATGTTTTCATCAAAAACCTTAATTTCTTTTCAACTGAAGAAAGAAAGACATGGATATCTTGGATGACATGGGGTGG
The DNA here is from genome assembly GCF_988280905.1 of Pimephales promelas. Taxonomy (NCBI): domain Eukaryota; kingdom Metazoa; phylum Chordata; class Actinopteri; order Cypriniformes; family Leuciscidae; genus Pimephales; species Pimephales promelas. The sequence goes on from NC_142781.1 coordinate 8,403,831, forward strand.
ATAAAATATCAGCAAAAGTTTGTTATTTAAAAGTGAACTACTCCTTTAAGGACATCAAATAAGTTTAAAGATGGACAAGCAGAGGAAGTTAGTTAGTTAGTTAGTTAGTTAGTTAGTTAGTTAGTTAGTTAGTTAGTTAGTTAGTTAGTTAGTTAGTTAGTTAGTTATAGTATAGCAAGTTTAGTTATAGTATAGCAAGTTATAGTAAAGGGGATTATAAATAACTCTTTCTTTGAAAACAAAGGCAATATGTCCAAAAAAAATTATAATAATAATAATTTGAGAGAAAAAAATCTGTGAAACATCAACGGATTATATTCAATACAGTGTCCTACACATGGGAGAAAAAATAACTCCCCAAATCCCTTGTGGGCAAAACAAGCATGCCGCCACACTAAGCAGCATAAATCCAGGCAAAGGCAGCGCTGCTTTCATCTGGGCCTAGAGTGCCATACGGGTGGTGTGTCTGTCTGCATAGCTGAACTGGGATGACCTTGCCTACAGAAGCACACAGCCCTACACTGTCCGGCAGTCTGTGCCTCACGGGCCCTGGCAAACTGAGGCTAGCAAACACTCAGAGTGCCTCAGGGCTTGATATTCAGCCCTTTTTTCTGTGTTCTGCTTGCCACACCCTCAGGCTTTTTTTCTCAGCACACTGTTATGTCTGCCTCTTTGGCCCAATGACTCTGATGCTCTGTGGTTTGCAAGGACAGACATGCGCTCAAAATTTCCATGCTTTGTAAAGTGCAAAACAGTAATATCCTCTCACTGACATGTACCGTTGGAAAATTTACTTGCGAAAAATGTGATATGATGATGTTGGCTGATGTTAAAAAAAATTAATAAATGAGAAAAATAGTAAAATATGAGCACTGCTAAAATGAAGCAGAATGGCCTTTTGTAATGGCTATAGGCACACGCAGCCTTTTATATTTTACACTCTCACACAGGAGCAATGTGTCCGTTCCATTGATTTCTGGGAGTCGAGCCTCATGCTTGCACAGTGCACATGCTAGGACTGACTACGGACTGTAGAAAGCGTTGAGAGTAGTTGAGAAATTCTGAGCAAACAGCTGTTAAGTTAGGTCTGTCTTGAGTGGTTGAAAATATGCAGATTGTGCAGGAATTTCTGCTGGATTTAGTTTATAAATCCTATTGTTTACATACTGGATGCTTTGCAGTTGTTACATACCGGTATATTACATTTATGTTAAATACTGCAGTTAAGGGGTCTTTCATTGCAGGTGAGTAGGTGGCTGGGTTTACAAAATGTCCCACTATTGTTACTTTGGAAATTCCAAAACAAAGCTTGCATCTTTCCAACCAAAATAGCGTGCATAAAGAATCCTTATATTAGCCATGTGCTGAATAAAACATCAGTTTAATATGCCCGCTACAGCCTACAGACACCCCAAAGTGGAAGCAGTTTTAAGCGGCACTGAGCAGAGTTTTGACACACACACACACACACACACACACACACACACACACACACACACCACGAGTGCTAGTGGTGTCGGCGGCGGACTTCTGAAATGATGAGACATGATAATTTGTCAACATTTTTCTAAATATGTATGTAACAAAAAGAATGATTAGATGGAGATGAATGACATGTTTAGCAGCATACGGTAAGGACAATTCTTCTGTTTATTATTGCTAGACATAATAACGACAAGACATTTCAAAGCTATAGCCTAAATATCATATCCAGAAGATAAGTCAGTAAATTCGAGTAAAATCACAGGCTTCGCTTATCCCGTGCGAATGCGCCACACGAAATTCAGATGTGGGTCATTTCAAATTCACACGTGGTCCCCAGGTAATACTAATCCCGTGCGAATAGGGCTTTTAAGTAAAGACCAAACGTGCACTTCTGTCATGCTCATTTTGCGATCTAGCTAATTTTCAGTCAGGTGGTGAAACTGTGGGTTGTGTGACGTTGTTCTATAATGTGGTTGCGTGACATCGCTGTGGGGCTACTGGGTCGACAGTGGAAACGCAACTTGATTTTGGGTTCGGTGCCTGAGGTCCGAGGCTCCTGGCCCCACCCGGCATGCTGTTAGCCCTGGCTCGCACTGGCCCGACAGTGGAAAAGTAGCTAATGACTTCCATAGAATAAGAAAAAAAAATACTAAGTCAATGGGGCAGATAAACTGTTTGGTTACTGAAATTCTTTAAAATATCTTCTTTTGTGTCCAGCAAAAGAAAGAAATTCACACAGGTTTGGAAAGACTTGAGGGTGAGTAAATGAAGTTAACCAATCCTTTAAATCTGTCCTTTTCCTGTTTATTTCTGTGAATCTGCTTTGAAATGATCTGTATTGTATAAGCGCCACACTAATAAATGATTTGACTTAATGGAAATTATAGAATAATGGAAATTATTTTCTTGTTTCTCACAAGAATCATTCCTGAAACTGGAGGAAAGCTTCACAGAATCTTTACCTCGCTTATGTAGCCATCCTTCCTTCACAATGGCAACATCACTCATTGTGGCCGGAGAGAAAACCTTTGTGTCCCTTTGACTCGGACCAGGGGTAGAAGGTGGGAAGTGGTGGGTGTCTTCAGTCTAGACATTCAGCAGGACAGGTGGTCTGTGGGAAACATGGAAGACAAAACATGTTTCTTTATTTTATTTTGTTTTCAAAAGCTATAGGGACATTTTATTTATTTTAATTGATCAATTATCTAAAAAAGACTAGTTATTTCTGAATTAGTCAAAGCCACATAAGCTAATATTAATGTAGCTTTATCTCTCGGTTTCTGCTTGCACTTTTCATAAATGCGTCTCTTACTGAATATATTTATATTGTGTGTTTAAAAAAAGGACATAAAACCACACTGCACACTGCCATTCTCTAATTATTTATTATGCACCTACACATTATGTATGATTTACATATGCATTATTTCCATTCAGATACTACAGCGTTTAATGGTCATTGCGATCAGGTCCAGATGAAACCAACAGCACACTTGCATGTGGAAGCATAAACTGATCAATGGACTTTTAGACCTCTGAATGAGAGCCAGTGTGTCGGTCTACCATCTTTTGTATTAAGCCATCACAGTCAAGGGTGCATAATTGATATTTTTCACTTTGCACACAATTTTTTATTTATTCTGATCACAATTCAAAGAGGAATTCACATGACTCATTACTGTTGTAGCAGTGCATCCACTACTAGTATTGCTATTTTTAGCCTAAATTCATATAATATTTACACTTTTGAATAATAATGTTATGTAATTTTAGTGTTTAATTCCATTTATGAGTATGGCATATTTAATCAAAATGTGTTTAAAATCAATCTGTTTCTGTCATTACTACATTCACACCAGTAAAAGAGCGTTTAAACATGGTCCAGAAAGAGTCAGAGTTAATCACATACACAACTGTATAAATAGTTGCATACACAACGTTCCTACATCAGACCCAGGGTACACACATTCTTCGACTAAGTTTTGCAAATTAACTCTTTAAAAGACACAATAGTTAGTTACAGAATTAGAACGAGCCGAGTCAACTGGGGAGTAGCTCTGACGTCTGTCTGTTAAAGCCTGCTGCCCTTGATGCACCCACAGCTATGCTGCCTCCGGCTGCCTGGAATGCACGAAACGAAAGAACAGCGTTCTCCTGCCTCAGAGCCGTATGAAACAACAACCCTATGTGAACTTCCCCTCCCCCTGCCTCAGAGATCAGCTACTCCGAGACGCAGGTACCCCTCAGACACAAAACACACGCATACACAAACCATCACTAACCCTGGATGACAACGCATGTGAGAAGCAAAAAAAAAAGTTTGATGACATGCAATCACATAATATATGAGAGAACACAAGCATATGGTAAAAAAAAACACACTGAAGAACCATTTACTCACAATGATGCCAAGCAAAGGCAAAGGTGCACATAGACCTACAACCCTCGGGCACAACTACCTTCTCTAATGTCTGTCTGTCTGTCTGTCTGTCTCACACAACCCCACACGCACCAGGGAAGTCTCATGTGTGGTGCTGCCACTGCAGCATGTCTCTGAGAACGGCCCCTCCCAAAGCAGCCACGCTGTGGGAGAAAAAGAGAGGGTAAAAAAAGTGGGCGGGTGACCAAGCCTGTGCTCGATGCAGCACTCCATATGAACCCAATGGCCTCACAGATGGTCACGTGGCACAAATAAAGCGAAAGAGTGAGTGACAGAGGCCACTGAGGCCACCCACATCATTCACAATATCTGCTCTTACTCGTGGCTCAGTGAGAGAAAGAAAGAGAGGAAAAGGCATCAGTAACCCCAGTTTTTAGCGTTCAATGGCATATTTGGCATACTTAGAGGAAACGTATTGCTAGGTGGTTGCTTTCCCTAAGCTCAGGAGACTTAGTTGTGATTCGTATCTCTTATTTTAGTATCAAAAGCATTGCAGATGTTTCTCCTAAATTTCCTTAGGACAAATAAAAATAGAGAGACATGAGAAATATCTGAAAGAAAAAGAGTTAAAACTGAGAATGTGGTAGAAGAAACATAAAACATATCTTTAATCTCTTTCTAGACTCCATTATAGGAACATTTTCTTCCTCAGATGTTGTTTTTTTATACCAGGCAAATGCAAAGGTACACATAGACCTGTCATAGAATCTCTCATCTCTCATTCATATTTCTCCTAAAATTCCTTAGACACAAAAGTAGACAGAACTGAGACATGAGAAAGTTCTGATAAAAAGGAATCATGGAGGATCTCTTTATTGTCTTTTTTCATTCTTAGTCTAGGAGAGATGAGGAGGGAACACAAGCAGGAAAGTACCTTTAAGTACCAACCTTTAAGTACCAAAGTACCAACATGAAATATGTCATGTTGCGCCACGTTATACAGTAGACCAGGCAGAACAATCCTTCCAACCACTATAGATGGATTCTCAAATAGCTTACCTGATCTATCTAAGCTGCTAAGTGAACCCAAACAAACAGATGAATTAGAGGAAATGACTAGCAGTTTAAGCACCATTTTCACTAGTACATTAGATATTGTTGCACCAATTAGATTAAAAAAGGTTAGAGAGAAAACTAAAGCACCATGGTACAACAATACTACGCATGCTATCAAGAGAGAAACTCGCAACTTAGAGCGTAAATGGAAACAAACTAATTTAGAGGTCTTTAGAATCGCGTGGAAAGACAATATGTCACATTATATAAAGACACTAAAAACAGCCAGGGCTGAGCATCTCCGCAAACTAATCGAAAATAACCAAAATAATCCAAGGTTTTTATGTAACACCTTGGTTAGACTAACAAATAAAGACATCACCAGAGCAAAATATACCATTACAGTTTAGTAGTAATGATTTTATGAATTACTTCAATGAGATAATAGAAAGCATCCGAAACACAATTATAAATGTACAATCCTCTATGGTGTCATATGATTCAGCTTCAATTATGGCCCCTCTAGAACAACTAAACCGCTTTACAACGATAGGACAGGAGGAACTAAATAAACTTATCATTGCATCTAAACCAACAACTTGTTTATTAGATCCAATACCCACTAAACTACTGAAAGAACTATTACCTGTAGTGGAAGAGCCTCTCCTCAATATTATTAACTCGGCTTTATCTTTAGGTCATGTTCCAAAAATATTCAAGCTGGCAGTAATATAACCGCTCATTAAGAAACCGCAATTAGATCCAAATAACTTGGCAAATTACAGACCCATTTCAAATCTTCCATTTATGTCCAAAATACTAGAAAAAGTTGTGTCCGCTCAATTGTGCTCTTTTTTGCAAGAAAATGATATATGAAAAATTCCAGTCAGGATTCAGACCGCATCATAGTACAGAAACTGCGCTAGTTAAAATTACAAATGATTTACTTTTAGCTTCTGACCAAGGCTGTATCTCAATACTAGTCCTACTTGATCTTAGCGCTGCGTTCGACACTATAGATAATAAAATACTCTTGGATCGACTACAAAACTACACTGGTGTTCAGGGACAGGCATTAAGCTGGTTTAGATCGTACTTATCGGACCGTTATCATTTTGTCTGTTTAAACGGGGAAAAATCGAAGATAACGTCAGTAGACTATGGAGTACCGCAAGGATCGTTTTTAGGCCCTCTGCTATTCTCAATATATATGCTGCCACTTGGTAATATTATAAGAAAACATGGAATTCATTTCCACTGTTACGCTGACGACACTCAATTATATATTTCATCACGACCAGATGAAAACACTAACTCATCTAAATTGACAGAGTGTCTGAAAGATATAAAATGCTGGATGTAATTTCCTGCTATTTAATTCAGATAAAACGGAGGTATTACTTATTGGTCCAAAAAACGACTCATAAAACCTCTTACAATACAACTTTAATATAGACGGATGTCCTGTTACTTTATCCACTACAGTAAAAGACCTGGGTGTTATACTAGACCGCAACTTGTCTTTCGAAAATCATATTTCATATGTTACAAGAACAGCCTTTTTCCACCTTAGAAACATTGCTAAGCTACGTAATCTATTTCTGATGCATAAAAAATTAGTTCAGGCATTCATGACCTCGAGACTAGATTACTGTAATGCTTTATTAGCCGGTTGTCCTGCATCCTCAATAAACAAGGTACAGTTAGTACAAAATGCAGCTGCTAGAGTTCTTACTAGGTCAAGAAAATATGATCATATAACACCGATTTTATCATCTCTACACTGGTTACCTATTAAGTTCCGTATCAAATACAAAATACTACTACTGACCTATAAAGCCCTAAATGGTTTAGCTCCTATGTACTTAACGGACCTTCTCTCGCCCTACAATCCACCGCGTTCCTTAAGATCACTAAATTCAAGGCTTCTGGTCATTCCTAGGATATCTAAGTCCACTAAAGGAGGGAGGGCGTTCTCGCATTTAGCTCCAAAACTCTGGAATAGCCTTCCCGATACGGTCCAAGGCTCTGACTCGCTGACAGAGTTTAAAACTAGATTAAAGACGCATCTCTTTAGTCAAGCATTCACATAATGCTTACCTTTTAGTCCTCTGTTATGCCATACGGAACCGTTTGCCACTGAAACTGCTAAACGCACCAGTGGGGCTCGACAGCCTTTTAGACAAACCGGTCGGCGCGTATGGTTGGGTTGCGGAGAGTTTGTGAGATAGTGGTTTTCTAACACCGACTCCCATATAATGGAAATCATTATGAACATCAGATATGCTAATTATTTCCCATCTGCCTTTCTGCTGGTATGTTAAAATTGTTAAAATGGCGTTCGTCAGGTCCAGTTTTGTATCCAGCCTCTCACGGGGATTTCGGATGCCCCAACGCCTGTAATGAGACGACTCAACGCCTGCGATATGTTATGGCGCCGTTTTACACATAAACAATATTTATATTTCATATTTATATATAAACAATATGAATGTAAGCCAGAGGAGAACTGGCCCCCGACTGAGCCTGGGTTCTCCCAAGGTTTTTTCTCCATCCAGTCTGATGGAGTTTTGCTTCCTTGCCACTGTCGCCTTGCTTTTGGCTTGCTTAGTTGGGGTTATTTAATATTTAATATTTAACAATATTATTGATCTGTGTTGTACTACTTTCATGTTATCACTGTGAAGCTGCTTTGATACAATCTGTATTGTGAAAAGCGCTTTATAAATAAATGTGACTTGACTTTACACTGTCAATGTACTGCTCACACGGGTATGGCTCTGACAGAGGTTTCTCTAACCTCAGGATACTAAGGGGTGATTCTCTTATAATCAGCGAAAAAGGGTTACATACAGTACATCGCCGAGACATTCCCTTTCAGTCGGTCACTCTCGACGTCACGTCGGTGACCCACGAAAGGAAATCCCCTGCCAAGGCGCCACAGCTGCTGAACCCATTCAGTGCCCTGTTTAAACCTCCTACTCCCTCTTGCCTGATGGGACAGGGCTTACACAGAGAAGTCCATCACTGCTGTACCGACTTAGTTAGATTAGTGAATAACACTGGGAAAGTGTGCCCTTTCCTTTGGAAAAGGAACGCTGCAGAAGCCACATCCTTTCCCGGAGGATTCCTGTTGAGATAAGATATGGCATTACTGAGGTGACACCAAACTCTTAAGAGAGCGGTTATCCCAAGGGAAAGACAGGGGCTTCCGTTTAGTAGCAACCATGGAAAAAATGGCATATGGGATTTAGGCCTGGCGCCATAGGCTCTGCCACGTAGCCAAACAAGGAAATGGGCCTGCTTTTAACCGTTTGAGGTGAGAACACAGGAGGGAACCTATAAAACATAGTGAACGTTTTTGGTGTCGCTAAGCCTGCAGCTCTACAGGTGTGCAGCTCTACAGCACTAACGAGGTGCCACGTGCCAGCACCCAGGAGGATGCAACACTTCTTGAAGGAGCTTGTGCTTCTTAACCCAAGGCGATGGCATCCACTATCCAGTGGGCCGTCCTCTGCTTGGAGACAGCCTTTCCCTTCTGCTGGCCTCTGTACCAGACAAAAAGCTGGTCTGAGGTCCTGAAGCTTTGAGTTCTGTCAATGTACCGCCACAGAGCGCCGACGGGACAGAGCAATGCAAGGGCTGTGTCCAGAGCCGGCTTCAGACCGCTTTTAGCAGGGGGGCATTTATTTTCAATGGGTGGGCACTATAGGTATATGGGGACTTTTTTTTTCGGATATCAGATATCCTATATGTATTATTGCTACTGCCTTTTCTGTTAGCTATTACCATGAAGTAATGCAACCCACACAATAAACACATAAAACATTACATATTGTTGCAAGACGAGCGACTCTTAAGAAATTTAATTAAGGGTTAAATAGGCCTATACAAAAAAAAAAAAAAAAAAAATTGCAAGACCGACTCTGACCACAGCTTTATAATAGCAAAGCTAACGAACATGCACATAGTCTCTCACTGACAGAATAGTCGTTTATATATGCTATCTCAATGGCGGAAGTTAGGCTACTCATCTTTATTCTGCTTTGTTCTAACATAAGCATTTACATTCGTAGCCTACTATTAAAAAAGCATCATGTAGTTACCTTTATCAAAAAAAAAAAAAAAACCTTTAACACCTTTAACAAATAAAAAACACCCACAACATACACAGATATTATTCTACAATTTCCATTTACAAGAAAATATAGCTTAAACACCTGTTTCTCCACGGCGGGAGTGAGTGACATTTCAGGACAATGCAGCGCAAAAAATAGGCCAACTAAACTATTAGTTTCATCACGTGACAACACATAGTGAACATTTACAGTACATGCCAGTTAAATAACGACTTGGACTCGACTGTCTTTGGTCTCGGTCTCGACTACAACACTGCACGGTAGAAGCACCAAATACCAAAGCCGGGCTGTCGTTGTCTTGCTGTATGGGGTAATCGACGATGTGTACGGAGAAACTGTGGTATTGAACCATTTTCTAATGTCCATTTTTGGAGAGTTTTCATCTGTTTGCTTTGTTTTGAATGCAGGAAGCTCGCGCGGTCGCGCCAACTGAAAATCATTTCATTCAAGTATTAACGTGCGTGATTGGGGGGGCGGCAGGGGGGTTTCCTCACAGCGTCACACTGTGGTTTTTATGTTGGCTTTATTGTATTTTCAGCTAATGAGCCGTTTGTAGACATATATTTGTACTATTTCTCACTGAAATGTGAATTACATTAAACTAATATTATTTTGTAAATTATATCATAATTCAATTTGGGGGGGCATAAAATACATTTGGGGGGGCATTGCCCCCTAATGCCCCCCCATAGCGCCGGCACTGGCTGTGTCTGCCTCCTCCAAGGGCAGTGCTTACAGGTTCACCATCTGGTCCCTGAAGGGAGTGAAAGGAACCATGACTTGTTGAGATTCATGTGCTGATTGTTGATATCTGTGTGTGTCATCATAGATTCACTTCTTGTGCACATATTTGTTAAAATTTTCACACACATGACCAGCGTCGGCCAATAGTGTGACATGGCTAGTGGATAGTTGAAGCGCTGCGCAGTTACACTATGACTACGTGAACTATCTCGAGGCCCACAGAGAAGGAAATTAATAGTTGAATAAAGTTGTTATTTTTGTTGTTGTTTTTTTGCACACAAAAAGTATTCTCATCACTTGATAAACTTAAGATTGAGCTACTATAGTCACTTGGACTATTTTAAAAATGTCTTTAATAACTTTTCTGAGCCAGCAAGTTTCAATCCCTGCAGGTCACCTGCAGGTTTGGGAAAAGACCTGGCTTCTGCCGGGCAAGAATTGTACTGTATATGGAGGGAGTAGGGGGTAATATAAGCACCTTATCTCCCAGTGTAAATTGACGAAGTCTAGCCCCCCTGTTGTACAGCCGACTTTTTCTGTCCTGGGCCTGTAACAAATTCTCCATTGATAGCCGGCTGGTGATAGATAGATATGCTGGTGGGCTTTCTTACACACAGCATCCACATGAGCCTCAAAAATAAAAATTACATCTATTACCATCCCAAGGTATTTAAATGGATCTGTGCAATCTCAACAGCGTGTTCATTAATAGCCACAGGAGAGATGGCTGTATGATTATTCGTTTTAAATACAACTTTCATAGTTACGCTGATGATATTTAAATTTATTTCACGGTTAAACCCAACTCAGTTTGCCCACCCACTTCTGTTGTCTCTTGCCTTCAGGAACTTAAAACATATAATAACATGCATGGCACACAGAGTTGCATCGCCGTGATACATATTTCGGTTGCTTTTTTACTTGGTCCTCCATGAGTACGACTAAAGGAGAAACAACAATGACCACAGGGTTTTCGTCCCATCTTCTTAGCGACCTTTTGGGGCCAGCTGATAAATTAAAGTTTTTCTGAATCTCGCAGGAAGGACGGCAAATATCTTTCCGATTGACAAATTTGACAAATCCGATTTGCCTTGATCTCTGTTCGTCTTTTAAAATGAATGTGTTGTTGATTTCTTTTACAACAGATGCGATGGCTGAATCTACACATCTAAATTCTAAAGCGACAGCCATTCTTTTTTGTAAATGAATTCAACCCAAGGGCTCTTTGATGACGTGGATGATTACGCAACTGTAGATCATCTGTACATCATCATACAAAGCCCGACCTGGCAATTTGATTGGCCCAACGTTTTCGAAGCATAATTACTCCTCAACGGATCCAGTCCAGACCAAACTTCCCGAACAAAAAATGTTGTGGGCGGGGTAAAATCAGTAAAATCTGCCAATAATGAACACCATTTCCATTCACCCGTTGAAAAATTCATCAGCCAACATATCAATCCAAAATCAATATTATGGACACTCTTTAACCTTTCTGCTAGAATATGAGGTTGGATACAATTAAAGGTTGATGAAAAATCAATGAAAACCAAATGTACAAAAGTTTTTGCGCGCTCAAGGTGTGCCAAATCATGTTTAATAAGGTGCATATCGCATCATCAACACCCTGGCCTGACCTGTAGGCAAACCGAAGCGGATCTAGATTTGCCTGTGCCGGGGTCCTTCACAATCCTCTCAAGTGTTTTCATTATCAGAGACGTAATTGCTACTGGCCTGTACTCATTTAAAGATTTTGGTACATTATTCTTAGGCACAGGTACAATAATAGACTAATAGGAACCTTATGAAGACTCAATGACAATTTAAAAATGAAACAAAAAATATCTGCCAGTGGTTCCGCATAGGTTTTAAGAATAAGGCATCCAATACAATCCGGGCCAGGACTTTTCCTCACTCTTACCCCTCGAAAACAATTTAAACCATATCCTTATAAACATTAACCCTATTCTAGTCCAGTGCAGCATTATTAATTAATTATATATTAATTAATTATATATTAATTATATCATATGGAACCGATCCAACTGATATAGATATTATACCGCAAAGCGATGATGTCACTGATCATTACATGGTGATGAAGAAATAGAAATTTATTCAATGTTTCATTAAGGTTTAACAGTATTTTCAACTGTAAAATGTATACAGTGTTTACCATTTTGAGGCCAATAAGATTAAGCCAAGCATTCCAGGTGTCACACATTAGCTTTTGTCTTTATGCGCTTCCTGGCCATTAAGTTCAAGATTCAGCTTTGCTTTTGTAATGGTAAAAGTGTGACCACGCTGGTCAGACTGATTAGATTAGCGTCTCTGGTAATCTGCTGAATCATTTACATTTGCTTTGTTTCAAGAGACTCCTCCTCAATGTAACTCCTCCAGATTAGCATCTCAAGGCACAGAAAACTGCTATGCTGATGAACTGAGGTGCCTGTTGAATCATATTCATTTGCATGATTTGTTTCAGTTTCTCCCCCCGCAATGTAAACTCCTCCCCTCTAAATGTATAAATTGTAAGGGAATATTTTCCCTTAGTTAGACTATCTTAGACTATCTTAGACTATCTTTGAGATGACTACAGCTACGCAATAAAGAACGTCTGCGTGAAAGATACCTCAAGAGTCTCCTGGTCTGTTGCGTGGAAGAATAAAAAAACTTCACTACAGATGGTGCCTTGTGACCCGGATAGAGAAATCTTACCTGAATCAAGAACTGCAACAAAAGATTTCAACAGAGAAATCTTACCTGAGTTCCAGAACAAGATCAACAAAGTGAACTGAGTTCCAGAACAAGAACAAAAAGAACTTTTCTGACTGAGTTCCAGACTGAATCTTTTCATACAAGCAACGATTCGGTGAGTTTCACTCTATTCAAAGAACCAGACCAGTACCAAAGTTGTGCCTCTGCGCCGTCAGAGAAAGAGTTATCAGGCAGCTGTAGTGTTTGATTAACTAAAGTTATCCTTTAAAAGTGGTCTTTTAAAGATGATAGATATCCTCTGTTGTCAGGCAGGGAAGATTGACATTAAATGTTAATATTTTGGGATCCTCTGAATAAGTCAGGGAAGTTGTAAGATATCCTCTGAATGAGTCAGGGAAGTTTTGTTCAACGGAATAGTGCCTCTACGTTGCTAGAGAAGGTATCCTCTAAACTTAGGGAAGATTAACATTACGTGTTAATATTTGGTGATAACCTCTGTTCACAGAGAAGGATTAGCATTTTTTTTTTTTTTGCTAGTTTTTTTGGTCATCCTCTAAAAGTTTTGGAAGGTGAAAGATCCTTTCCATTTTCTTTCAGGGAAGATTAGCGTAACATGCTAATAGTTTGTGTTGTTTTTTTTTTTGTTTGGTGTTACCCTCTAAAAATTTACTTTAGAGATGAAAGTTTGAACCTCTGTACAAACAGGGAAGTATTAGCATAAAGTGCTAGTAATATTGTGGATTTCCTTTGCTCTGTCAAAGAAGGTTTACAACAGTCGATCTGTGTAAACAAGTGTAGCCTCTGTTGATCAGAGAAAGTTAGTTGTTTTGTGTGATAACAAAGAAACTCACAAAATGGTTGTGACGAATGCTAGGTTGGTTCCTACAACTGAGAAAAGTGGCCTTGCCCCTCCATTGTGGTCAGATAGTGAATTTAAGTCATTGTTAGGAGAGCACATGGACTCCATAGTGACTCAGTCAGTCCGATTGAATTTGACAAAGAAATTTGGCATTCACCCAGAAAAAGTATGGTCGATGGAAGATTGTAAAAAAGTGCTTGGAGCAAGTATTCGCAAGAACAATGTGAAAGCCATTATCTGTTGTTACAAAGAATACAGTTTATCCATTGCACAAGAGCAAGCTAGGTGTATTGCTAAGTTAAATGAACAGAACAAACAATTGCAGACTCAATTGTCCTGTTTCAAGACAAAGGTGGGCCATAACCAGGCCTCAGCCAAATGTAACACTGAAGACCAACAGTCAGATGAAACTTTTCCTGACTTACAAGCATTGTTTGAAAGAGATGTAGACATCCCATCAGTAACAGATAAGCATGTAAATTCAGTGAAGGTGTGTGCTGCTAGAAAAAGACAGCAGGGAATTGAACAGTCAGAAAGTGTCCCTTCCAGTGCTTCTGTTGTTCAAATCCAAACTGTTGCTACAACGCTCGGACCTAGAGACATAGAGAGATTGTCCCAGAGTTTACCGCCAGCACGCACACAGTTCACTGAATTAAATTAAGAAGAGCATTGGTCAGCAAAATGCGTCTCTACGACATGTCGTTAACAGAAATCACACAGTTAATGTCTCAAATTCTAACTGAATCTGAATTCAACAGTTTTGAGTCTGCTGTTACTTCTGAACTGCAACATGCCAGAAAAGATGAATCAAGAGAAGGTGTTCTGAAAATCCTAAAGAATATCCTAGGACCCAAGATAGATTGGTCTAGAATTACTAACTGTGTACAAAAGAAAGAAGAAACTGTGAATGAATATACTGAGAGGTTTTGTCAGTCAGCTGTAACGTACAGTGGAATAGTGGATGATTCTGAAAGTGTACTCAATGACAAAGGACCGCTGGTCCGCATCTGGTCAGATGGCCTTATAGCTGACTACAGAAGAGCTTTGCCATTTTTGGATCTGACTTGGTCTCACAGAACTCTTAGAAGTAACCTGGACAGGTTAACTGCTTGGGAAAGAGATTTTGATGTTAAGGCAAGAGTACAAATTGCAGCAGCCTCTTTTAAGGTCAGCACCGAAAACCCACAGAAACGTAAATGTCCTAAGAGAGAGGGCAGGTGTTATTACTGTGGTCAGCCGGGACATTGGAGCAGAGAGTGTAGAAAAAGCAGAAAGAATTTTAAAGAAGGCAACCTTTTTGCCCAACTTCTCAGTTTGCTTGCTACTCTGAAGCCGCCATTCCCCACGTCTTTAAACGGGTGGGGCAGCTTGTTGACGTGTTAACCATTTGGACTGTGAGTGCTTAATTTCCCCAGTAACTTACAACAGAGATAAAAAACTTATGTTTGTTATGTTAACAGAACAAAAGGAAAGTGACTGTCTCAGCTTTTCCTTTGGGGGACTGCTTTAAGTAAACTCACAGCCTTAAATGTTATTCTACAGCACAGGCCTTTCATCAATAATAGTGTTAGGTCAGACTGTAAATGCCCACATGCAGTGTAGCAATAAGGAATGAAGCAAAAGTCAATTTTGTCACCTTTTCCCATGGGGAAATTGGTTTAACTACCCTCACCCATTCTCACGTATGATGTCTACAACGACTGATGTTTTGTTAGAGGATGAAGGAAAAATAACTCATAATTGGGTTACGCAGATCAAAGTACACATGTCACATGACAGGTCAAGCCATTAGAGCCTAAGTGGCATGTGCCCCATCAAGTAATGTTGATCGGCAGTATTGTGTCAAGGTAGAAAAAGCTTTGTATTATGTGTCGCATTGAAAAGGGTTCTGTCACATTGCAAAGTGTTCTGCAAAGTTCTGCCACCCACAGGGACATGATATTGACACGAACCAGTGAGGAGCCAAGGGAAGAACCAAATGCAACAGGCTTTGGGGGCCAACCCTTTCGGTGAAGACTCCCTCATAGGTTTCCCCCATCCATTTAGTCTATCCTCACCTCACTGTTTTCTTTAGGTGTCAAGAATTAAAGGGTTAGTTCACCCAAAAATGAAAATTAAGTCATTAATTACTCACCCCCATGCTGTACCAACCCCGTAAGACCTTCGTTCATCTTCGGAACACAAATAAAGATATTTTTGATTGAATCTGATATAGCCGGAGGCGCAAAACGTTCTGTTTACAAGCAGTACGTCATCTTATACGGTAGGGGGCGCTAATACTCCTAAGCGGTGAGCAGCCGGTAACAAAAAGTAGTCGAAGAAGAACGGTCTCGTCTCAGTTCTCGTGCATGCACCCATAAGGAAGTAATGGAAAGTCGAATAAAGTCGTTATTTACGTTTTTTTTTCGCACAAAAAGTAGTCTCGTCGCTTGATAAAGTTATAGTTGAGCCGCTGTAGGCACATGGAATATTTAAACCTTTTCTTTTAATGACTTTCTGGGCCGTCAAGAGGCAGTCTCTCAGGCTGTCTATGGAGGACTGATCTAGCTCTCAGATTCAATCAAAAATATCTTTATTTGTGTTCCGAAGATGAACGAAGGTCTTACGGGGTTGGTACAGCATGGGGGTGAGTAATTAATGACTTAATTTTCATTTTTGGGTGAACTAACCCTTTAAGGAATAGGGAAAGAGGGAACAATAGCAGACTCAGTGTTTACTCAGCAGGATACAACCCTTGTCTTTGAAGAAATACTGCTCTCTTGTTTTCTTTTTCCTCTGTGCAGATACCACTTGATGGCTATCCCGAGACCCATACACACAGACGTCTTCACCTGCGTATGAAGCCACCACTTCCAGAGAACAATGAGACCCACTGCCGAGCCAACTATCACCAAAGTAAAGAAGAAAAATACACAACGCAGAGAAAAGACTTTCGGAACCTTCAGTCATCCATCAACATTATCAAGATGTAGTAACCACCAGGACATCGCACAAAGTGAATACTCCACAATCCTCGTTTTTGCTGGAAACCTTGCAGGCCACAGCCGAAGATGGCTGCATTGACTCTCTTGTGCACAAACATGATGGTTAAACAGTCTTGATCTTTCAGAAAAAATTACACCAGATGTAACTGAAGTTTAATTTTTCCGTAAGAGCTTCACGGACCCTAATTGCATGTTTGTTTTCTGTGTCAGCATGTAATTACAGAAAAAGCAAACACAGAACATAAGTATGTGCCTGTAACTAGCACAAGTTACATGAATGAACTTTCTTAAGTGTTTAAATTTGTACATAATGTGAGAGTTATTAATACTCTCAAAAGGGGGGACTGAAGAAATACAAATTTATTCAATGTTTCATTAAGGTTTAACAGTATTTTCAACTGTAAAATGTATACAGTGTTTACCATTTTGAGGCCAATAAGATTAAGCCAAGCATTCCAGGTGTCACACATTAGCTTTTGTCTTTATGCGCTTCCTGGCCATTAAGTTCAAGATTCAGCTTTGCTTTTGTAATGGTAAAAGTGTGACCACGCTGGTCAGACTGATTAGATTAGCGTCTCTGGTAATCTGCTGAATCATTTACATTTGCTTTGTTTCAAGAGACTCCTCCTCAATGTAACTCCTCCAGATTAGCATCTCAAGGCACAGAAAACTGCTATGCTGATGAACTGAGGTGCCTGTTGAATCATATTCATTTGCATGCTTTGTTTCAGTTTCTCCCCCCGCAATGTAAACTCCTCCCCTCTAAATGTATAAATTGTAAGGGAATATTTTCCCTTAGTTAGACTATCTTAGACTATCTTTGAGATGACTACAGCTACGCAATAAAGAACGTCTGCGTGAAAGATACCTCAAGAGTCTCCTGGTCTGTTGCGTGGAAGAATAAAAAAAACTTCACTACAGTGACTTGCATAATACGTACTGCTGAAATATGTCATGTTGCGCCACGTTATAGACCAGGCAGAACAATCCTTCCAACCACTATAGATGGATTCTCAAATAGCTTACCTGATCTATCTAAGCTGCTAAGTGAACCCAAACAAACAGATGAATTAGAGGAAATGACTAGCAGTTTAAGCACCATTTTTATTAGTACATTAGATATTGTTGCACCAATTAGATTAAAAAAGGTTAGAGAGAAAACTAAAGCACCATGGTACAACAGTGCTACGCATGCTATCAAGAGAGAAACTCGCAACTTACAGCGTAAATGGAAACAAACTAATTTAGAGGTCTTCAGAATCGCGTGGAAAGACAGTATGTCACGTTATAAAAAGACACTAAAAACAGCCAGGGCTGAGCATCTCCGAAAACTAATCGAAAAGAACCAAAATAATCCAAGGTTTTTATTTAACACCGTGGCTAGACTAACAAATAAACAGACATCACCAGAGCAAAATATACCGTTAAAGTTTAGTAGTAATGATTTTATGAATTACTTCAATGAGAAAATAGAAAGCATCCGAAACACAATTATAAATGTACAATCCTCTATGGTGTCTTATGATTCAGCTTCAATTATGGCCCCTCTAGAACAACTAAACCGCTTTACAACGATAGGTGTGACGCTGTGCGGAGAAACAGAGCTGAGGCTGGATCCAAACGCAGTGTAGCTTTATTAAACAAACTTAAAACAAGACACTAGAAGCAAGACTCGAGAGACGTGAAAGCACCAACGCAACACACATAAATTCAATAACCAACCAAGACAGGGCAGAAACACAGGGCTTAAATAATCAAGGACAAACGAGCTAGACAAGATAACAAGGGGGCGTGAGAAATGAGAAACACCTGGGATAAATAATAGACGGGCAATAACTAATAACGAAAACACACAAAATCACTTCGTGACATAGCCTCCCCCCTATGGGCGGCTCCCGACGCCCATACAAACATCAAAAAGTTCAGGAGGGCGGTGAAGCGGAGACAGTCTTGGGGGAGGGACGGAGGGCCAGGCCCGTGCAGGGGAACAGGACCAGGAGGTAGCCAAGGCGGGCCTGGGCCGCAGAGCATGGGTCTACCAGACTGGGCTGGAGACCAAGGCGGAGCAGGACGAGGCGGAGGCCAGGGCGGAGCAGGACGAGGCGGAGGCCAGGGCGGAGCAGGACGAGGCAGAGGCCAGGGCGGAGCAGGACGAGGCAGAGGCCAGGGCGGAGCAGGACGAGGCAGAGGCCAGGGCGGAGCAGGACGAGGCAGAGGCCAGGGCGGAGCAGGACGTGAAGGCGGCCAGGGCGGAGCAGGACGTGAAGGCGGCCAGGGCGGAGCAGGCTCAGGCAGAGACGAGGGCGAAGCAGACTCAGGTGCGGTCCATGTCAGTGCCGCCTCAATGGCCCCCACAGAGTACCTACTGCCCCCCCCAAAAAAATACTTGGGGAAATTCACGGGAGGAACCTCTGGGTGGTGAACGGGTACAGGAAAGGCCTCCCGGAGCTTGAAGGGTGCAGGCAGAGCGAGGCGCAGAGGCGAGGCCGGCAGGGCGAGGCGCAGAGGCGGGGCCGGCAGGGCGAGGCGCAGAGGCGGGGCCGGCAGGGCGAGGAGTCTGGGCACGCTCACCGGGGCCTGGCGAACCAAACGAGTCCTCCTTCTCCTCCTGCGGCGGCGCGTCACAGGGCTAGACACACTCGCTGGGCTGGACAACTCACTCACTTGAACTGGAGATGCAGCGCTCACTTGAAGAGGAGATGCAGCGCTCACTTGAAGAGGAGATGCAGCGCTCACTTGAAGAGGAGATGCAGCGCTCACTTGAAGAGGAGATGCAGCGCTCACTTGAAGAGGAGATGCAGCGCTCACTTGAAGAGGAGATTCAGCGCTCACTTGAAGAGGAGATTCAGCGCTCACTTGAAGAGGAGATGCAGCGCTCACTTGAAGAGGAGATGCAGCGCTCACTTGAAGAGGAGATGCAGCGCTCACTTGAAGAGGAGATGCAGCGCTCACTTGAAGAGGAGATGCAGCGCTCACTTGAAGAGGAGATGCAGCGCTCACTTGAAGAGGAGATGCAGCGCTCACTTGAAGAGGAGATTCAGCGCTCACTTGAAGAGGAGATTCAGCGCTCACTTGAAGAGGAGATGCAGCGCTCACTTGAAGAGGAGATGCAGCGCTCACTTGAAGAGGAGATGCAGCGCTCACTTGAAGAGGAGATGCAGCGCTCACTTGAAGAGGAGATGCAGCGCTCACTTGAAGAGGAGATTCAGCGCTCACTTGAAGAGGAGATGCAGCGCTCACTTGAAGAGGAGATGCAGCGCTCACTTGAAGAGGAGATGCAGCGCTCACTTGAAGAGGAGATGCAGCGCTCACTTGAAGAGGAGATGCAGCGCTCACTTGAAGAGGAGATGCAGCGCTCACTTGAAGAGGAGATTCAGCGCTCACTTGAAGAGGAGATTCAGCGCTCACTTGAAGAGGAGATTCAGCGCTCACTTGAAGAGGAGATTCAGCGCTCACTTGAAGAGGAGATTCAGCGCTCACTTGAAGAGGAGATTCAGCGCTCACTTGAAGAGGAGATTCAGCGCTCACTTGAACTGAAGATTCACTCACTTGAACAGGAGACTCGCTCACTTGAACTGAAGATTCGGCACTCACTTGAACTGAAGACTCAGCCCTCACTTGAACTGGAGATTCATCCACTTGAACCGGAGATTCATCCACTTGAACAGGATCACTCACTTGAACTGAAGATTCACTCACTTGAACAGGAGACTCGCTCACTTGAACTGAAGATTCGGCACTCACTTGAACTGAAGACTCAGCCCTCACTTGAAATGGAGATTCATCCACTTGAACAGGAGATTCATCCACTTGAACAGGATCACTCACTTAAACTGAAAATTCACTCACTTGAACCGGAGACTCATCCACTTGAACTGGAGATTCATCCACTTGAACTGGAGATTCATCCACTTGAACTGGAGATTCACTCTCTTGAACCGGAGACTCATCCACTTGAACTGGAGATTCATCCACTTGAACAGGAGATTCCCTCGCGGGGCTCACGTGAATCGCGAGTTCGGCTGGGCTGACGTGAAGCGCGGGCTCAGCTGGGCTGACGTGAGTCGCGGACTCGGCTGGGCTGACGTGAGTCGCGGGCTCGTCAATGCGCACGTGAAGCGCGGGCTCGTCGTGACTGACGTGAACCAGCGGTGAAGACGACGAGGGCTTCGCGGGTAAAGTACACTCGGCAGTTGTCGAGTAGAATAAGCGCGCAGTAGAAAAGAGGTCCTGCAAGTAACAAGCCCGAGCGACATACCCGTCAAGAGTCCAGTTGGCAAGGTCCCGCGGCATCCATCGAGCGATCTCATAATCCAGCCCATTCAGAAACAGGCCCATGAGCTGGATATCATCTAGCGCTCCCAGACTGCTAATGGACAGGAACTCCTTCGCGTACCTTTGGACCGACCGGCCCTCTTGCAAGACTGACGACAGGTATTCTGTCATAGCCCGGTTGCTGACGACTGCTGGACCCATATTGAGGTTGGTTGTTCTGTGACGCTGTGCGGAGAAACAGAGCTGAGGCTGGGTCCAAACGCAGTGTAGCTTTATTAAACAAACTTAAAACAAGACACTAGAAGCAAGACTCGAGAAACGTGAAAGCACCAACGTAACACACATAAATTCAATAACCAACCAAGACAGGGCAGAAACACAGGGCTTAAATAATCAAGGACAAACGAGCTAGACAAGATAACAAGGGGGCGTGAGAAATGAGAAACACCTGGGATAAATAATAGACGGGCAATAACTAATAACGAAAACACACAAAATCACTTCGTGACAATAGGACAGGAGGAACTAAATAAACTTATCATTGCTTCTAAACCAACAACTTGTTTATTAGATCCAATACCCACTAAACTACTGAAAGAACTATTACCTGTAGTGGAAGAGCCTCTCCTCAATATTATTAACTCGTCTTTATCTTTAGGTCATGTTCCAAAAATATTCAAGCTGGCAGTAATAAAACCTCTCATTAAGAAACCGCAATTAGATACAAATAACTTGGCAAATTACAGACCCATTTCAAATCTTCCATTTATGTCCAAAATACTAGAAAAAGTTGTGTCCGCTCAATTGTGCTCTTTTTTGCAAGAAAATGATATCTATGAAAAATTCCAGTCAGGATTCAGACCGCATCATAGTACAGAAACTGCGCTAGTTAAAATTACAAATGATTTACTTTTAGCTTCTGACCAAGGCTGTATCTCAATACTAGTCCTACTTGATCTTAGCGCTGCGTTCGACACTATAGATCATAAAATACTCTTGGATCGACTACAAAACTACACTGGTGTTCAGGGACAGGCATTAAGCTGGTTTAGATCGTACTTATCGGACCGTTATCATTTTGTCTGTTTAAATGGGAAAAAATCAAAGATAACGTCAGTAGACTATGGAGTACCGCAAGGATCGGTTTTAGGCCCTCTGCTATTCTCAATATATATGCTGCCACTTGGTAATATTATAAGAAAACATGGAATTAATTTCCACTGTTACGCGGACGACACTCAATTATATATTTCATCACGACCAGATGACAACACTAACTCATCTAAAATGACAGAGTGTCTCAAAGATATAAAATGCTGGATGACGCGTAATTTCCTGCTATTAAATTTAGATAAAACGGAGGTATTACTTATTGGTCCAAAAAACTACTCTCAAAACCTCTCGCAATACAACTTTAATATAGACGGATGTCCTGTTACTTTATCCACTACAGTAAAAGACCTGGGTGTTATACTAGACCGCAACTTGTCTTTCGAAAATCATATTTCATATGTTACAAGAACAGCCTTTTTCCACCTTAGAAACATTGCTAAGCTACGTAACATGCTATCTATTTCTAATGCAGAAAAATTAGTTCACGCATTCATGACCTCGAGACTAGATTACTGTAATGCTTTATTAGCCGGTTGTCCTGCATCCTCAATAAACAAGGTACAGTTAGTACAAAATGCAGCTGCTAGAGTTCTTACTAGGTCAAGAAAATATGATCATATAACACCGATTTTATCATCTCTACACTGGTTACCTATTAAGTTCCGTATCAATTACAAAATACTGCTACTAACCTATAAAGCCCTAAATGGTTTAGCTCCTATGTACTTAACGGACCTTCTTTCACCCTACAATCCACCGCGTTCCTTAAGATCACTAAATTCAAGGCTTCTGGTCATTCCTAGGATATCGAAGTCCACTAAAGTTGCGTTCTCGCATTTAGCTCCAAAACTCTGGAAAAGCCTTCCAGATACGGTCCGAGGCTCTGACTCGCTGACACAGTTTAAAACTAGATTAAAGACGCATCTCTTTAGTCAAGCATTCACATAATGCTTATCTTTTAGTCCTCTGTTATGCCATACGGAACCGTTTGCCACTGAAACGCATTTCCGCGACAGTGGGGCTCGACAGCCTTAGTCAAACGGGTCGGCGCGTACGGTTGGGTTGGGTTGCGGAGAGTTCAGGTTACGGAGAGTTTGTGAGATAGTGGTTTTCTAACACCGACTCCCGTATAATGGAAATCATTATGAACATCAGCTATGCTAATTATTTCCCATCTGCCTTTCTGGGTGTTATCTCGGGACACTTGTCCCGAGAAAAATGGAGTTCGTCAGGTCCAGTTTTGTCTCCAGCCTTTCACGGGGATTTCGGATGCCTCAACGCCTGCGATGAGAGGACCAACGCCTGTGAGGAGACGACTCAACGCCTGCAATATGTTATGGCGCCGTTTTATACATAAACAATATTTATATTTATTATTTATATATAAACAATATAAATGTAAGCCAGAGGAGAACTGGCCCCCGACTGAGCCTGGGTTCTCCCAAGGTTTTTTCTCCATCCAATCTGATGGAGTTTTGGTTCCTTGCCACTGTCGCCTTGCTTTTGGCTTGCTTTTGGCTTGCTCAGTTGGGGTTATTTAGTGTTTAGCAATATTATTGATCTGTGTTGTACTACTTTCATGTTATCACTGTGAAGCTGCTTTGATACAATCTGTATTGTGAAAAGCGCTATATAAATAAATGTGACTTGACTTGACTATTAAAAACTTAAAATTCCTGACTAAAATTATGACTATTAAAACGATTATAAAAAAACATTCAGATCATTAGAGAGATCAAAATCAAGCTTCCCATCAATGGTTAAAAGATGTACTGCTGTTATCACTTAGGTTGTACTCATTTTTGTTGCCAGATATTTTTACAATTGTGGCTGTTGTACACACACAGAGTATTTCACAAAATTGAGTACACCCCTCACATTTCAGCAAACATTTTAGTATATCTACTCAATACTATTGTAGTATTGTAGTATTGGAGTATAGAATGAAACTCAGATAAATTTTAGAGTTGTCGATGTGCTGCTTGTATAGTAGTATATATTTACTGTCCTCTTAAAATAACTATATTTGTGTGTGTGTGTATATATATATATATATATATACACACACACACACACACACACACACACACACACACACACACACATTCACCTAAAGGATTTTTAGGAACACCATACTAATACTGTGTTTGGTGTGTAAAACTGTCTTAATTCTACGTGGCACAGATTCAACAAAGTGTTGAAAGCATTCTTTAGAAATGTTGGCCCATATTGATAGGATAGCATCTTGCAGTTGATGAAGATTTGTGGGATGCACATCCAGGACACGAAGCTCCCGTTCAACCTCATCCCAAAGATGCTCTATTGGGTTGAGATCTGGTGACTGTGGGGGCCAATTTAGTACAGTGAACTCTGTCATTGTTAGGGGTAGACGTGACTGAATGGTCATGAGCAGATGTAGCACTCAGGAGAAGTTAGATGAGTTTGCATAGATGGGGTTTTTATTTATCCACAAATAAGGCCAATGAAAGGCAAAAAAACAAGAATGTAACAAAAAAAAAGCACTTTTGAATAAACGGCTTGAAAAGTTGGAAATAAAGTGCCGGTACCATCCGACCAACCCCAGAAAAGATCTAACCCCCTTCTTGGTTGTAGGCGGCTGGGAGTTGCGTATGGCTTCCACCTTGCTGACCTGAGGACGAATAGTACCGCAACCCAGGACATATCCCAAGTAGCATACTTCAGACCTGGCAAGTTGGCATTTGCTGGCATTTACTACCAACCCGGCGTGCCGAATACTTCGGAAGACATCACTAAGGTGTTGAAGATGTTCTTCCCACGACGAACTGTAAATGATGACCTCATCAATGTAAGCAGCGGCATGGTCCTCA
Organism: Pimephales promelas; assembly: GCF_988280905.1. Taxonomy (NCBI): domain Eukaryota; kingdom Metazoa; phylum Chordata; class Actinopteri; order Cypriniformes; family Leuciscidae; genus Pimephales; species Pimephales promelas. Next base: position 8,428,433 of record NC_142781.1, read on the forward strand.
GCGCCCCTCAGCACCTCATCCATGAGACGCTGGAATGTTGCCGCTGCTCCATGAAGGTCAAAGGGCATGACCTTAAACTGGAACAATCCCGATGGAGCTTTGAAGGTGGTCAGTTCTCGTGCTTGGGTGTTGAGTGGCACTTGCCAGTATCCTTTACACAAGTCCAAGGTGCTGAGGAACTCAGTCTTTCCTAGGCGCTCCACCAACTCGTCTACACGAGGCATGGGATATGGATCAAAAGCTGAGAAGGTATTCAGTTTCGAAAAGTCTACACAGAAGCGGAGCCCCCATCCTTTTTTGGCACCAGGACCACGGGACTGCACCACTCACTGTGTGATGTCTCAATCACCCCCATTTCCAGCATCGACGCCACCTCCTGCTTCAGCGCTGGGATCAGTCGCGCTGGAACCCTGGTGGTGGTCTGCCGGATAGGACCTAGAGAAGTCAGCCGGATGTCGTGGGTGATGATGTCGGTTCGCCCTGGCTGGTCTCGGAACAGGCTTCTCTTTAGGTCCTCCTGCTGTTTATTTTTCAAATGGGTAACGGAGGGGTAGGCTGACTCGCCGCCCACAGTAGGAAAGTACTGCTCCAATGGCTCCTCTTCCACAGTCCGCGCCCACAGCTGATCTTGTACAGAAGATGGTCGATCAATCCATTGTTTTAAGAGGTTCACGTGGAAGATCTGTTTAGAGCGACGTCTGTCTGGCATTGAGATTTCATAGGTAACCTCACGACCTTGCGAAGTACCTTGAAAGGGCCTTGCCACTTCGCCAGCAAACTGCTTTCTGATGAAGGCAACAGCAGCAGCACTTTCTGTCCGGACACAAAGGTGCGACTACGTGCTGTCCGATCATACCACGTTTTCTGCCGCGTTTGAGCCTGAGCCAGGTGTTGGTGAGCCCTGGAACTCAGCTGGTCCAGCTTCTCTAGCATTTTCAGGACATAACTCACAATGTTGGTTGGCTGCTGAGGAGCGTCCCCCTCCCAACTCTGAGAATGTCCAGTGGGCCTCTCACTTCCCGTCCAAACAAGAGTTCGAAGGGGGAGAACCCGGTGGATGCCTGCGGTACCTCTCTGTAGGCAAACAATAGGTATGGAAGCCACTGGTCTCAGTCAGCTCCTGATTCCGACACAAACTTCCGCAACATCGACTTCAGGGTCTGATTGAATCTCTCAACCATACCATCGGTCTGTGGGTGGTAGGGTGTGGTTTTAATGCCCCAAATTCCTAACAGGGAATAGACCTGTATCTTGCGGGTGAAATTAGTTCCCTGATCAGTTAAGATTTCTTTGAGGACACCAACACAGGAGAAAAGTTGAATCAAACTATTGACCACTTGCCTTGCTTTAGTATTTCTGAGGGGGAATGCTTCAGGGTAACGTGTTGCATAATCGCAAATTACTAAGATATAACGGTGCCCTGCCCTACTCCTCTCCAAGGGACCAACTACATCCATAGCGATTCGACTAAAAGGCGTATCAATAATTGGGAGACTGATGAGGGGAGCTTTTAAACCTCTTTTGGAGCGAGCAGACAACTGGCACTCTGGACAAGACCTAGAGTACTCTGCTATGTCCCTGTTAACACCTGGCCAATAAAATCTTTGCAGGATTCTCTTCTCAGTCTTCTCTCTGCCTAGATGTCCTGACTAGGGCTAAACGATTAATTGCATTTGCGATAAAATCGCGATATGATGAAACGCGATTTTGTAATCGCAAGAGCTGCGATTACACTGGTCACGTGACACGCGGGAGAAGTCTGCAAGATCAAGCATCAACTTGCCACGCTACGCGGTCTGGCGTTCAGAAAAGAACTGTTTATTTTTAATGTATGTGATATTGTGTTATTTATTCTCTCCCCAACAATCCTGGATCGATTCAGAGAATTTCAGAATCGAGTCTGAGCTTAGTTTTTAAACACAGATGCGCGATGACGCTGCGCGTGCTTCGGAAACGAACCATGTTCTGCTTGCTTCTATTCTCTCTCTCTCTCTCCCTCTCTCTCTCACACACACACACACACACACACACACACACACACACACACACACGACACCGCTCGAATCTTCCAAAACATAGTAACGTTATTTCATAAAGTTCGGGGTTGAACCGAATTACAAGGACATTCGCGGGCTTTATTGCACCGTTTTGCCGCTTTGCTTGATGTTATACTCTTGCAGTGCGCATTCCTCCCCCGCGGGAATTTTCCTTACAAATGCTTCACAGAGGCATTATTTATGTCTTTTGGAATGCACTGCAGTTGGCTTATATTAAAACTATGAAATTCCTGAGAAGGCTGCTTTCATTTTAACCCTCAGGTGCTCTTCGGTCATTTCTGACCGAAAAATTTTCTGTTTTGAAATTTTTTAAATCACAGCTTCATCGGAATGTTACGAAACTTGGTGACTTTTATGGCATTGGGTATGTGAACACAAAAAAAAAAATTGAGGTCATGATCCGAGCAGGCTAAGTGGTCATAAAAAAAATAGTCACACGTGTGCTCTTCGGTCAAAAATGACCGACCATAGGAAATGAATGGGAAATTGACAAAAACACAAAAACTTTGAGAATTTTTGTGTGTACAATCTACAAATCAGCCACGATGCAGAAAAAAAGTGCTCAGCATTGAAGGGGTGACACTCTAAAACATCAAGAGTGCAAAACAGACATACCCACCTCTACACACACACATATACACACACAATTTTATACACAAAAACACCAATAAATTGTGATTAAAGAAATCTGTTTTGAATATTTAAAAATCACAGCTTCTTCAGAAAATTACGAAACTTGGTGACTTTTATGGCATTGGGTATGTGAACACACAAAAAAATTGAGGTCATGATTCCAGCAATTTAAGTGGTCGTAAAAAAATGAGTCACACTTTTGGTCTTCTGTCAAAAATGACGACCCATAGAAAATTAATGGGAAATTGACAACAACAAAAAAATTCTCAGAATTTTTGTATGTACAATCTACAAATCGGCCCACAATTCTAAAAAAAAAAAAAACGTACACTGCAGGAAAGGGGTGACACTCTGCAACATCTAGAGTGCAAAACAGACACACCCACCAACACACACACACACACACATACAAACACACTTTTATACACATACACACCAATAAATTTTGATTACAAAAGTATGTTTTGAATTTTTAAAAATCACAGCTTCATCGCGATGTTACAAAACTTGGTGACTTTTATGGTATTATGTATGTGAACACACAAAAAAATTTAGGTCATGATCTGAGCATGCTAAGTGGTCTTAAAAATAGTCACACTTGTGGTCTTTGGTCAAAAATGACCCCATAGGAAATGAATGGGAAATTGTAAAAAAAAAAAAAAGAAAAAAAAAGAAAAAAAAAGTGAATATTTGTTTTTTGTCATTTTTTTTAAATAAGAAATATTTTTTGAGATTGTTTCAACTATATATACAAATCCACCAACAAAAAAAAAAAAATGTGTTCATAAACAGCTGGGGAATTCACATGCCTCTCCATAGAGAACTGTACATGCCATCTAGTGGTTACACCATGATTCTACACTTTTTCTCTATACTGTAACCAGATAGTACTAATTTTCTTCAAAAAAAAATTTTCTGAAGGCCTAGACTCTATATTAAACTAAAATACTGCATTAATATTTTTTTGAAAAAAATAATATATATATATATATATATATATATATATTTTTTTTTTTCCATAGCAAAAATAAACCATAAATATTGCATAAATATTAATAAATTCAATTAAATTGTCTCAAAATACTAAATTAATAAGAATAAATATTATAGAACAAAAATAAATTGCATTGGTTTTACTGGGATGGAGAAAGTTTCATTTTTAGGTGTCCGGTCACTTTTGACCGGGAAGATAACAAGTGTGACTCCGAAACGAAGAGCACCTGAGGGTTAAAATACAAACGCGCGCTTTGTGAGCTTTTGTGAGCGACTCATTGATTAAATGTGCATAAACTTGCATGTCAAAATGCTTTTATGACGCGAAATTAATGTAAACACGTTCAGTTCTGAAACCAACAGAACAAACCACTTTTACAATTTCAAGAGATATGTGCATTAGTGTAAATGCAGATTATCATATCTAAACTGAGGGGGAAAATCACTCCAGCTCCTGAATGATAAACATTCAGACAGCCTACTTTTAAATACTGAGACCACTCTTTCTTTATTGCTTGTAATGCTTTTTCTGTTTCTCTTTATTTACTAGCTTTTATATTTTGAAGATATATTATATTATAAAGCCTAATTAAAATTCTTAACATTGGTTTAAGAAAATGTTTTTTTTATAATTATTTTTTAAAGTATGTGTTTTTACACATGTAATTAAATACATATTTTAAGTGTTATTAAGATTACATACATACATCTTCTTCCGCTCATCCGGGGCCGGGTCGCGGGGGCAGCAGTCTAAGCAGAGATGCCCAGACTTCCCTCTCCCTAGACACTTCCTCCAGCTCTTCTGGGGGGATACCGAGGCGTTCCCAGGCCAGCCGGGAGACATAGTCTCTCCAGCGTGTCCTAGGTCTTCCCCGGGGCCTCCGCCCAGTGGGACGTGCCCGGAACACCTCCCCAGGAAGGCGTCCAGGAGGCATCCGGAACAGATGCCCGAGCCACCTCAGCTGACCCCTCTCGATGTGGAGGAGCAGCGGCTCTACTCTGAGCTCCTCCCGAGTGACCGAGCCTCTCACCCTATCTCTAAGGGATCGCCCAGCCACCCTGCGGAGAAAGCTCATTTCAGCCGCCTGTATCCGGGATCTTGTCCTTTCGGTCATGACCCAAAGCTCATGACCATAGGTGAGAGTAGGAACGTAGATTGACTGGTAAATCGAGAGCTTTGCCTTACGGCTCAGCTCCTTCTTCACCACAACAGATCGGTACATCGACCGCATTACTGCTGAAGCTGCACCGATCCGTCTGTCAATCTCCCGTTCCATCCTTCCCTCACTCGTGAACAAAACCCCAAGATACTTAAACTCCTCCACTTGAGGAAGGATCTCTCCACCAACCTGAAGTGGGCAAGCCACCCTTTTCCGGCTGAGGACCATGGCCTCGGATTTGGAGGTGCCGCTTCACACTCGGCTGCAAACCGTCCCAGAGTTATTAAGATTAATTAATAAAAAAAAGTAGACTGGATCATGAGCTGCCTAAAGATTCCCATCCCTACTGTACAATGATTTATTGTTTGTATTTCTCGACTAATACAGAAGGTAAAGAACTTTTTTTTAAATTGCATATTAAATCGCAAACGCAATATTGGTTAAAAAAATCGCAATTAGATTATTTTCCATAATCGTTCAGCCCTAGTCCTGACCATGGAATACTATGACCTAAGTGTAACACTTTGGCTCTCAGAGTCTTAGCAACCACCAACTGTTCAGTGTCTGTACTCACTCGATACAGTTTCCCATTATTGACAACAAAACACCGGTCACCCTCCCCCATAGCATCCCTAGCCTCATCATCAGTCTTAACAGAAGAAAAGCAAGAGCTACAGTAAGTGTGGGGTCTTCCTGTTGAAGCTTCTTGAAGTCTACTAAGGCTTCAATGTCGTCTAGCTGTGGAAAGGACAGACTTTCCTGCACCAATGTACCTGCCACCTTTGCTCTACGCTTCTCTGCCTAGGACTTTTTAGGTTTATCACCAGGACCATTCTCAAATGGTAACTCTGACCACAAGTTGGAGTCTATTTTGGTCTTGGCCTGTGCTCTAGTTGTAACATAGGCACTGACTGTGTTAACACTTTGCAATAGTTCTGTAAGAACTGGCACATCCTGGCCTAAAATCACTGGGTAAGGGCATTTGTCTAAAAATATAACAAATATTTTTGGCCATTAATCTCTATGAGAACCTCACTGGTCTGGTGCTCTGTCTCTTCTCCATGCACACAACGGACCATCACTTTACCCACGGGCTGGAAATCAGACCTCAAACAAGATTGAAGAACGAAAGACTGACTACTTCCTGAGTCAACTAAAGCCTATACAATCTTTCCATTTATCTTCACAGGGACAGTAACATCAGAAGAAACACAAGGTAAGTGCTTGCTAGGGCCAGGTAGGTAACATAGTCTAGAATCAGACACTTTCTTCAGTGTACAATTGGGCCTAATGTGATCTTGCTGACCACAACCGTGACATATAGGTACTCTATGTGTTCCAGCTGGTGTGGGGCTAACATTGGGGCTATTAGATGGTCTAACCACACGACTGTTACCACCCGCAGACCTACCAGGAACTGTCTTCTCTGGCTCTCTCTGGGCTGCTTGGTAGGGTCTTCTCCAGTCCTGTTGTTGTGGACCCAGATGATAGCCTCTTCTGGTTTGTCTGGTTGCCATGAAGGTCTCCACCGCTCCCTCACCCATACTTGCAACTCAGGGTACAGTATGCCCAGAAATTGCTCCAACACGATTTGGTCACACACCTGGTCCCTGGTTCGGGTCTCTGGAACTAGCCACTTCTCCATCAGGTCCTTTAGCCGGGCTTGAAGTTCTTTCGCCGTCTCCCCCTCCTTGATAGACTTGGAGCGGAAACGGTGGCGGTAAGTCTCTGCACTGATGTTGAACTTGTTGAGAATGGCTTGCTTCACTTTCATGTAATCTTGGCTGTCTTCAACGCACATGGCCACATAGGCAGATCTGGCCTTACCATTCAACAAGGGCACAAGGTAGAATACCCAAGTCTCATGGGGCCATTGACATTGCTGCGAGTCTTTCGAAGGTAGTCAAATAGTGTTCAATATCTTCGTCCTCTTCATACGCGGACATCCTAGGGGGTTTCCACCCCCGTTGGAGGTTCATCGGTGTTGCAAGGCCGAGAGCCGTGGAGTTGAGGGAGCTCTGCATCCCTGGTACTGGGTGCTGATCTGGATGTGGCTGAGGAGTTGGTACATCCAGAAATGGCATGTTGAGCGGATCAAAGGCTGTCGTAGGGCGTGAACTGGATGGAATTGGCACTAAAGGGCCTAAAATTTGCCAAGAAAACGAATCGGTTACCTAACATAACCTCGGTTCTCTCTAGATGAGGGAACGAGTATTTACATAAGCTAGCTTACGCTATGGGAAAGATTCATCTTTTCTGAGAAGTTGAAGCCAAAAAATTATCCTTTAATTTTGTATCCATTGTCAACGCAGTTTATCTGCAGCAGACCCTGAGTGGGCTAGCTAGCAGCTCATTGGTTCGCTCAGGGAGAACTGCTACAACCTATGAGGGAGTGTAGACTTGGAATTAAAGCCTCTTGTGTTTCCCCGTTATTATTCAATTTACGGGACCGGACACCAGTTATCTTGCCAAGAAAGTTTTATTATATATTATATATGTCAGGAGAGAAACTTCATGATGTTGTGTTCATGCCTGGTCTATGCGTTTCTCCATGTTCCTCTACCCTCTCACCCGGTCATGCCTACATGTTTCTCTAAGGGTGGTACAATGTGACATTGAGTTTTTATACATCACACAGTCTTACAGCTTCCTTGTAAGGTAACAAACATGTTGCTCTGAGCCTCTCAACTTAGAACGTAAATGTCATACGTGCGCTACTTTCCTTGTTGTGTACATCTGTGGTACACTTGCATCAGTGGAAACATTTATGCTGAGTGAACATGTTACATGGCACACATACCTCTCTGAGCAATATATAGCTTTCCCCTGACATATGTTCCTCATGCTTTTAACTCATGCTTTTTGAAACTCCAAAAGGATAATACAGTGATCATGAAAACTAATAAAGAATAATAATACAGATACATAATATTTAATAATGAAATAATATTAAAAGATGAAATTTTAGTCTTCATCTCCCTCCACTGGAACTACGGCCGTAAGTTCCACACCATCATTCCCAGGTGGCCAACCTATAGAAGTGATAGTGAGGAGAAGAAATAGCAGACCAAGAAAATAGACAGAACGAACAGAAGAATAGAAAAGGAAAAACAAAACAAAGAACAAAAAGAACAAAACCCCAACCCGTGTTATGTCCCCGTATACTATGTGTTTTTTTTTTTTTAATATCTATGTGTATGTATTTAAAATGAACCCCAATCATCTAAGAAAAGGAAAAACTAATAAGTCTTCTGCTCGTGCCTGGACTCATTAATTAATTAACTCGTTAACTAATTAAATCCCCCAGTTCCGAGCCAAAATAAGAAATTAAAATAAACGTTGATGTAAAAGGGTCCTATCCCTTGGGGTTGAGAATCAGTAAGCGGGTGTTCATTGTTTGTGAGGTAATGTTTTGTAAGGAATACATAATAACTTGCAACCATCTTTAATAAATGTCAATGGAATTGATTCCTGAAATGGAAGCAGAAAAATAGTTAGCATCACTTATTTGTTCCCAATCTTTAAAACTAATCGATGAACATTGCTCAGTCTCAACAGTTTGTTTATTCACTAAGCAAGGTTTAACTTGTGACCAATGATACCATCTATCTGTTCCTACACCCTTCCCTTTGAGACAAACACTTGTATGTTAAGAGTATCTCATAAGGTCCTTCCAATCTAGGCTCTAAACCCTTCCTAGCAATTCGTTTGATCATAACAAAACTGCCTATCTCGGGAATGTGTGGAATGTCAGTAGTGGTGTGTTTTTCATCCCATTGCTGTTGAGCTTCTCGCGCTTTCTTATTATTGTCCATGATTACAAGTATATATTGATACCCTCCACTAGGTGACAAAGGTCCTGTGAAATCGATTTGGAGATGTGTCCACGGACCTGTTGGTCTGGGTGCATGTGACATTCGCACCTTTACAGATTTTTCCACATTTGCTTTGAGGCATATCAAACATCTCCTACAATAATCATCAATGTCTCTCATCATTCTTTGCCACCACCAAGTTTCACTGATTTGAGCTTTCATTGCTTTTGCTCCAGCATGCACTTTTCCATGATACAGCTGCATTAGTTCTCTTCTTGTTCCGATAGGCATCACTACTTGTCCTGTTGGAATTCTCCAGATTCCTTGATCATCCTCTTTCGCTCCCGCTTTTATCCATTGTTCTTTCTCTTCATCTGTCTCCAATTGATATGACAGAAGATGGAGCTCAGGATTATCCTTGGTATTTTCCTTTACCAGGGTAACAGGAGTAGGATGGAGTAGAGCTGCTTCTCTAGCTGCTGCATCTGCTGCCGTGTTTCCTTGAGTTTCTTTGGACTTGTCAGATTGATGTGATTTCACTTTGATCACGGCTGCTTCTCTAGGTAAGTGACATGCTGTAATCAAGCGACGAATTATGGAAGCATGTTGTATTTCGCTCCCATTGCTGGTGATGAGTCCACGTCTCTTCCACAGGGCAAGGTAGTCATGGACCACACCAAAAGCATATCGACTATCTGTATAGATGTTGACTCGTTCTCCTTCAGATAATTCAAGAGCTTCTGTAAGTGCTATGAGCTCGGCTACTTGTGCTGAAAGCTTGCCAGGAAGAGCTCCTTTCTTCACAACAGTTCCATCAGCTTGCACTACAGCCCATCCAGTGTGTCGTTTTCCATCAACATAGTAACTGGATCCATCGACCCATAACTCCTTGTCTGGATTTTCAAGAGGGATTGGATTAACAGGACCAAGGCTATCTTCTTCTACTTGTTTTACACACTCATGTGGTATTCCCTCATGTGGTTCCAGCATCATTGTTGCAGGGTTAAGAGACGTGTCTCTGATGATTTCCACTCTCAAATCCTTGTTCAACAAAGTAACTTCCCATTTTGCTCTTCTTGCATCGGTTATGGTTTTGATGTTTGTGTTGTTCAACAATGTCACTATACTGTGTGGAGTGTGCAATATGATAGTTTGTGCTCCTATCAGATTCTCAACAGCATCCACTGCCCATGTGGCACCATCGAGAGCTTGTATACATCGTGGTTGCCCAATCATAGTGACAGGAATCTTTGTGGAAAAGTATCCAACTGGTCTGTATCGATCACCTGGTTTTTGACACAGTACTGCTGAATACGTCTCATCTCCTACACTGGTCCACAAATGAAACGGCAATCGTCCATCGGGAAGTCCCAAAGCTGGAGCTGAAGTCAGTTTTTCTTTCATAGAAGTAAACGCTTCCTCAGCTTCTGGTGTCCAGTTAATCTGTTCCACTCCCGGCTTTCCTCCCTTGTACAGGTCAATGAGAGGGCTGGTGATGCTAGCAAAATCGGGTATATACTGACGACAATAGTTGAAAAGTCCCATCACCTTCCGCATTCCTGTAACTGTTAGAGGTTTTGGAAGATGTCTTAATGCTTCTACACGCTCTGTTGTCATTCTCCTTCCCTCCATAGATATTTCTTGGCCCAAATAGATAACTTTGGATTTGGCCAGCTGTGCTTTGTCGGGGTTAACTTTAAATCCCCCTTTCCTAAGGGCTTGTAGGACAACATTCAGAGCAAATATATGGCTTCTTTCATCTGGGCTTGCAATCAACAAGTCATCAACATATTGGAGGCAGACACTTCCTGATTTCTCAATTTCAGCTTTTTGCTCCGTTAAGAACTGGTTCAAAGCTCTATGAAATACAACAGGAGAAATATTAAGACCTTGTGGGAGTCTGTTCCAAACATATTGTTTTGCGCCTACTGTAAAGGCTAATTTCTCTTGAGATCTTTTGTCTATAGGTATAGACCAGAAAGCAGACAGTACATCCAGTACCGTAAAAATTTCAGCATTTCCTGGAATATCATTCAGAATAGTGGCAGGATTGGCTACAATAGGATGCGGTTTTGGTGTTACACTGTTAAGTCTTGTGTAATCAATGGTTAATCGCCATGAGTTATCTGATTTCTTGACAGGCCAGACAGGACTATTAGTGGTAGATGACGTTTGTCTGATGATACCTTCAGCCTCCAAGTCAGCCACTATTTCCTCAACGGCTTGTCTTGCTTCAGGTCTGATAGGGTATTGTTTATGAGGGGCATGTGTCGGTCCCTCAATAACAATGGGGTCAATATTGGCTTTTCCACAATCCAGTTTGTGTTTAGCCCAAACATCTGGATATAAACTGCATAGAAGACCCCACACACCATCTTTTGTCCAGTTCCTGATAATTGGTTTTGCTGTACCAACAGACCTTAGATTACATGTGCGATCTTCGTGTGGTATTATCCCAGCAGTTGTGGTGATATGACGACTGTCAGTGAATATGATCATGTTTAACAATGGAAGAATGTCCATGCCAATTAGGCTTCCTTGTGAATTCGGCCCCACCCAAAAAGATGTCCATAAGACTTCATCTTCATGTATTTGCAGTGGAACTTGAATACTTTTGCGAAATTTTGTGATACCACCTCCAACACCTTCAACTTCCATAGTTTCATCTGTTGTAGGTAGGTTCAAATCTGTTATTGAAATTGAGGCGCCTGTGTCAACCAAAACATCACATGGGTGGCCCCCTATTAATGCATTAACGAAAAGGCGATTGTCTTTTTTCTTACTAATACAGGGGGCCGCTAATTCCTATTGCGGACGCATAATTCCCTCAATGAGCTGACGGACTTGTGCTTCAGTCAACGTCTTCTCTTGAGAATTTTCATTATGGTCTTTGGTACTGACCTGTTTAAATGATGGACCTTGACCTTCTGCTCCACCTCCTTTAGCCCAGCAATCTCGTCTAACGTGTCCACGTTTTCCACAATTGCTGCAGAAAACCATCTTATTCTTTGTGTCTTTGTTGTATTGAGCTGTCGCCACTCCTCTTCGGTATGGCTTGTTTCCTTCTTCTTTGTTTGACCTCATAGCCATCTCCAAACGGCCAGCCCATTGCATGATTTGGTCAAATGTCTCACCTGGGTTGACTCCAAGTGATAAGGCTTGTTGGTATTTTGGGCCAAGTCCATCCACAAGTGTGTCAATGAACTGTACATCATCTCTGTCAGGTTGTTTCTTAGCACAGAGAGCCCATCTCTCATAAGCATTCCACTTACGTAGAGCATACTCATCTGGAGATTCATCATCCTTTTGCTTAATCAATGTCACTAATGTGAAGGGAATTTTACCACTGCCTAAGATTTCCTGGATTTCTTTTCGGAATACATCTAAGGCTTGCCAAAGACCCAGGGGTCGTCCCTGGTCATCAACCCACAAATCTATCCATTGGGCAGTTGTTATTGAAGCTGGCAAGCGTTCCCATCTGTCTCTTGGGATTTTAGCTTTCACAATGGTGTGAATGTCTCGTAGTGTCATTTGATGTGCTTCGACAAGAGAGTCTAATTCTCGCCAAAACTCTGTGTTTGGATCTTGTCTCTTCAGAGGAGGCAAGGCTGTGAGAATGGCTTGTCGTTCACCTGGAGTGAATGGTCTCTCTTCTGTCATTAATTCAGATCCTTCCTTTTTAATTACTGGTGAAGAAAGTTCAGGACCGATCTTGTCAATTGTGATCATGTCGTCATCTCTTGTCTCATCACCCCAGTCGGATCCATAATTACAAGCTGGTGTACAGCGCAGCATGTCTCTGTTGGGATGAACTGTTTTAGATCTTGTTATTATTGGAGCTGCTTGTGCAGATGCAATATACATTTTGTCAACTGGACCATTTGATCTCAAAGCTTGAGGCTGTGTCAGTGGTTTAGAGGAACTTGTACATTGTTCAGGCAAAACTGGATACATTGGGTTGTAAGGAGGAGGCGTTACAGTGGTTGCAGATTTCACTGGTGCTTGTGAATATCTCTTTTCAGCTTCAGTTATTATATTTGTCCAATCTGGATCAAATGAATTATCATTGGTTGTGTTTTCTTTATCTGAACAGTTAATAGACATAATTTTGTTCAATTTGTGAAATGCTTCAAATTGAGGCTTCATTGCTTCAAAAAGTGGGGCTGGACATCCATCAATGCCACAGAAGATTCCACCTTGTTTCACAATCCAATGAGCTGCCAGTATTGGAAATGCTTTTGACTTGATGGAGTCTTTTTGCGAATCAAACCAGCTTAGCTGCACATCCAAAGATGCATTAACATCCAGTCCTTTTTTCAAAAGCTTAGCTTGCTTTTTCTGTTTTCTTTTTAAATACCAATCAGCAATTGTTCGGCTGTTAAGACCACTTTCTGCCATTGCAAATTATTTGTCACTCTGTGACTGTGCACTCAAACAGCAGGGATATTTTGGGAGTGAGTGTGTGTGTGTGTGTGTGGATGTATATCTACTGTGCGTGAATTCCAAGGGGGGGGGGTCCCTCTGCTTCTCCCTCTCTCTCTGCTTCTCTCCTTCTCTCCCTTTCGCCTTCTCTTATAACTCAAAGAACAAAGAAGGGGAAAGGAAAAAAACAAAAAAACAAAACAAAGTTAACTCTAATAATTTGTTTTCTTTGTGTATTTGTTTGCTCTATTTTTTTATTTTTAAAATTTTATTTAGTTTATTTGAAGTTGCTCTCAGATCAAACTCTTCCTCTCAATACTGAACAGCTTATTGTCAAAATCGAAAAAACACACAATTCTAGCTCCTATTTCCATTGATACCCATCTTCTAAGGGCTCAATCAGCGTGTTTAAAATTTTAGGGCGCCTGTATTTCTAAATACGGAATCCTGTGCGTCCTATAGCACAGACCCGCCACTTTAAACCGCTATAAATCACCGCTTTGACACACTATCCTCGTTTTCTAAAACGATTCTTCGGTGTGTTGGAAATATTTTAGAGATTAATCTGCCATCAGTTTTTACAGTCTCGCCATATTCCAACCACCTTCCAGTCATGCCAAGCAAATTGCTAAATTGCTTTACTGCTATTCCAAATATTTGACTAAATGGTCTTTTTTCTAAAAAAGATCCACTTTTCCTAAAGTCTTTTCAAAAATGAAAAAGACTTCCCCAGCATCATTCAATATTTCAGAGGTTTACTGAACAGAGCAACTCAAATAAGCCACATCAAATTCAAACTATTTAAATTATTTTCCTTTTGCTGACACATATATTCATTGGCAAAACAACTGGTACTTTAAACAACACAGTTCTTTTAAGCAGTTTCAGTCAATGTCCAATCATCAGGCAGACTTCAAATTATTTTTTAGAATAGGAAAAAGTCTTACCTTGAATGATTGAGACAAATGCCTGAATGCTATCCTGTTCCTCGTGACGCCAAATGTAGACTTGGAATTAAAGCCTCTTGTGTTTCCCCGTTATTATTCAATTTACGGGACCGGACACCAGTTATCTTGCCAAGAAAGTTTTATTATATATTATATATGTCAGGAGAGAAACTTCATGATGTTGTGTTCATGCCTGGTCTATGCGTTTCTCCATGTTCCTCTACCCTCTCACCCGGTCATGCCTACATGTTTCTCTAAGGGTGGTACAATGTGACATTGAGTTTTTATACATCACACAGTCTTACAGCTTCCTTGTAAGGTAACAAACATGTTGCTCTGAGCCTCTCAACTTAGAACGTAAATGTCATACGTGCGCTACTTTCCTTGTTGTGTACATCTGTGGTACACTTGCATCAGTGGAAACATTTATGCTGAGTGAACATGTTACATGGCACACATACCTCTCTGAGCAATATATAGCTTTCCCCTGACATATGTTCCTCATGCTTTTAACTCATGCTTTTTGAAACTCCAAAAGGATAATACAGTGATCATGAAAACTAATAAAGAATAATAATACAGATACATAATATTTAATAATGAAATAATATTAAAAGATGAAATTTTAGTCTTCAGGAGCTGACACGCTCTCATTGCGTCAAAGCCCGCCAAAACGGCGTGGCCCAAGTCTATAAATAGGCAAGTTTCCCGCTGTTTTCCGGTTTTCATTGAATGAAGCGAGAACACTAGTAGCGCAAGCACGGCTGGGAATGCAATAGTCGTTCCCTCATCTAGAGAGAACCGAGGTTACGTTTGGTAACCGATTCGTTCTCCAGGGATGCAAACACATGTATGGTCAAAAAAGAGAGAGGTAATCGAAACCCTCGCCCGCAGAAAATATTCAGATACTTATATTGCCAGCAACCCCTGCCATCCCCGGCCCACCATATAGTAAATATGTTTCAGCCTTTAAACCCTTTTCACAAAAAAAAAAAAAGGTTTTATAAAAAACTAACCTCACATATTTCAGCTTTTAAATCATTTTTCACAGAAACAAAATGTGTTATAAAAAGATAAACCTCCCATATTTCAGCATTTAAATCATTTTTTATAAAAAGAGTGAGTCTAAAAGCTTATCTTTTATTAATATTAAAATCCGGTCACATTTTACCGTGGTGTCTGTTATTGCTAAGCATCCATGCACATGTGCTCTCCACAACGACAAAGAAGTTTTAGTAGCTAATGGATGGGTAACGCTTCCTATTACAGTACATACAGTTACAGTGTACCTTACCTAGAAAGTACTGGCTAATATAAGGTAAGTACTAGGCTACATGGAACAGGGGTAGGTTTAGGGGTAGGTTCAGGGTTAGTACTAGTTATTATCCAGTAATTTTAGTTACTAAAATAAGTACATAGTATTTACATGGGTAACTGTAGCTCTGCTACATGATTTATTTGTAAATTCATGGTTTTATAATCACTATGGTCCCGAATTTGAGGCAGGGCAGTTAGGTTGGTTCAGAGTTTCCCCGAGAAAATTTTGGATTTCTCTAAACCACAGATGTGCATTTTAAGATATTGTGAAGGCAAAAAAAGAAGAAAAAAAAATGGATAACAACAGCTTTAAAACCATGTCAGTGAGCTGATTATTTTTCTCTCCTCATCAGCATTACACTCCTTTTCTCTGTTTTTATCTTGCCCTCCTAAAGTTGGCTTTTTTTAATTTACTAAAGGGCTAAATTTATATTTTATTCTCAATATGTACACATTCATTATTAATCCTGTGCCTACATTACATAGGCCTATTTTCAGTTAAAAATGGCGAAATTAGACAAAACTATATTAGTTTGCCTAATTATTTTTTGTCATTTATGACCTATAAAACTGTCAAATATATAAAGTTAATTTTAGCTACTTACATCTCATCTTGCACTTGACCGAACACTGAAGCGTCAAGTTGCACTGTTAAAATTTGCGCCCAGCGTCTGTGAACATAAAGCCCCCCTACTTTGATTTGATTGGTCATCTCAAATATTCTGACATTGACGAGCAGTGACAGGCCAATGAACACACACACACACACACACACACACACCCTGTCCTCTGTTTCTGACGTGCTCTCTGCTCGGCTTCGCTGCAGATTGAAGATGAAGAACGCGCTGAATCTAAATTATAACAAGAAGTTTGATGATTGATTTTTCATTAGGCTATTTTTAGTGCCCCCTCAGCACTTGGTGCCCTATGCCAACCCGGTCTCATCCCAAAACGTCATATAACTGACGTTTTGGGACGTCTTTTGACCATACCTCAATATTCGCCTTTTTAGGGCTCCCTTAAACGTCGGTAGATGAGGTTATGGGATCCTAACTCTACCCCATACCTAAACCTAACCCTAAACCTAACCCGTCACCTAACTGACGTTAAAGGTAAAGCGTCAGTTGTATGACGGCCCGGGATCGCCATCTACCGACGTTTAAGGGGGCCCTAAAAAGGCGGATATTGACGTATGGTCAAAATACGTCCCAAAACGTCAGTTATATGACGTCTTGGGATGAGACTGTGTTACCTATGCACAGCGCGTGATGCGCCTGGTGGGAGCGGTTATTTAGTCTCAAAACTCGCGCACAGGATACGAGAGCAAAAAACTGTATACACGGTAGGGCTGCAACTAACGATTATTTTGATAATCGATTAATCGGACGATTATTTTTCGATTAATCGATTAATCGGATAAAAAAATTATATTTCATTTTTTTGTTTATTATAACTAAATAAAACCCTAAAACCCTAAAAACCACACTCTTTTGTGTGTTAATTTTCTTAATACAGACAACTTCATTATAAAGAAAAACAACAAATAAAAAAATATATATATGACCATAACCTATGACAAAAATGCTATTGTAAACTAGATTAGTGGATAACTCAGCAAAATTAGCCTAGAAATATCACAAGTGCACAATAATTTTATAAAATCTGAACATTTAGTGAAAAAAACCATTCCTTAGTGGGGAACATATTTTATCATATTACTACTGTATTTATTAAATGTATAATGTATTTTGTACTGACTTTTGCATTTTAGGCAGCCTGCTAAGACCTGGCTAGGGACAGCAGACGGAAACTAGCACGCGTAGCTAACTCTGGCTTGTTTACAGCATGTATTGTTGTTGATTAATGAGCATTGTCCCTATCAAATAAAGAAAATAAATAAATAAATAAATAAAAACAAATAAGAGACAATAAGTGTAGCACTAACTCTGGTAAAACGTTTCATGAAAAACATTGTAAAAATCAGATGCACAGCTATTTAGTGAGGAAGCAAAATATAATAGATGGGACAGAACAAGAAAGGCTATTAATAAGCTTTCATTGTGCAAAAGTATATGACATGATCTTGAAAGAGCTGCACAAAGTGCTTATGCGCATCGTGAGCGCTGAATGATGCGCTTGAAGCAACACGGAGTCACAGGACGGCACGCAGCTCTTCAATGCCGCATTAAAGTTAAAAGCACCAAGGAAAGAGAAAGACATATTGACTGTGTATTATACAGTATCTATGCAATAGTTTATTAAGCCTTTCATTTAACAGTTTTAAATTTCAGTTAGGCTACTGTGCATGTGAAGAACAATTATAGTGTGCCGACTCTACTCTAGTGTTGTGATCCAACAGACATTCAGTAGAAAGTGATTAAGTTACACTAATAAAAGTCTAGCAAGATAGAAACCATCATAGACCTTTATCTCATTGGCACCTCGCACCAAATTCAGTCATCTTCACTCTCCAGAATAACTATCTCTGGCCAAGACATCCCCCTTTCCACAACAGTTACCAATCTCGGTGTAAGATTTGATCCACAACTCACCTTTGAAGTCCATATCAAAAATCTCTGTTAGATCTCCTTTCATCATCTCAGAAACATTGCAAAACTCCGCTCTACACTTACATTAGCTGATGCTGAGAAACTGGTCCACGCCTTCGTCTCCTCTAGACTGGATTACTGCAACGCTCTTCTCATCGGGATCCCCAACAAAAGTCTGCAAAAGCTGCAGTACGTTCAGAACAGCGCTGCTAGGATCCTGATGAGAGTGCGAAAGCATGAACACATCACTCCCATCCTCCGCACTCTTCACTGGCTTCCCGTTTCTGCTCGGATCGAATACAAGGTTTCACTTCTTACTCACCAATGCATCTATGGAAACGCACCCCCCTACCTGAAAGAACTACTTACCCCTGTTTCTACAGCACGATCCCTCCGATCACAAAACTCAAACCGCCTCAAAATTCCGAAAACTAAACTCTGCACAATGGGCGATCGTGCCTTTTGCTCTGCTGCTCCCCGGATTTGGAATGCCCTTCCTGACCATCTGAGGGCACCACATACCATCGACACTTTTAAAAAGGGTCTAAAGACATTACTTTTTAGCAGATCTTATGATTTTTAAATATGTCTAGATTTTGTTCTTATGGTCAGACCTGTAGCACTTTGAGTTTTTTTTTTAAATGTAAAGTGCTTTTACAAATAAAATGTATTATTATTATTATTATTATTATCTACGGATCAACGAGACAGAAGATAATGTGCTCCAAACCGTCCGTGTTGCGCGTGCGAGACAGGGTAGAGCGGCGAGGGGGAGAGAGACTGCGTGTGTGCCTCATGAAGCGCACGTAAGAAGCGCATGTAGCATGAAAACAATCCCTGTGACATAATCAGACCAACTAATCGATAATGACATTCGTTGACAACAATTTTTATAATCGATTATAATCGATTTTATCGATTAGTTGATGCAGTCCTAATACACGGACAGAATGCCATCCCCCTCGACGGCCACGAGCTAGTAGAAGAAACATCTCGGTTACGGATGTAACCCTCGTTCCCTGAGTAGGGAACGGAGACGTTACGTCAGAAGTGACGGAGAATGGGGGTTTCGCATAGAAAGCCAATCCTCTTCGAGTATTTAAAAACGAGCCAATGGCATGAAAATGCCTTGGGGCTGCGGAATTTGCATAGCGTATCTCTGCCCCACCCCGTGGGTATAAATCAATCAATCAATCAATCAAATTTTATTTGTATAGCGCCTTACAACAGCCAAAAGGTGCACAAGGCGCTTTCCAGTAAAAGCATCAATAGACAACAGAAAAAAGGGGAAGAACAAAACAAAACACAAAAATAAGCCAGAGTTGAAGATTACATGTTAAAAGCTTGTCTGAACAGATTTGTTTTTAACTGTGATTTAAAAGCACCCAGCACAGTGATGCTTCTTAGGAATGTTGGTAAAGCGTTCCACAGTTTAGGGCCCTGGACAGCAAATGACCGGCCTTTATATTTAAATTTGGGAATGACCAGATAGGTCTGTTCAGATGAGCGCAAAGTTCTGGGTGGTTTATAAACTGTTACTAAATCGGCGAGGTAGACCGGGGCCAGACCATTAATAGCCTTGAACACAAACAGTAGGATCTTATACTCCACCCTAAACCGTATCGGGAGCCAGTGGAGCGAGCGGAGGACAGGGGTGATGTGCGAGCGTTTGGAGGTGTTGGTGAGTAGACGTGCTGCCGCGTTCTGAACCAGTTGAAGCCGATTAAGAGATGATTGATTAAGTCCAGTGTAGAGGGCATTACAGTAGTCTATCCTCGAGCTGATAAAGGCATGAATGACTTTTTCAAAGTCAGCTCGGGACAAGAATGGTTTGACCTTACTGAGAAGCCTTAGCTGGTAAAAGCTCGCCCTGACAACAGCACTAATCTGTTTGTCATACTGCAAATTTTTGTCAAAAATAACACCCAAGTTGCGTACAGTGGGTGCAAACTGAGGTGTTAGAGGACCAAAACTAAAAGAACTACTGGGTGAATCAGGGCTAAAAAGAATGTACTCCGTCTTTTCTTCATTCAAATGAAGGAAATTCTGGGAAAGCCACTGCTTAATGTCCCTAAGGCAGTCATAGATGGGGTCCAGCGCAGAACGATTGTTCAGAATCACAGGAAGGTAGATCTGGAGGTCGTCTGCATAGAAGTGAAAGTGAACATTATGATTGGAGATGAGTTGTCCAAGTGGCAGCATGTAGAGGGAGAACAGAACAGGACCGAGAATGGATCCTTGAGGCACACCGGATGACAGAGGGGCAGATGAGCAACAGGGGCACAGGGGCAACAGACGTGAATGTTAAAATCCCCACAGATTAAAATATTATCAAACTTTTCCAGAAACTCTGTCAAAAACACTGAAAACTCATTTGAAAAATCCTTATTTAGTTTTGGTGGCCGGTAAATTACTGCACATAAGATGGGACAGGGTATTGTGAGCACAAATGCTTGTAACTCAAAGCTGGAATACCCTCTAGTGGACAGCTGGCGACATATCAAGGACTGTCTGTGTGCAGTAGCTATCCCCCCGCCCCTACCCGTTTGCCGCGGGGTGTTTAGGTAAAGATAGCCAGAGGGGAGAAGTTCCGAAACGGCACTGACGTCACCTGGGGGAAGCCAGGTTTCGGTGAGGAAAAACAAATCCAGATTGTACGAGGAGATGACATCATTGAGGACAAATGTTTTGTTATTGAGCGATCTGGTGTTACATAATGCCATGCGAAACGTGGTCGAGTTGGCAGGCGGCGATGTCACACGAGGAATAGGACGGAGGTTTCTTTGGACGCAACCCCATGTAGATGTTTTGACGCGGCGGGGACACGGAAAAGGAACGTCAGTGTTGGAATTAACCGGCCGAAGCCATCGGTAGCATTCCCACGATCCTCTAGCACTGCCAATTTCTGATTGATTTCCAGTCCTCGACGGCGGAGAAACCAGGTGAGTCCTCAGCCTGACATGTAACCCACTTCACCGACCGTTTCTTCTGCGACGCTTGCTGCCTGGTAGCAGACAGGTCGGGCGTCTCAGGTGAGAAGGAATTAGTGTCAATAGTGGCGGTGGTGGTTCGAAGCATTTGGCATTTAGAAGGTGATTAGTTTTAAAACGCAATTCCAGCAGCGTAGTGTGATCATAAACAATAATCGGCGAAACGTTAGCAAAAACAAACGTGAAAAAACAGAGAAGCAAGTGGCAAGCCAAACATAGCGGTGCCATCTTTTTGATCAGATCAGTTTTTGAAGTGTTTTTCCCCTTAATAAAAGGAGGAAGTGAACACAACCGCAGTATGTCTTCGCTGAGGAGCCAAGACTCCAGCGGTACAGCAGAAGTGGCAGGGAGACTTAACGTCTCCGTTCCCTACTCAGGGAACGAGGGTTACATCCGTAACCGAGACTTTCCCTTTCGTAGTCACTTCGAGTTACGTCAGAAGTGACGGAGAATGAGGGTCTGTGCCATCACGCCATCTTCAAGCTGTCTTCCAGTGCCCTGCCAAAGTCTGGACTCCTGACAACTTAACCCAGGAGAACTACTTATACATAGGAATACCAAGGTACACTGGGAAGCATATCCAGGGAGGGACATGCAACCAGATGCCTACCGAAGGAGGACTTAAGAATACACATATGGCCCCGTAGGAACTACATATGGAGATCACTGGAGCACCAACCTACGGGTGGCTAGAGACTTAACTCCAGGAGTGGCAGATGACTTGCCAAGGGAAGACACATGCTCAGAGAGGCTTACAGTGGAAAATACACATGAGACAGTTACCGGAGGGAACCGTGCACATGGAGGCACCTAGCCAGCACCAAAGCAACAGCAGTGGTGCCCGCATCGTGGGTGCTGGAGGAAATATCGCCCTTATCCAGTCTCTGGGGAGTGGAATGGCGAGCAAGCGAAGACACCTAAGCGGGTCCAGTACTGGCGGAAGCGAGTACGTGAGAGGACACCGGCTCTATTCGCAGATTATAGAATCTTGTGAAGGTGTTTGGTTGGCTGTAAGCGGCTGAAGACTATATATAGCCTGAAAAGGCTGCACTTGTGACGAGCACAGGGCAGCGTGCATGTAGAAACGTGAGTGCTGCAAGCGGGCACGAGACTGAAGAGGCTGGGATGCGCGCGACCTGGCCGTGTAATAGAGCGGGCAGAAAGAAGATGTGAGCACAGTCGTGGGCACATCTGTTACAGATAACACTCTAGCGGCATAGCCAGCTAAGAGAGTGGGCTCTGTTAGACATAGGAATGCTGTGTTTTAATATGGGTGAGCACAGGGGTGTGGGCACCTATTACACTAGAACAGAAATAGCGTCAATTTTAATCTGTCGGCGTTATTGCAGGCGTTCATGTTATGACTGGTTCGTTGCTGCAATGTAGACATTTTCGGCCGCTCGAACGAGGAAAGAGAAACATAGGACATAGGAATGCTGTGTTTTAATATGGGTGAGCACAGGGGTGTGGGCACCTATTACACTAGAACAGAAATAGCGTCAATTTTAATCTGTCGGCGTTATTGCAGGCGTTCATGTTATGACTGGCTCGTTGCTGCAATATAGACATTTTCGGCCGCTCGAACGAGGAAAAAGAAACTTTAGAGAGATGGGTGCAAACCGGCCTCGGCGGGCTAAACACACTCGTTTCTCATGTCGCCGCTGACGCATGTGCGCGGGAGAGCGTGGCCACTTTCTATAACATAAGAAAGCTGGCCGCGAGCTCAGAGCTGCATAAAATTATCTGCAAGAGCCGGAATCGAACACGGGTCTCTGGCGCGAAAAGCTTTGTGTTTTACCACTGAGCCGAGCAGATAAGAGGGCGTGATAGTGGCGAACAGGTCCAGCCTCAGCGGAACTAACACACCATAAACCCATTTTTGGTGAAGCTATGCACGGGGACCCTCTCTTGTAAAGTAAAGAAAGCTAGCCGCCGTCGGCACAGCTGTAAGCGGCTCGTCCCTCATACAGCTCCGGCAGACTCTGGCGCTGAGAGGGGCACGGCATGAGCCGCAGGTGTGCAAGGCATCTTTAAAAGATGCTTGCTGCTCTTTTGTGACATTACACAAGCAAAATACAAATGTAAGGATATGTCGCCGGATGGCGTTAGCACACAGGATGACTGAAGGTGGCGAAGACGGCCAGCTTCCTCAGACTCTGTCCACGCTTGCAAAGAGATGCCTTCTTGATGGCGACGCGGCTTCCACTCGGAGATCAGCAGATGCGTATAGCCTCGCTGAATTGATGAAAATCGGAAAACGGCGACGCGGCTTCCTCTCGGAGATCAGCAGATGCGTATAGCCTCGCTGAATTGATGAAAATCGGAAAACAGCGGAAAACTCGCCTATTTATAGACTTGGGCCACGCCATTTTGGCGGGCTTTAACGCAATGATAGCGTGTCAGCTTCTCATTGGCCGCGAGTTCAACCGAGTTCCCTCATAGGCTGTAGCAGTTCTCCCTGAGCGAACCAATGAGCTGCTAGCTAGCCCGCTCATGGTCTGCTGCAGATGAACTTCGTTGACAATGGATACAAAATGAAAGGATAATTTTTTGGCTTAAACTTCTCAGAAAAGATTAATCTTTCCCGTAGCATAAGCTACTGTAGCTTAGGCAATACGAGAGAAACTCTCGTAAGAGAACACACCCCACACCATTACACCACCACCACCAGCCTGCACAGTGGCAACAAGGCATGATGGATACATGGATCCAATAATAAAAGCAGTATGCTATACCAATTATTGCACCATGATGTCACTAAACGTAATCGAATTATGTTTAGTTAGGCTAACAAAAGTTTTGACAATCACAAGTTTGTGAGTCTCTTGTTATTACCTCTCTGATTCATGTCAGCTCATACCTGTCAAGTATCCAGTTTTGGCCGGGAAAGTCCCGTATTTTACCCTTCCTTCCCGACGTCCTCTCGTTTTAGTATTTTCCCGTAAATCACCCGTATTTTAACCTGCGTTATTAAAATATAATAATACCCCAAGCGGAGTAAAAAAAACAAAAACATTCCCAATCTGAGCTCTGTCACTAGCTTCACGATAACTACAGGTAGATGACAGTTGTCGCAAGGTCAGATGATGAGTGACAATGTGGGGGAAACAAAGAGGAGCAGGGGGACATTGTAAGACAGGTGTTTAAATAAATACTCTTTATATATAGGCTACCCTCAAATATACCATAAGGGATACTGGAGCTTGGTTGGGGTGGTGGGACCGGAAAATTTCCCTTATTTTCAAATCCAAAACTTGACAGGTATGTGTCAGCTTCAGCCTGATGATTCTGATGTTAGCTTTAGGCAACATGCAGAAAGTAAACATTATGCAACTTTACCTGAGGGAATGGATAGCAGCAGTGACGTGTTCGTGGACGCATATCAGTATTTACCTGAGGAATGGATAGCAGCAGTGCTCAACCATCGACCAGCACAGCTGTGTCATTGCAGGAGCGTCCTCAAACTCACAGACAGGAGCCGACTCCAGCCACAGATGTGCTTGAGACCGAGCCAATGGTGGATTACGCTCAATCATCAACCAGCGCTGCTGTGTCATCTGAGAGAGAACCCAGAAGCAGCCCAACAGATGGCCTGTGAAGATTAGCCCAACAGGACATTAATACAAATCAAAACTCACATATAGTGGTCGACCGATATATCACCAAGGCCAATATATGGGCCGATATTTTGTGAAGTGTGGATAAAAGTTTGTAGTCGGCATAAACTTGTTCCTGCGAGTGACGGTCGGGCCGTGTGAAGTGACTGAATGCGAACAGAAGATCAGCTTCACAGGAGACGCCATTGAAAAACTTAATATCCAGTTGCCCACTGTCATAATGGTTTCACTGTGTGATGCATGAAATATTAGCATTATATTGTCTTTTTTGAAAAAATATGACTACCAGTGCATCTGAAATTACAAGATTACTGAGTGTCCTGTTACAATGTTTACTTCCTTTTTTTATATATTTTTAAACAATTACATTATTTTTGAAAAATACTGATTGCAGATCCAAGAAGTTGCTATCTAAAGTATAAGGAACATGAAAAGCAAAACCTGCTAATTATTCATGTGTCAATTTCAGCCTGTCCACTGATTTTATTTGTAATCTCCACACCGGTTGGTTGCTTGCATGATCTGCACAGGTGTATTTAGTCACAAGCACTTCAGTCTCATGCTGTTGTGTGTTTTCAGGATCCTTCGACTCACTTTATGATGTGGGAAAGAAACTGGCATCGGGATCCCATGGCATTGTCCATGAAGGAATTTGAAAATCAGACGACAAACCAGCATGTTGCTCTTTCTGGATACACCAAACTTTTCTTGCCTCTTGTTTCCTTCTATCTTTCAAGTCCTGACATACACATCAGGGATTACAGTTTTGATCAAAACATGTTTTAAAAAAGATTGTGGATTATTATCATGTAAATAACAAAAAATGGATCAGTTCACTTACGCTCTTTATTTTTTAGGTGGCCATCAAATTTGTTATGAAGTGCTTGTCTGAGGACCTCATTGAACTGGTAAGTTGACACGAATTTATTCTTCATGAAATTTCTATTAAGAATTGTTTCATTAAATTCTAATTTGTGTATGTAGACACTTAAGATAAAACTGAAATAGATAATCAAAGCCTTGAAGCAACAGTTCTAAAGTACATAAAGTTGCTTTCATCACTTTATTTAGGAGATTTGAGGGTAAAGAATCTACTAACCTTTTGTCAATCAAAGCTCTGACACAAGTGACAGTAAAATGATTAGTGTCAAACCTTGATGACAAATAAGCAAAGTGTAAAACACAACAGATTGACAGTGAATGTTTAGCAATGAATAAATGTTCATGGGCATCCAGAGAATGCCATAGTAACAGCAACACATGCAGTGTATTTCATGGTAACATTACCCATAAACTACATATCTCAAAATCAAACAGGACTAATCATCTCTCTTCTGAAAACCTTTACAGAAAGCCTGGATCTTCTTGAGAAACTTCATGACGGGGTCACAGATCACCTTACATGACATTTTAGATCATGACGGGTTTAAAAACCCTTCATAGAGAAGAAAGAAAAAGATATTTAAAAGATAACCTTAATGTTATGCTCTCATTATTTGACAGGTAGATGCAGTTCTGCCTATAGCTCAGCTGCAGGCTCATCAGCCGGGGGACCCCCTCTCACCCAGGACACCTCCTGGTGGTAGAGCAGTAGAAGCAACGTATCCCTTCCACCACTGCAGCTGAACCTTGGGTTGGATGTTACTACTCTAAAGCCCGGTACGGCTGAACACTTTTGGCAATCCTATAAGATCATTACAAATCACACTGTGCAACATAGACCTATTAAACTTGGGTACAATGTGCATGTAGACTGTGTGAAGATTCCCACTCGTAGGCTATGACACAAGTCTCTAGAGAAGAATAAAACGTCATCAGCCTGCACTAGTGGTAAACAAAAAGACAGTGATGAATCACACAAAAAGAGGAAGCAGCAAAAAAGGAAGAGAAAAGAGCTTGAGGTAAGCAGGTTAAATTTTAGCATAGATCGTAGCAGCAAACACACTGTGTGAAGATCATGCTGAATATCTGAAACTGTCAGAAAATGATCGTAGGCTATCACATACTGTATCACGATCGCATTCTTGTTTCATGATGGCAATCTTTCTTTTGGGTCATCCAAAAATTAAATTGTATTATTTTACCTGAGGGAGGGGTTTGGCCAGAGGCAGTGAAAGGGAAGGGCCAGTCAGTCCAACCACTGAGTCTGTAATGATTATGCCAACAGCAGGGCATGCCAGTTGCACCCACCAACAGCACCTAGAACAGATGCCCGACCCAGACCATTTATATTTTAAACAAAATTGTATTAATATTTATAGGTAATATTTTCAGAATTGTTGTTTATAGGAAGAGAGAGGAAGGGAAGGCTAATAATTATATAATAATAATAATAATATCAATATCATCATCCCTACTACCACCATCTTTAATAAAACATAAATAGCAATAGTAAAAATATGCAGATTTTAAATGAAATAAAAGTACAACTTATCGAACATTATACACACACACACACACACACACACACATATATATATATATATATATATATATACATACATACATACATATATATACAGATACATATACACATACATATTCACCTAAAGGATTATTAGGAACACCTGTTCAATTGACCCTTCGCTAAGCCCCGCCCTCCCTAGTTACTGTTGCTACGCCTGTCAAGCTTTCGCAGCTGGCCCATCTATTATAGTGTGGATGCACCCGGTGTCAGTCATTCCCAATGAGATAATTAGTAATTTTCGGCGAACAAGTGAAATATCTGAGAGAGCAAGACAAAAGGGACTACAGTATACATTCGAGGGATATATTCACGATATTATATGCAACCGATTAGAGAATAATTTCTTAAAAATTGAAGTTAAAGCCTTATAGTCCCAGCGCAAGCAGCAGGGCCTCATAAGCTGACCGTTCAAATGGGAAACACAAATTGAGGAACAGCAGTTTATTGTATAAACAGTTTATTGTATAACAGTTTATTGTATAAATAGAAAGTTTAGAAAAACTATTAATATTTTTAAAGGTTTTTTTTCAATGACTCATAAGGGTTTTGTAAACAAATCATCTGCATAAAGTCAGATCTTATGTTGAGTATTGAAGTTTTGTATTCCTTTGATATTATCATTTTGTCGTATTGCTGCTGCAAATATGGCAAATAAAGAAAGAGAAAGTGGGCATCCTTGTCTGGTTCCACTGTGAAGTGTGAAATTTTGTGAATGTGATCCCATTTGTTGTTATTGTGGCCCTAGGTGAAGTATATTTTAATCTAGTGGATGAATGAATCTCAAAAGCCAAATCTATGTAGAGTGTTAAAAAGAAATGTCCAGTTAACTTTGTCAAATGCTTTTTCGGCGTCAAGGGATACAATTATAGTTTTGTTATGTTTTTGTAGGGAAAGGTTAATTTGGTTGAATAATCTACGCATATTATCTGAAGCATTCCTTTTTGTGTGTTTTGCAGGTCACGACCCCATCATGCCAAGGGGAAATGACGACAAGGTTCAGTGAGCTTAAGGTGTCACCGCACATCTCTGCTGACTGCATCATCTAGGCCTTAGAATAGTTCCACAAAAGAATTGACCACACATGCAGCAAAAGTCTCTGCATCTATTTGTGTCTCATTAGTTCATCCTGGATGGACCAAAAAACTTCACAGTTCATTAAATAGTTTGTATAGAAAACCTTAGAAAACCCTGGCCGTTGGCCCCGAGTAAGCCCAGATTAAGCCCCGGAAGTGACAGTGGAAATGCAACTGGCCCTGGGATCATCTGATTTTTTTGTACATAGTATGGCTTATTAATATGATGTTGACTGAGATTGGTCTTTTAATATCTCTGTATTAGTACAGTAAGCCATGTTAAGCCTTTTCTAATAGCGGTTTTCTATGGGAGGAAAATGCTTAACGTGTTGCGTTCATATTCTAAGTTCATATGATTTTTCATAGTATCGCTTCTAAGATGTTGAATGAGTTTGGTCTTTTAATATCACTGTCTTAATACAAAAAGCCACATTAAGCCTTTTTCACATTCAGCGTTTTAGAATGTCCCAAAGAGATGCCCAAAGAGATTTATCATCACCTACTGGCCTAGACAATGAGTCAAAGCTTTATTGGCATGATTTAAAAAAAAAAAAACATTTATAGTACTAAGTATTTAAAAAGAGACAATACAGAATGTTTTTTAGGAAAATATATATAGGCCTAACAATAAATAAAGGCCAAGTGATAAAAAAAAAAAAGTAGTTGCAGACTCAATACAATGTGCAACATTACATTTTCTCGACATCTCACGATTTGGGGCCAGCCAGAGCCACATGATTCTGAAGTGGATTTAGTGTGCTCTGAGGTTTTGTATTTTTTAGACCTAGGACAGTTTTGCTCATATTCTTAATATCTCCCCCATTTATTTGAACACTGTTACAATTCTGTGGAACGGCAAACCAGAAACCAGCACCCAATGGTCCAGCGTGCAAAACATGCTGCTGACCAGCAATGCTGGACTGGGACACAACTTTGAAAATGTCTAGCCCTACACTACAGAAATATCAGTAAACATTCTGGGACTTGTTATTTAAAGTCATCAATTAAATCAAAATGAATTAAATTCTTATTTTTTAACGGAATTGCAGTGGTTACTATGATTTATCTGTGTACCTTATTATTACGAAATCAAAAAGCATTTAATCAATTCCTGATAGTCAAATGAATACATTTTCTTCTCAACTGAGAAGCTGTTTCACTTGGATATGTCACAACAGAAGGGAAGAAAAGAACACAATTTCTGTTTCATGCCAACTAACATTATTTATAAAAATGTTTTATTTTGATTTACTTTAGGCTGCGTGATTTTGGTTTAGTTTGTCATGTAACCATTGGCACCACAAATTAGAAATGACGCCTTCGTGTACATAGGAACTAACTTACTGAACATAACATACATTAAGAAGTGTAGGCTGTAGAAGAGTGTTACCCCGGTTAGAGCTTGGTTTCGCCGATTGAACATGCATCTTGTGAGTTCAGGAGAGACGGACAGATCTGGTGACCGTCGGCGTTGGGCTGCGTTTTTGCGCATGCGCGCTCACAATTGTATCCGGAAGTTTTGACTGGTCTCTGAAATTGACTGTGTGTATAATAATACCGCGGTGTTTCTGCAGAACTAATGATCGTCGCCAATTTTGTGTTCAGTTTCACTGGTGTTTTTTTTTTTTTTTTTAATAAAGCTATTATTACAGTACGTTGATAGTCGCGAATAGGTCAAATGTGGGTCATTTTAGGAGGTCGGCCATAAACCTACGAAACGCTTCAGCGCAGGGTTGACGATTTTTACGTACACCACAGCGCGAGCTCGTGCTGCCATGACACCTGCTGATGAAGCAGCGCCGAAGAAGAAACACGTTCGGTTTGCCAGGATGGAAGAGGACATTGACCACGACGAGCAGGAGGAGGACACGCTTTTCGACAAGCGTAAAGACATTAAGAAGGGTCTGAGAAGTGCGCTGAAGGGGGGTAAAGGGGTCATGAACCCGGACTCCGACCAGGTTGATGTAATTCGACCCGGACGAAGCCAGAGCAATGCTGGGGCATGCTGGCGATGGCTGGTCAGCCTTTCGCTTTGCGCATCGTTTCTCGGACTGGTGGGTCTGTAATGTTCAGCTTGCATATGGGAAAGAGAAAACGATCATATGAACACATAGGGCTTTGAACCCTGTGATTTTAATGTCCCATCTCCTGTTATTTTATGTCTGAAGGTGTTCTGTGGCTTTTTTAAAAAGCAACTGAATGAAAATAACTGAATAGATGTTCAAGTCATTGCTATGGTAATTTCCTGTTCGTCTAGCTACAGTATTGTACTAAAACAGGATAATTTTCTTAAGGGAAAATGTCTGAAAAGTTTGTAGTGGTGTAACATGACTGGTTAACATAACAGTCATAGTTTTTAAACATATTGTATGCATCCACACAATATATCTTGGTATTGTTTGAAGTACCATAAAAATACTGGTATGTGAATATAAATTACCATTTTAAGTCATTACTGTACCTTGTTGCTGTCATATAGCAGTCCATTTTATGTGCACATGTTGGAATGTGCTGCACATAGATTATCTTCTGTGTTTTTATATTTCTTGTATTTTCATATTATTTATATGGTATATTTATAGGGAATGGCCATCGCTGTATTGGGCCCTACCTTTGAAGACCTGGCTACCAATGTCAAAAAGAACATGAGTTCCTTATCCTATATATTTGTGAGTCGTGCATCAGGATACATTGGAGGCTCCCTGATAGGAGGGGTCCTTTTTGACTGTGTGAATCCCTATCTGCTTTCTGGTAAGGCCATTAACTCCACAGAGAAAAAGACAATGTGTTAAATGAAAGAAGCTTTTTAATATTTAACTTTAGTGAATGATTTACTTATAAAAATTTGTGTTTAATTATTATGGGAGTTGGTCTAACAGTTAAAGATATGGACTCTGGGTAATCACCTGATGAAGCTAATGTGTTTGAAATCCTATGAAAGGTTACTCAAATCTAGTGATCTGACGCAAAGATTTATAGAGCAGAACTGTAAATTAAAATTATGCAAAAAGAGAAAAGGGAAAGCACTAAAAGGGCTAAATAAAGAGAAAGGCTACAGAAAAGCAAGCTAAATTAACCCAGGATAATTCCCTGTCACTCTGCTACCAACTATCACGCATGAGTTCAATGATAGTTGTTGGGACCATGTCTCATGGTGTATGTTTTGTGGTAGGACCCCACAGAGTTGCATATTTTTTGACTGAAATGTTTTGAAAAGTCGTGGCAGTTAAAGGACATCTGTCAGTAGTACACTCGAGTATGTTCTGCCCTTTTTTTTTTTTGTATTTAATTATATTTTTTTGTTGATATGTGATATGATTCATTGCTCATGTTTGGTTATTGTCTGCAGGCTTCTCAATGTTAATCACAGCGTTTGGGATGTCTGGCACTCCCTTCTGTAAAAAGGATTGGCTGCTCACTGTTTTTATGTCCGGTGTGGGGGTTTCAATGGGAATTTTAGATACAGGTAAGCATGCTCCTTGTGTAGACCGTGTTATAGTATGTAATACCAGCATTAAGCAATTAACAATGTGATTTTGACACTCAATATAAAATACAGGGTTCGTACAAGGTGCTTAAAATGCTTGAAGTACTTTAATTAGACTTTTAGAAATTTAAGTCCATATTTATGAAAAGATACTTGAAAAGCCCTTGCATTATTGAAATACAATATATGTCAAATTAGTGTTTACTTCTATTGATAAAGCAATCTTTTCACACAAAATGAACACTGCAGCTCATCTGATATAGATATAGAGCCATTTCGCATGGCTATGAGTGTGATATTGTTCAATATATGATACAGCTTTCATTATTTAGGTCAATCATATAGTCATGGAAGAAAAAATCAGTTTGAATAAGGAAAGCGATATCTTTATCCATTGAAAGGATACTATGACAAAGTTACCACAGTCTGCAGTGCTTAAAAGTCCTTGAATTTCATTTTACAGTATTTGCGCGAACCCTGAAAACACCTTTATAGCTTCTACTGTAACTGTAGTTTCTGGTTGTCAACAGGTGGTAATGTTCTTATACTGAACACATGGGGAGAGCAGGCTGGGCCTCATCTGCAGGCTTTGCACTTTTGCTTCGCTGCTGGAGCCTTTGCTTCCCCAATCATAGCCAAGCTGCTGTTTGGCCACCATTCCCACAATGACTCGATTAACACTCCTCTGGTGTCTGGCCACGCATCTAAGACCATCGTGCAATCCTCCCTGCCAATCGGCATTTCTTTACCATCCATGTGGGCCTACGTCGTGATTGGTGCTTTCGTTTTACTTGTGTCACTCTTTTTTTTTATCCTGTACTGCTGTTCCCCCAACTCAAATAGGGCAAAGACACCCTCAGGGAAGCAGCTGTTCTCCAAACGTCACAACATACTAATATTCCTGCTGTCCGTGTTCTTCTTTTTCTATGTTGGAAGTGAGGTGGCGTACGGTTCCTTTATATTTACCTACAGCAAGGACTACGTTCATTTGGAACCGGCTCATGCAGCGGGACTGAACTCACTGTTCTGGGGAACGTTTGCAGTTGGTCGTGGTCTGGCCATATTCTTTGCAACTTGCCTGCGCCCAGTCACCCTGATCCTGATGAGTCTAGTGGGCACCACGGTTTCCTCACTCCTGCTGTGTCTTTTTAACAAAAATGTCCCAATGCTCTGGACCTGCACTGGCCTCTATGGTATCTCCATGTCTACCACCTTTCCCAGCGGGATCGCATGGGTTGAGCAGTACACGACTGTGACGGGCCGCTCAGCTTCAGTGTTTGTGGTGGGCGCAGCTCTTGGAGAAATGGTTTTGCCCGCTCTGTTGGGCTTTTTACTGGGGAAGGTGCAGAATCAGCCATTGCTGATGTACCTGGCACTTTGCACATCCACCTTCACTTCTATCCTTTTCCCGGTCTTGTACAAACTAGCATCCCCAGGAGGGGACACCACCTCACGGAAAACATCAGGGAGACGTACCAAGGATGCGGATGACAGCGAGTACCGCCAAGCGCTGCTGGAAAACTTGGAGGAAGAGGAACAAGAAAATGAAAGTGAAGCCGACCAGTGGAATGATGCAGACTTTGAGGTGATAGAGATGGACGACGCCAGCCTGTTGACCTCTCCTTCCAAAGCCTCGGTGCCACCTGATGTTGCAGCCAGTGCACTTGCTGCCCACTCAGTGGCCACTCCATTGTCAGCACCCTCAAAAGACACCACAACCCTGGCCCAACCTCTGACTAACAGTCCATCTTTTTCCACAGACTCTCCCAGACGCAAACTCTTATTGTCCCTCAACAGGGAGAAGAAAGACTGATATATTGCACTGCGTCAAAGAATTCGGAGAAGATCCGAGAAGCTAAATCCTGCTCTTCACATCAACCTGAAGCATTTTTTTCTTTGGTGAAAAGATCACACTAGCCAGTTGATTTGCACTTTCTAAATGCCAGTTGCATGTTTGACGTTCCTTATGGCAACACCAAACCTTTTCCGACTCACCACTGTACAGGATTATCTGATATCTCATTTTAGACATTAACTGAGAAATGTCCTGTCAATGACGATCAGCCTTGTTATTGGACACTAATGTATGTTAAGATTTTGGGACTTCTATATCTCTCCTCATTTGTTGTTGATTGATTTACCTCGAATTGAAGGTTTTGTAAATTGTAACCAGCACAATACACTGGTTTTAAGAATTGTGAAAAGATTAAGACTTGTTTTTGTATTGTATGGTTAGATTGGATGTATAAAAAGTTTCATTAATAGTAATATTTTGATGCTGAAGTCTTTCTTGAGCATCCTCCTTTTTATGTTAACAAATAATTTCTATTCAGTCAAATGGATTGCTTGGGAACTACTAAATATTAGCACATTATGGCTTAAATTGTGTGAATTTAATTTAGTTTTGCTTTCGGTATAGACAGACAAGTCACTTCTGGGTTGGACATGATGCAATTTCACAATTTTGCATCAAATCAAATCGATCTGTATTACATTTTTATTGCTTTGTTAACCAATATGTGGAAGAAATCCTACACCGCATACATATTTGACTAATTTGTGAATTACAGTAGTGATGTAAAAACCAAAGGGCCCATTTAAATAGAAACAAGCATTTGTTAAATACATCAACTTTTATTATATCAATATTAAATCTCCACCCACAAATGTTCTTTAAAAACAAAGCACCTTAAGTTTTTACAAGTTTACAAAAACAGGTTACAGATCTCGGAAAGCTCTCGAGTTTTTACATAGGTAGGTAACAATGTCTGGTTTAGAATAGAGAAAGCATTAGAAAAGTTTTTTAAAAGGCAAAAAAAAAAAAAAAAAAAAGTACAATTGTGCACACAGACAATATAAATTATGAACCATATTGCCGAAGTCCAAGTTAAGGCTGATACTGACTTGCTTTTTCTCAGACTTGCCTCTGTAGAGAATGGGCAGACAAAAATAAGCAGGGTATAAAAAACCCTCCAATATTTTAGTTTCTTTTTTTTTCATCAGTGCTCACAGACAGAATTTTGGATCATCATATGCCAGACTTATTTACAAGACACTTTACCAGGGCGGGGCGGAATAATTTCAGTCAAATCATTGCTCCACAAGAATTACAGCCAGTACTGAATCTCCTTGATTTATAAATTGCTACAGTATGAGGTTCAGTTTAGAGAGGATTATGCTGTAAATGTTTGGCCTGTCAATCTGCAGAAATATACCAAATTATTTAACACTCTGACAACAACCATGAAGCAAATTCAAACACAGTGCATTAATATCATCTTCCTCTTTTCTGTATTTAAGGCCTCTTCAATCTCCCTACACTGCAGTCAGAAAGTATTAGATGGAATCTCTCAAAGCTCACGTAGGGGGGAAAAGCACCTTTTCAAACTATGACACAGAAATTGTGCGGAATGGCACAGTGTTAGTAGCACCAGAGTAAAATGAAAGAGGACTCTCAGAACTGCTCCAGTAGCTGGCGAAGGTATGGTCCTCGGGAAAGATGCCGACTGACACGAGACAGCTTGTAGAGTATAGGACAGTCCAGTGAGACACATGGCACCTGACGCTCTGCACTGCCACTGCAACTTCGACATACCTATCAATCAAATAACAACAAAAGATTGATACATGACAAACATGAAGCATATAGCTAGACACTTTTGACCAAATCAGGTCCTCATTGTAGCTTAAGGCCCTTTCGTACATAAAATGTGTTGCAAAAAGTGGTCTTCCACACCAAAAGCTAAAGAAAATTAAGAGTCGGGCTGAAGGAAATGGCATGCCTGCCTGTACAGAGAGTACAACACAAGTTCTCCGCTGCACTGCCATTCCAGGTCTCACAACAAAAGGACAAGACCATTCAGCTCTGCCAATTCACCAATCAAGTAATTTGCATGGTTAAATTTGATCACTGAAGGTAAGCACTGGTAAATAAACTGAGAGTAGATTATTAAAGTGCTTCAGTAAAATTTTAAATATTTATTGAAATTTTGCAGGTTTAATAGTATTCTGTGTTTGTATAAAGTCTGGATATCGTGTTGCGATATCATATTTGGCAGCAGCGGCACTGCATGAGAGCACGAGAAACGCCTGTGGTCTGGATTCTCCTGCTATTAAAAAAGATCGCTATATCATCACATTAATTTGATAATTAAGGGCAGGCTAAAACAGCCCTCAGTCCGACGGCCAGTCCGCGAGTTTAATCTCCGCAACCGCGTGCCTAATGTCGTTCAAGAGGATTCACAAACGGACCAAAGAGCAAACACTAGACTGTGCAGGTAGTACTCATAATAGATAGCAATTGGTTTGTTATGTCAGATGTATTTTGACAAGACTACAATTTTTCAACACGCCAAAGTGGCTAGTGGGAGTGTCTGTATTACCCGCCACGCGTAAAATCCACCCGCATTTGGCGGGGGTTAAAGGGTTAGTTCACCCAAAAATGAAAATTAAGTGATTAATTACTCACCCCCATGCTGTACCAACCCCGTAAGACCTTCGTTCATCTTCGGAACACAAATGAAGATATTTTTGATTAAATTTGAGAGCTGTCTCACTACCACATTGGCTGCCTAAGGGACTGGCTCTTGACGGCCCAGAATGTCAATGAAGAAAATGTTTAAATATTCCAGGTGACTACCGTGGCTCAACTATAAGTTTATCAAGCGACGAGAATACTTTTTGTGCGAAAAAACAAACAAAAATAACGAGTTTATTCGACTATTCCTTTTCTTCCTTGTTGGCCTGAAACGAGACTTCCTTATATTTCCACGACGAAGGTCTTACGGGGTTGGTACAGCATGGGGGTGAGTAATTAATGACTTAATTTTCATTTTTGGGTGAACTAACCCTTTAATGTCAAGCCCTGCACAGAAGGCATTCTGGCAATTTCCTGGCATTTCCCGGGATCAACGCACTGTGTGAAAGGGGCTATAGAGATAATGTGGTATAAAACAAATATCTAAAAAGTCTTGGTGGACAAGTTTTCTTAATCAAAAAGTACTAAATACAGATTAGAGGGCACCATAGCAGAACATCTGCTTAGTGATTAGTTAGAAAAAAAAATCATTTTAATAATCTGAAACTGGTTTTCAAGTAGGCTTTAAGACACAGACCCATACAGTAGCTCTTTCCCAGAAGTTAAAGCCAGATAATCAGAACAGGTCAGTGAACAAACTATGGCATTCATGACTTCTGACCTTTAGGAGCTGGTCTTGCTGGCTTTCCCAAAGCCGCAAGTCTTGGTGTAGGTGAACCACAACACACTGCGGTTCGGCCCGGCATCGCTCACATACTCCCAGCTGTGTCAGCTCATCACAAACTGGGCAATGCAGTGTTGTAAAGTACTGAGAGATGGTGCCCTTTCTTGTGCCCTCATCTCCTCCTCCACCTCCGGCAGAGCTCCAGGCCTTCTGTACCTGTGCAATGAAAACACCAACAAATGACAGTTTACAGCTTACAGTTGCATATGAAAGTATTTTAATATGTAAAAAAAAAAATCTTCTTAAAAAAAAAAGTCTTCTATCCCACCACCAGATGGTGCCTTTATATCAATAACAGCTAGTATGTTTCAGTATCAGAACAGACAAAGAGCAACCGAAAAGTACAAGAACTAGTAGATGCATCCATTAAAGCTGAACAATGTTTCAGTCTCAAGCTTGATCATTCATATTCTGCATTTGCTAAAAGACAAAATGACGTAACTAACCCTTGGCAACTCGTGGTACCAGATGAACACATCTACTCCAATCAGGTTAAAAATCCGTGCAAGTGGTGGCAAGATCTGCTTGGTGATGTAGTAGGTGGCGTTGAGGCGCAGGCTGGGGTCCTGCAGCACCTCTATAGGACGCCGAACCAGCTGTATGAGCGGCACTCCCGGCATCCCATACACAATGACATATGGCACACGCTCACCCACACGTGGCTCCAACCGCCGATCATGTGCCATCATACGCCTAAGACACAGACAGAAAAGAGCACACAAAAAAGGTTTATACAGCAATCTTTGTGGGACATTTTAAGTGAATTTAGATTCAGCCTGGATTCAGAACAAGGAGCTGCATTTTCAACAAAGATAAAATTTCCCTAAACCATACCTCAAATCTAATTTCAACATCTGTTAATGGATGTGTTGCTAAGCAACAGCCTTAGTCTAGCACAATAATAGGCTTGCAGCACGCATGCAGAAAATAAAGCGAGTCCTGAAAGGTCTGCATGTAGTGGTAGTGAGTAGTGTAGGCTAATGTCATCAGTCCAACAAAGCCTTAAATGTGTGCCCTTAACGGGAAGGTAAAGCATTAGAGAGCTCCATAAGCATGGTCACCACAGCTGCACCAATATTTGCTATTGATGGCACCAATATTTGCCAAGTATGTACCTTTCATGTGAATCTGTTTTGTGGGTGAAAAAGGGTGAAGCCTGCATATCTTTGGCTATAGTTAGTCTTTAAATGCAAGACAAAGTCCCAACAGCACCCGTGAACAGAACAAGTACGCCCCTTCACTGAACCTTTCAGTATTTATTCCGAGTTAATAACAGAAAAACAAAAACAAATCAGCCATCTTGTTTCATGAATGTGGATCTGCTACGTAAGGGAAATGTCGACGATTCAATCTTTTTCACAACAAGGACAGAATAGTTTAGAATAGAATTATAAATGTGTCAAAGAGACAATGACACTAACAATATACAGGGGTTGGACAATGAAACTGAAACACCTGGTTTTACAACACAATAATGTGTTAGTATGGTGAGGGCCTCATTTTGCATCCAAATACAGCACCAATTCATCTTGGGAATGACAGATAGAAGTCCTTCACAGTGACCAGAGGGATTATGAGCCGTTCCTCTTCCAGAACAGTGTCCAGGTCACTATATGATGCTGGTGGACTCGCTCCTCCAAAACACCTCAATAATATTTAGATCTGGTGACTCAACGTGGTGATGTTCAACTTCACTTTCATCCTCATCAAACCCTCCTGTCACAAGTCTTGCTGTGTGTGTTGGTGCATGATCATGCTGATACACGGTTTGAGCATCAGGTGCTCATGATCCTCCAGAAGGGTTTGGTAGTCCTCGGCAGTGTCGTGTCCATCAAATACAATCAGGATTGTCATGATATTGGAGCTCAAACCATCACTGATCCACCCGTGCTTCACTCTGAAGATTGGCCGCCAGGCATATAGATGTGAAACCTCCAACATTGGCCAGTGTTTCAGTTTCATTGTCCAACCCCTGTATTACAATGACAGATGTTACTGAAATGTTTTTTTAAACCATTATCGGCCTTTTCGTATAGCTAAATAAATTAAGAGAAATTCTTAATTTAGATTTGTAGACATGCAACTTCTAATAAAGAATAATGCTTGTTGGATTTTGTTTCAAATCAGCGCAATGTGAATTTTTTTTTTTTTTTTTTTGTGAACCAATTCAAAATCACTGGGATGAATCAATTTCCACCACTTTCACCACTATTTTCCACACTAGCCCTCAAAGCGTGATATCACATCCACTAAACTGTGAATTATCAGCATGATTATGCCAGTTTAGTTTAAATATGTAATTATTAAATATTTATTAATTGTAATGTGCCCATTTTCAAAAGTCGCCATTTCCCATGAATTACCAAGACCTTAAATATTACATATTGTAATTTTACTACTGTGAAGTTAATGCATTTACTAATGTTAACTAATGAACCTTATTGTAAAGTGTTACCATGTTGTCAATTAGTAAGTTATGAAATTACCAAAAAGTACCAATAAATTACATAAATGATACGTTGTGTGTAATCTGGGAAGGATTTGCATGCAGATGTGATGTTCATCAGTAAAAAAAAAAAAGTGTGTAAAAAAACAAAAATGGCAAAAGAATTGAATTTATGCCAGCAGCCATATCACCCTGCACCCAAGAGGGCTGAGCCTGGTTAGTACCTTGATGGGAGACCTTCTGAGAAAGCCAGGTTGCTGCTGGAAGAGGTGTTAGTGAGGCCAGCAGGGGGCGCTAACCCTGTGGTCTGTGTGGGTCCTAACACCCCAGTAAAGTGATGGGGACACTATATTTTCAAAACAAAAGAGCCTTCGGATGAGACGTTAAACCGAGGCCCTGACTCTCTGTGGTCACAAAAAAAATCCCAGGAAGTCTTTGAAAGAGTACCCTGGCATCCTGGCCAAATTTTCCCAGTGGCCTCTGTTCATCATGGCCTCCTAATCATCCCCATTTACTGTACACCAATTGGCTTCATCACTCTGTCTCCTCTCCACCAGTAAGCTGTGGTGGGCGTTCTGGCGCAATATGGCTGTTGTTGCATCTGCACACTGGTGGTGGTTGAGGAGATTCCCCCCTCTATGTGAAGCGCTT
This sequence comes from Pimephales promelas, assembly GCF_988280905.1. Lineage (NCBI taxonomy): Eukaryota > Metazoa > Chordata > Actinopteri > Cypriniformes > Leuciscidae > Pimephales > Pimephales promelas. The sequence goes on from NC_142781.1 coordinate 8,468,318, forward strand.
TGAGTGCCGAGAAAGGCACTATATAAATGTAATGAATTATTATTTATTATTATGAATTGTAAAGATTGTAATTAAATGAGCTTGCGAGGGGAATAATTTTGTTTCCAGCCCTTAGTGGTTCCAATGTTATGATCCAAAATGGAAACTGCCTTATAATTTTGCCTATAATACAACACTTGCAACATAGTGAGAAAAATTAAAATCTCACAGTCTACAAAATAACCACTAAAGATGTAAAGGTACACATGTACCTCATATTTTGGAAAATTTCCCAAGCTTTGGTTATTAACCCTTAAGTACAAATGGCTAAAAGGATAAATATGGAAAAAATAACCACTTTTCCTTTAAGGGTGCAATGTGTACCAATTTTGAGTATTTATTAACAGAAATGCAATATGACATCCATAACTATGTTTTCAGTGGTGTATAAAGAACTTACTTAAGCAGTAATGTTTTTATTACCTTAGAATGAGACATTTATATCTACATAACCGCGGGCACCCCCTTCTATAAAGGTCGACATATTGTGACGTCATGTTTCTACCGTAGCCGAACACGAACAAACAGTGCTACAGAACGTGTTTCCTCATTACCTTAAGAGAAGCAGCAGAAAGCTAGAAGTCATAAACACCGTGAGTAGTGACTTTTCCTTTGTCAGTGGTGTAATTGGTAAATATGTAGTTGGACTGTTTCATGTAACTTAGTTCTTCGCCTGTGTTATGGCTTTGCTATGTGGGGATAATGTGATGGTTACGTTTGTGAGACAGCTGATTACTGTTTTATGGTCAATGACAAGACTACTAATGTTACAGGAATTACCAACCCGTCCATCATCGATCTTGGAAGCAAGAGTTTTCAAAATCAGAAAAAAAATCCTATTGTGTGTAGTAAATGGTGTCTAGGGGATGCAGATGCGTGCACGCTGTTACAACAAGGCTTTACGCTAACAAGCTCAGACAGTATTTAGCCAGCTAAACTTTTACTACCCTGTTAATATTATATATTAAGACCCTTGATCCTCACCTGACTATGGCTTTGTAAACTTTATCCATGATGTGGTGTATAATGGACTGTGGTACAGAAACAGTGACAATGTTACACACTCTTGGCTTGCTCTGGCTATTATCTGCTCTCTCAGACGACGATATGTTTGTCCCTTTTTAGCCACCGTAGCTTCTTCGAAAGATAGGGGTGAGCAGTGAGCTGAGCCCTTAGTGCAACTCGCAACCGAACCACTAGATGTCGCTAAAAATCACACACTGCACCTTTAATATCATTGTTTTCAGTGACCTGAAAGTGATCTGTTGACATCTCAGTCATCCGTATTTGGCAGTCACCCTTGTACCCACCTTTCCACACACGGATCTACACTTGCTCACCTGGTCAGTTCCAGAGCAGGGACACAGGACCCTGGCCGATACGACCCGCTGCCGCGGTACTCTTTGGCAAAGATGAGGTCCTGCATGCTGGCTTTGGCCTCCAGCACCTTCACACACTGCCGCTGCACGTACTGCTTCACCTGGCTGATGTCACGCGACTCAAAAAGCAGCTTCAGAGATCGCTCCAGGATCTAACAAAACAAAACTTAATGAAACCCCTTCAACTGACATTCAAGAATCCCATGGCCAATGCATCTGAAGCAGCCAGGCAATAAGTCCATGTACAATCTAGCATCAAGAGGTTTTTGTGGAGTGAATGTACAGGCATGTCACGATAATCTAAAACTGATACAGACTGTGTGAATAGCTGTGTTGTGTTCGCTGCATGTCATTTCTGTTTTCACACAACACAAAATCCATTTGTAGTGCGATTAATGTGTATACTACATATGGATAAAACTGCAACAAACTGCATTATCCAGATTTCACAGAAAAAACGAATACGATTTTTGTTGGAAAAATGTTTTCATGACATATTATTGCTTTAGTCCATCTCAAATCAAGTTTTTCAAGAACATGTAAACAATAATAATATGATAGGACAGCCTGTTCAAGGTAGGAATTGATTTTTTTGGTCCGGCTTCAGTGACATTCTGTTCCTGAAAGATATTTTTTTCTAGAAAAAAAAAGTATATTTTGTCCAAAAAAAAATTGAAGGTTTTACAGACAAACACAAGGAGAACTTAAGAACATGGAGGAATAACACACACACAGACATATATATATATATATATATATATATATATATATATATATATATATATATATATATATATATGTTTACATATTTACATATACATACTGTATATTCAGTATACATATACCTCATATTCAATTGTGCGCTGTATAATGTTTTAAAATTATTAAGTGCCTCAGAGTGCTGCCTGGTCTACATATTTAGATGTATTGTTTATTAAATAACAATTGTGTGTAAGGTTATTTTTCATAATGGGCTCTATGCACGGCAGTATTTCCGGTGAAGGTCTAAGGATGCTCGATAACTTCCGCCAATCGTAGAGTCCAATGCAATGGGCTCTATGCACGGCGGTATTTCTGGTGAAGAATTAGGGATGCTCGATAACTTCCGCCGATCGTAGAGTCCAATGCAATACCGAGAATTTATATTGAATTTTATACTCCATGGTTATACTAAAGAAACGTTAGTCACAAAAACAGATAAAACAGACACCCCTCGTTGTGTTTATGCTTCTTTTTAAAATTATATTAAATAAATATAACTATATATAAAATTACATCTAAACGTATGTACGTTTCGTTTCAATGACGGGAGGACAGTAAATTTTGAAGACTCTGCCATAGTCCCGTTTTCCTCGGTTTTCCTCCGCTTTAATCTCCACAACCGGAAATGGACGAGCATTCTTGCGTTAAATGCGGAACTTATGCGTGCATATAGCCCATAGTAATAATAATATTACGGAATATTAAATAATATATATATATATTTTTTTTTTCATTTTCACGGAATTTAACTTTTTTTTTTTTTTTTTTTAACCAAACTCTGCTTCCCATTACAACTGCAGTGTGACTGACAGGTGGAGCAGTGACATTATCCAGCGAGCAGGCAAAAAGAAAAGAAAAATTGAGGAATGCTAGTTACCTTGGCAACAGCGGGGCAGCCGTCACGACGCACAGTTTCAATGCCTTTGGCATCAAACACTGGGTTTTTCTGATCCAAACTCTCATACATGTATCCAACGTAACGCTTCTTCGTCTGTAAAACGCATGGGAGGTACACCTGCACAAACACACAAGAATGCAGACAGACACAATTAAAAAGCACATTAAACAATCATGTGGCTTAAAATAGCTCTCACAGAGTATACATTCAGACAGACCACGAATAAAGCACTACACAAACCTTCTCAAATTTCAATTTGATGGGTTTAGGGTTGGTGGCAGTGACAGCCTCTGCAATTTCATTACCAATCTTAAATGCCTGTTCCTTAGTTGCTCCTTTCAACAACACAAACATACTAAAAGAGAAAGAGACTTGTATCAGAGACAGCACACAACGGTTTACCAACCAAGCACAAAACTAATTTCCACAGACAAGCAATTTGCCTGTTCACACTGAATGACACTGAACTACTGCACAATGGAACAGTCAATGAGAACATTTTGATGCTGATGTTAATATTGTATGCAATTTTATGAGTTATTTTTACTTTAGTTTTAACACAAACAACACTCTCACGAATCAGATGGGGCAGGGACTTTATCAATCAATCAGAGGGCAGCATACGACAATTGATAAAGTATTAGAGGGATGCAGTGCCTCCACAGCACTATGATTGGCCAGTTAACCTGGTAATACGATATCATGTACACTCTTGGGCAAAAAGAAATAAAAAAATGGGCCATGCCTAAAATGGCTAACCACTAAGGTTTTAAGTGTCTTAATTATTGGTCAAGAAATTAGCTAAATTTAAGCAAATGAACTTTGCTGTCTCAGAAAAACTTCAAATACAGAATGAAGTGTTTGGCAGAATATGGGGAAGTGTGTGTGGAGTGATGGATCACAATGAAAAAAAATCTTTAAAAAAAAAAATAAGTAAAAATATGCTGAGAAATATACTATTAAATGCATCTCTAGCACAGAGTGTCATGTGTGCGGAGCCCTTTGAGCTGCTGATGTTGGTGAGATGCTTCCCTGTCATACAGTCATTTAATGCTTTTATTGCAGAATGGCTTGCTTCCCACAAATTAAAGTTATCTAAAGAGGAATGTTCAGATGTTATTTTTCAACAATTGGATTTTAATAGTTTACAAGATGGGCTTTTGGCTCATAAATTAGTGCTTAATAAAACATATCATACATCACATATTGTATATTATGATCTTTGGTTCTTGACATAAATCTAACTCCAAAAAGATGGTACTCCTCTGCATAGAGTTGATACTAATAACTTGGTGTATGGTTTGACTCTAAACTTTCCTTTAAACCTCACATTAATCATGTCTTACGACAAGTTAATGTTGGAATGAGTATCTTGCATCGATTTTGAAATTGCTTCACTTACAGTGTTCGTAAGAAACTAGTCGCTCAATTAATACTCCCGTTTTTTTATTACTGTGATGTGGTTTATCAGACGGTGTGGTGAGCAGGACGGCCGAGGGACGTGAGAAAAAGTCGCGAGGCTGGTGGTGTGATTGCTAATGAGCAGCACCTGTGAAGCACAGTGGTCTCTCATCTCTCACGAAGGAGCGGAGGCATAAAGGGGAAGCAACGGAGTGGATGATCGAGAGGAACAGGCCTGCTCTTGTTTGTGTTTTATATTTTATTTTGGTAAGCCAGCAGTCGTCCACGAGGGGCTGCTGGCCGGTAGTTATGTTTTATTAGGGTAGCCAGCAGTTCCGTGAGCAGTATTTTGTTTGTTTATTTCACTTGAATAAATGTTTATTTTGATTGTCATCCGGTTCCTGCCTCCTTCTTCCCTGAACCTTGCTTCAAACGGCATTAAAATCTCATCTTGTTTTACTTAATTCGCCATTTAATACAATTTGCAGATTTCTTTTTTTTCCCACTCACCACAGTACAATGTATGTTGCACTTCAGTGGCCACCTTTGAATGTGAGAAGGCAGATGCACTAGCTCCAATTTCTATTTAAATGTATTTACTTTGATTATCCTAGTTTTCTACAACAATACTTTGTACTCTTTTCCTCAAACTATCAAGATCGCATTCCGTCCAGACTTACTTTCTCGTTCCTCGTGTTAAAAAAAACAATTGGTAAGAGATCATTTGTGTTTAAAGCCCTATTAGACTGGAATAATTTACCTATAGATATTAGAGCCATTACTTCACTTAGGTTGTTTAAACAATCTTTATTATTTTATTTGAAAGTAGATTGCACATGCTACCATTGAAACTCTTGTTGTAGTTTTGTGTACTGTTGCTTTATATATATATATATATATATATATATATATATATATATAATTTTTTTTATTGTTTGGTGTCTTCTTGTTGTTTTTTTAATGTATTGTTGTAATTGTGTTGTGTTTTTTTTAAGTTGTAATTGTGTTTCATTGTAAGAACCCTCTCGAAAACGAGATGATACATCTCAAGGGGTTAACCTAATAAATTCTAATAACAAGACAATGCTCTGCCCAAACTGCAAAGACAATCAAGTACTGGCTTGAGAACAAGTCCATCAGGCTTGTTTTTATCTCCTCATGAACTGTTTGAATCTATTAAAATACAACTAAATATTTTAGCATTTTTGGCTAGGCCCAATGTATTTATTTTTTGCCCAAGAGTGTATTAAAACAGTCTGCACATAAGACTGAATGGGTCAAATTGGAGCCAATGGACTAATTATAAAAAATAACACCAACACTTGGTCAGCAACATTGTGGGTGAGGTCACATCTTCATTAAAATGAACCTTAGTATCAAGTTTTATTTCTCTACCTGTCTGTATCTCCATAGACCACACGCGCTCCCCACTTCTTGGTGTCATTGACCATCTTAATGGCTCTCTCCAGAGTCTCTCGGGCCTTGTGCACAATGCTGTCGCCTACCTGGAGTACAAAGAGAAAGACATGTTATCTGGTTTCTTTGGCAGAATAGTAATCTCAAAACACATCCTGTTTAATTTTGGGCATGTGGCATCTTGATTGGTATGGAGCAATGTTGCATGGACAATTTTAATACAATCTAAAATGTCATTTAAATCGGTGGCTTTACTTCAGGAGCCAGATTTAATATTAGACATCAAGTGCCAATTAATACAGTACCAAAATTGGTTTAAAACCAAATGAAGTATTTAAGTGTAATAATATTAACCATGAACCCCATAGGCCAAATCATATGCTAATTTAAGACAATAGCTGCTAAGAGAATTCAGTTTGAGTGTTCAGTCTGTAATATTGTCTTGAATTTCAATGGTTTCAGCAAGCAAAATTTTACTGCACAAAACCATTTTTTTTTTAAGTAATAATTTTAAAAGGTGATAAGCCTATTTATTTTGCTATCATAATGATTAAGGACATGGTTAGTTAGCAAGGACATGGTTAGCAATACATTCTTTGCATCTAGCATTCTTTTTCCTATCTCATCTGTAATCACATTAGACACGTAACTCATTTTTGGGTGGAGAACCACTGATTTTAAATGCCAGGTTACAGCATGTACCTCAACGCTGGGCATTCGTCCTGAGAAGTTGGCAGCAGTGTAACCAAATGTGACATTTGCAATAAGTTTGAGGCCGAGCTGCCTGGCATCCAGAAGGCGCATCAGAGCTTTGTCGTTCTTGTACGCCTTCATGGACTGCTTCACCATGATCCTGGTCTTCAAAATCTCCTCCAGCATCCGTGGAAGTACACCCCTCCGCACTGATGACTGAGCACACACAAACCGTGAGCACAACCGACAACACTGCCATTGTAAGAAATATTACAAATAAATGTTACTAGAAAATCGACGGTTTTTGCTCTAAAATCGGGCTGGATGAAATGATGTGACTGTGACTGCACATCTGTTGTACATTATATCAATCTCTGCTCATAGAATGACCTTTATGATGCTTGGTAACCAAAAGCAGAATTGTATATAGTGATTATTATTCACAATATTCTAATTGTTCCTTAGAATTATTAATTATCCAATTAATAGAATTATTATTATCTAATTATTCCTACACCCTCGTATATTTTATCATATTTTAGTCGCTACTGTTTTATAACAGCAATACGCCATAAGAAAATGTTGGTTAACTTTGTTGTCTAGTGGCAATTTTGGAAGTCCTCATATTTTCAATATGGAAGTTTCATATACTATTATTCAAAAATAGTAAGCAGTATACACTATAAATCATATAGCAAGTAGCAAGCTAGTATTCCCTTTCAACTCTTGATTTAAATGGCTCATTTCATGAGGATCATTCAGTATTTAAAAGAAAAGGTTTAACAGTGGTGTAATCACAGAAATACCTTAACAAATGCGACACCATTGGGAGAAATGGTGATGTCATTTCTGAGCTGGTATAGAAGGTCAGGAGGGACTCTGAGGGATGTACAACCAAACCTGAACTCATCGCACCTGAGAGTGGAATAGATAAACATTTATGAACCACACAACACAACAGACACTATGTCTAATGTAGTTTTACTCTAAATCCAAAAGCATGCTTACGTTCCGAGGTTCTCGACATGGCCAAGGCAGGTGGAGTAACAGTAATTGTAGGCAATGATGATGGATGGATACAGTGACTGGAAATCTAACACAATAACCGAGTTGCTATAGAAACGCGACTCTGGCTCCATGACCAGTGGGATGCACTGTGGGGCCCTTTGCTGGGCGCGCTGCTGTGTGCTCGGGGTCACTGGGATGTAATTCAATGGCTTCGCAATCCTTAACATCATTGATTCCACACGGTACTGCAAGAGGAGGAAAAAGATTAACTACAAAAAGCATTTATGGATGTAATAATCAAAAAAAATTTATATAGTATACATCGGTGAATCTCTCTTTTTCAAGAATCAAAGAATACTGTTTTTTTTTTAAATACACAACTTAATCTATAATTTTCCAGAAAGAAAGAAAAAAAGAAAGTAAGGAAGGAAGGAAGGAAGGAAGAAAGGAAGGAAATCTTTCAATTGCTATGTCCACACTGCTTGCAAGCAACTAGTATACTTTATAACAACAGCAGTCTTAAAGGAGTAGTTCACTTTTTAAAAAAACCTTTGCCGATAATTTACTCACCCCCATGTCATCCAAGATATCCATGTCATTCTTTCTTCAGTCGAAAAGAAACTAAGGGTTTGATGAAAACATTCCAGCATTTTGCTCCATATAATGGACTTCAATGGGAACAAAACGGTTCAAGGTCCAAAAAACAGTTTCAGTGCAAACTGCAATCTGTTCAAAGGGCTTTAAATGATTCCAGACAATGAATAAGGGTCTCATCAAGTTTAAGTTTTATAAGCTCAAATGGTCGCATTGCTCTGTTCTGTGATGTATGTTCATGACTCTCCAGTTCGAACTCGTTTATCAAAATGAACAAATCTTTTTTCGTGTCATTTGGTTCATTAAACGAACGAAATTAACGCGTTAACTGGAAAAGATTTGTTGATTTTGATGAACGAGTTTGAACAGGAGAGTCACGAACGCGCATCACAAAACAGAGGCGACCATTTGAGCTTATAAAACTTAAACTTCGTTATTTTAATTTTATTTATTTTATTAAATCTTCCATTTATGTCCAAAATACTAGAAAAAGTTGTGTCCGCTCAATTGTGCTCTTTTTTGCAAGAAAATGATATCCAGTCAGGATTCAGACCGCATCATAGTACAGAAACTGCGCTAGTTAAAATTACAAATGATTTACTTTTAGCTTCTGACCAAGGCTGTATCTCAATACTAGCCCTACTTGATCTTAGCGCTGCGTTCGACACCATAGATCATAAAATACTCTTGGATCGACTACAAAACTACACTGGTGTTCAGGGACAGGCATTAAGCTGGTTTAGATCGTACTTATCGGACCGTTATCATTTTGTCTGTTTAAATGGGAAAAAAAATCAAAGATAACGTCAGTAGACTATGGAGTACCGCAAGGATCGGTTTTAGGCCCTCTGCTATTCTCAATATATATGCTGCCACTTGGTAATATTATAAGAAAACATGGAATTAATTTCCACTGTTACGCTGACGAGTGACGACACTCAATTATATTGTGGTGAGGGGGGCGTGGTTGGCACGCTGTCTGCACGGAGAGATGAGTCAAGGGGCTGTGCGGTGAGTAAGTGGATTAAGGACAATTGATAACACCTGTGTCTGATTCCAGTGATTGGTGTGGAGAGACGGTTAAAGCCAGCACAGTGGGAGAAGAACGGGGAGAGAGAAAGGACTGGGACTTGTGCAGCGATCGAGTGGAAAGAGTGTTGGAGAAAGCAAGGAGAGCTAAATCAGCGTGGAAAGAGTTTGATTGAAGTTGTGCTGTGCTGTAGAGAAACTACGGTGAACGCGCTTTGTGCGCACCTTTTGTTTTGTTTGATTCTGAGTTAATAAAGTCTGTACAAGTCCCAGTATCGCCGACCCTGTCTCCTTCTTCCTATACCTCTACTAAGAACTGTATTACACTGGTGCCGAAAACCCGGGAAGAAGGAGTCTGCCGCCGCCATGCAGAGCCCGTCAGGATCGCCATTTGCGGAAATCATTCAGTCACTCGCGGCTCTTCAGCGCGACCAACATCAAGCCCTGCTGAGCATGAAGGAAGAACAGGATCAGCGCTTCCAGGCGCTGCTCCAAGGCCAGCAGGAAGACCGCGAGTTGTTCCGGAGCTGCCTCGGCCGGGAGATTCCGGCCACTCCCCCACCAGCATCAGCCTCGGCCACACCATTGACCCTCGGGAAGATGGGTCCACAGGACGACCCGGAGGCGTTCCTGGACCTTTTCGAGAGGTCGGCCGAGGCCCGGGAGTGGCCCAAAGAAGACTGGCCGTTGCGTCTCATCCTGCTGTTGTCCGGTGAGTCCCAGATCGCCGCCCACCAACTGCCAGTCTCGAATCTCCTGGTCTACGACGACCTAAAGCGCGCCATCATTCAGCGGGTCGGCCGAACCGCCGAACAGCACCGACAACGCTTTAGGTCCCTGACCTTAGAAGAGGCCGGCCGGCCCTTCGTGTTGGCGCAACAGCTCCGGGACTCCTGCCGCAAATGGCTGATGGCCGAGGGTAGCGACGTCGAGAAGATAATCAATCAAGTGGTGCTGGAGCAGTTCGTGGGGAAGCTTCCAAAGAGAACTGCCCAATGGGTCCAGTGCCACCGCCCGACGTCGCTGGACCAGGCCATCCAACTGGCGGAGGATCACATGGTGGCGTGCTCGGGGGTCGGCGAATCCCTCCCATCGGTCTCTCTCTCTCCCTCTCTCTCTCTCTCTCTCTCTCCTAAACCTCTCCCCGCTCCCAGGTCTCGAGGGGGCCTGGTGCCCCGCCCAGCGCCGCGGTGGAAGGCTGGCTGGCCGACGGATAGCGGTGCCGCGGGGAGAACGGGTCCGCGGGGGCCGACCGTGGGGGACACATCCACCCTGGTTCCGGGGACAGCCCTCTCCCCACGTCAATCCCTTGGCCCCCTTCCCTCCGCTGGGGCAGCGGTAAAGCCTGGGCCGGCTTGTTGGCGCTGTGGGGACCCGGACCACTTTATTGACCGGTGTCCAGTGATTGAGGTGGGGACCCTGGTCCGGATCCCCGACGCGCCAACGGCCGCCCCCGATCAAGCTGGCCTGTACCAGATACCCGTGAGTATAAAGGGGGGTACTTATCAGGCTTTGGTGGATTCGGGTTGTAACCAGACCTCTATTCATCAAAGCCTGATTCGATCCGGAGCATTGGATAAAAGCCGCGTGGTTAGGGTTCGGTGTGTGCACGGGGTGGTGGAGAGTTATCCCTTAATGTCCGTCGCGGTTCTATTTCGGGGACAAAAACATAGTGTGGAGGTGGCAGTTAACCCGCGCCTCCAGCATCCGCTGATTTTGGGAACTGATTGGCCAGGTTTTGCGAAACTATTGGGGATTTTATGTGCGGATGCCTCTTGGGAAACGAAGCAGCGGGGGAAGACAGCGGTGGTGCAGGTGGGGGATGCTGTCCCGGGACCTCTGGGTGCTGCTGCAGGGGAAGAGAGAGCTTTAGAGAGAAATCTCCTCTCTGAGCGCGATGATTTTCCCCTGGAGCAGTCCCAGGATGAAACGCTCAAACATGCATTTGGTTCGGTCCGTTCCATCGACGGACAGCTACTCCACCCGGACCAACCGCTCTCGTACCCCTATTTTTGCGTGATTAAAGATCGGTTGTATCGGGTGACCCAAGACGCCCAGACAAAGGAAGATACAACCCAGTTGTTAGTGCCAAGGAGCCGCCGGGAAATGCTTTTCCAGGCGGCTCATTGTAATCCGATGGCCGGACATTTAGGGCAACGGGCGACACTAAACCGTCTCGTGGCCCGATTCTTCTGGCCGGGCATTCACGAGAATGTGCGCAGGTGGTGCGCGTCTTGTCGTGAATGCCAGTTGGTGAATCCACCGGCCAATCCAAAAGCACCCTTGTGCCCCCTTCCACTGATGCAGGTCCCCTTCGAACGAATTGGTATGGACCTCGTCGGGCCATTAGAACGGTCAGCACGAGGGCATCGTTTTGCGTTAGTCTTGGTGGATTACGCAACACGATATCCGGAGGCAGTTCCGCTCCGCAACATCTCGGCTAAGAGTGTGGCAAGCGCGCTGTTCTCATTAATCTCCCGGGTGGGGATCCCTAAGGAGATCCTCACCGATCAAGGCACGGCGTTTATGTCACGGACGGTTCGCGAACTGTATGAATTACTGGGCATTAAATCGATTCGTACCAGCGTCTATCACCCACAAACGGATGGTCTGGTCGAACGTTTTAATCGCACGTTAAAAACCATGATTCGTAAGTTCGTTCACGAAGACGCCAAAAATTGGGACAAGTGGCTGGAACCCCTATTGTTTGCTGTACGCGAGGTCCCCCAAGCCTCCACGGGGTTTTCCCCCTTCGAGCTTCTCTTCGGTCGTCAGCCTCGTGGGGTGTTAGACGTGCTGAGGGAGACTTGGGAGGACGGACCGTCTGCTAGTAAGAACGAAATTCAGTATGTCCTGGACCTGAGAACAAAACTCCACACCCTGGGGCGGCTATCATTGGAGAATTTGTTACAGGCTCAGAACAGACAGAGACAGCAGTACAATAGGGGGGCTAGACTCCGACAATTTTCACCGGGAGATAAAGTGCTTGTATTACTCCCCACGTCCAGCTCGAAATTACTTGCAAAGTGGCAAGGGCCCTTTGAGGTCACACGGCGAGTCGGGGATCTCAACTATGAGGTAATTCGAACAGACAGGGGCGGGGGACGTCAGACGTACCACCTCAACCTACTAAAAAAGTGGGTTGAGGCGGAGGCAGTGATGCTGGCGACGGTGGTGAGTGGGGAGGAGGACCTCGGGCCAGAGGCGAGGGTTAAATCTCAGTCCTTCTCTCTGGCTCCATCTGGTGACCATCTCTCGCCCTCACAGCTCACTGATATTAAAAGGGTACAAGCGGAGTTTTCTGACGTGTTCTCGCCCCTGCCTGGTCGAACGAATCTCATTCAGCACCACGTTGAGACAGATCCGGGGGTCGTTGTGCGTTGCCGTCCGTATCGATTACCTGAACACAAGAAGAAAACGGTTCAGGCCGAATTAGAAACCATGCTGGACATGGGGGTAATAGAAGAGTCCAACAGTGACTGGGCCAGCCCGATAGTTTTAGTTCCAAAACCTGACGGCTCGGTTCGATTCTGTGTGGACTATAGAAAGGTGAACGCGGTGTCCAAATTCGATGCTTATCCAATGCCGAGGATTGACGAATTGCTTGATCGGCTTGGCTCTGCTCGCTTTTATTCGACGCTGGACTTAACAAAGGGGTATTGGCAGATCCCCTTATCTCCAATGTCCAAAGAAAAGACAGCTTTTACCACGCCGTTCGGGTTACACCAATTCGTCACGCTTCCGTTCGGGTTGTTCGGGGCACCGGCGACTTTTCAGCGTTTGATGGACAGAATCCTCCGGCCGCATGCTGCGTATGCCGCAGCGTATCTGGATGACATTATCATCTATAGCAATGATTGGCAGCGGCATATGCAGTATTTGCGTGCTGTCCTGAAAACGCTGAGAAGGGCCGGGCTCACGGCGAACCCGAAGAAGTGTGCAATTGGGCGGGTAGAAGTAAGGTATCTGGGCTTCCACTTGGGTCACGGGCAGGTGCGTCCCCAAATTGATAAGACAGCAGCGGTTGCAACCTGTCCGAGTCCTAAGACCAAAAAGGAGGTTAGACAGTTCCTGGGGCTAGCGGGATACTATAGACGATTTGTGCCTAATTATTCGGACCTCGCTAGCCCGCTGACTGATCTGACTAAAAAGGGCGCTCCAGATACGGTCCAGTGGACGGAGCAGTGCCAGCAGGCTTTTACCCAGATAAAGGCTGCTCTGTGCGGGGGACCGCTTTTACATGCTCCTGACTTTTCTCTCCCTTTTATCCTGCAGACAGATGCATCGGATAGGGGCTTGGGCGCGGTCCTGTCCCAGGAGGTGGAGGGGGAGGAACGGCCGGTGCTGTACATCAGTCGGAAGCTCTCTAAGAGAGAGACGATGTACAGCACCATTGAGAAGGAGTGTTTGGCCATCCGCTGGGCTGTCCTCACCCTCCGCTACTACCTCCTGGGACGGGAGTTCACCCTGTGTTCGGACCACGCTCCCTTGCAGTGGCTCCACCGCATGAAAGATACCAACGCGCGGATCACCCGTTGGTATCTGGCGTTACAACCTTTTAAGTTTCAGGTGGTCCACAGGCCGGGGGCGCAGATGGCTGTGGCCGACTTCCTCTCCAGGAGGGGGAGGGGGGGGGGGCTGCAGGCCGGACGGTTCCCCGGCCTGAGTCGGGCGGTGGGGGTATGTGGTGAGGGGGGCGTGGTTGGCACGCTGTCTGCACGGAGAGATGAGTCAAGGGGCTGTGCGGTGAGTAAGTGGATCAAGGACAATTGATAACACCTGTGTCTGATTCCAGTGATTGGTGTGGAGAGACGGTTAAAGCCAGCACAGTGGGAGAAGAACGGGGAGAGAGAAAGGACTGGGACTTGTGCAGCGATCGAGTGGAAAGAGTGTTGGAGAAAGCAAGGAGAGCTAAATCAGCGTGGAAAGAGTTTGATTGAAGTTGTGCTGTGCTGTAGAGAAACTACGGTGAACGCGCTTTGTGCGCACCTTTTGTTTTGTTTGATTCTGAGTTAATAAAGTCTGTACAAGTCCCAGTATCGCCGACCCTGTCTCCTTCTTCCTATACCTCTACTAAGAACTGTATTACATATATATTTCATCGCGACCAGATGAAAACACTAACTCATCTAAAATAACAGAGTGTCTCAAAGATATAAAATGCTGGATGACGCGTAATTTCCTGCTATTAAATTCAGATAAAACGGAGGTATTACTTATTGGTCCAAAAAACTACTCACAAAACCTCTCACAATACAACTTTAATATAGACGGATGTCCTGTTACTTTATCCACTACAGTAAAAGACCTGGGTGTTATACTAGACCGCAACTTGTCTTTCGAAAATTATATTTCATATGTTACAAGAACAGCCTTTTTCCACCTTAGAAACATTGCTAAGCTACGTAACATGCTATCTATTTCTGATGCAGAAAAATTAGTTCACGCATTCATGACCTCGAGACTAGATTACTGTAATGCTTTATTAGCCGGTTGTCCTGCATCCTCAATAAACAAGCTACAGTTAGTACAAAATGCAGCTGCTAGAGTTCTTACTAGGTCAAGAAAATATGATCATATAACACCGATTTTATCATCTCTACACTGGTTACCAATTAAGTTCCGTATCAATTACAAAATACTACTACTAACCTATAAAGGCCTAAATGGTTTAGCTCCTATGTACTTAACGGACCTTCTCTCGCCCTACAATCCACCGCGTTCCTTAAAGGGACTCTGTGTAGATTTTTAGGTATTTTATTATCTGAAATCAATATTTTTATTCATAAATATGTCCTCAATGGTGTACAAATACCTCTGCAAATTATCTGACTTATCCTCGTAAATGAAGAATTTATTATCTTTATGTACATGGGACGGGTAGGTTCACGGAGGCTTCCATGTCCGTTCCGCCATCTTGAAAACTATAATAGCAGAGAGGGTCAAAAAGTACCACCAGCCAAACGCGTTTCCACAACGCGTTTTCGTTCAGACTCAGAGCCATCGTCACGTCACATTGAGAGGCGCATTCCCTGCAAGTTTAAACGGCTGCATTGCACTCCTATGATTGCTGATTGCTCTTTTGCTCTATTATTTGTTGCGGACCATATGCCGAGTCACAGGAGAATGCATCCTCCTCGCAAAAAAAGGCCAGACTTGAAAGAAAAAGGAAACGTGACCGGAGATTGCAAAAAACAAGGCCATTCATTTTTCCGTCATAAAATTAATCGGATATGGTTCGATTTTCTGCGTTTTTCGCATCCAGAGCCAGCATTTTGAGAGGTCTTTTGACAATTCAGGGCCGGGGGAGCTCGTCCTCAAATCATTGAACATTATGCGCCGTGCTTTCAGTTTCGGTTTTCAATTCGATCAAGTAAATGTTCTCTTCTCTATATTGGATTATGAAATTAATAAACCTCCCCTTTCAATCAGATTGAAATTTAGGATCGAATAAGGTGTGATTGAGCAGCCTATTCGATAACTAATGTATTATTTGGGCACAATATACACAATAAATACACAATAACAGCCTAGCTGTTCTGTCTGCCCAGCGCTTCCACAGGGCCGCGCGCGGGTGTGTGTGTGTGTGTGTGTGTGTTTGTGTGTGTCCATACCTGGTCCATACCAGACACACTGCCAGTCTCCGTTCAGAATCGATTGGTTCACGGAAATTGGTGCTCTTGTTTTTAATATGTGGCTCCAGAATCCCTAGCAAAGCATCAAACTGTCCCGCTGACATTCTGAGGTAAATTTTGAATCGCTCAGGATAAATTCGCAACTTCTTGATAATGAACTCCTTCCTCTCGGCGCAATTTCAGGATTGGATGGATATTTTCTATTTCTTCTCTTTTCAATATGAGAGAGGGCAAAAATCATCCTCACTGCTTGACGAATCCATTTGGCATTTTTGCGTTTTTTCCCGCAAAGGTTTAATAAATACACAACGGACTCGGTGTGCAAGGTTTCTATGCGTGACGAATTTTTAGGCTGACGTACAGGAAAATACGCATACGAAAATTTCGTACTCAGTGTGCAATGGCCTTAAAGATCGGGATAGCGTTTTCAACCGTGGAAATAGCTAATGCAGCAGAAAGATTTCAGAAGAGACGCTGAAGTTGCCTGCTTTCTCCTCGACAGGTTAGTCAATGTTACAGTCTGACTTAATTTTTTTGTCATTGCTTGGTTGTGTACTTTATTATATAGACAGTATAACATTTATAGGTAAAAAAGTTAAACAAGGTCTTTGATGAATAGCAGCTATTGACTACTTTACTCGCAGCTATTGTGAAGGAAGGTGCTAAAAACAAGGTTTGTAAGTTAATTCTTTATAACCTATAAATTCAGTAAGAATATAGAGATAATGATTGTAAGAAAATATTGCTCTCTGTAAGATTTTCTATAGCTTTCCTTTTATATATAAATGATCAATTAGCTAAAATTGTGATTTTGCTATGTGGATAAGATTGTACAGAGAATTAAAATTAATTTATACAGCTAGACACATAAATTGTACACATAAGTTAACACATAAGTTGCTGTTTTTTTTTTTAAGTTACAAACCTGTTCACCCGGAGAAAAACTCGATGAAGTGTTACTACAAGACATCCTGTCATAGCATTTTTGGTACATAACGGCAACCGTAGATGCAATACGCACTTGAAAATGCGAGGCGCTGGAGAGCAAAATTCGTTTGAATGCAAAATACTATTTAGCCACTAGATGGGGGTATTTCCTACACAGAGTCCCTTTAAGATCACTAAATTCAAGGCTTCTGGTCATCTCCTAGGATATCGAAGTCCAGTAAAGGACGGAGGGCGTTCTCGCATTTAGCTCCAAAACTCTGGAATAGCCTTCCAGATACGGTCCAAGGCTCTGACTCGCTGACACAGTTTAAAACTAGATTAAAGACGGATCTCTTTAAAAAGCAAGCATTATGTGAATGCTTGACTAGTCCTCTGTTATGCCATACGGAACCGTTTGCCACTGAAACGCATTTCCACGACAGTGGGGCTCGACAGCCTTAGTCAAACGGGTCGGCGCGTATGGTTGGGTTGCGGAGAGTTCAGGTTACGGAGAGTTTGTGAGATAGTGGTTTTCTAACACCGACTCCCGTATAATGGAAATCATTATGAACATCAGCTATGCTAATTATTTCCCATCTGCCTTTCTGCTGTTATCTCGGGACGCTTGTCCCGAGAAAAATGGCGTTCGTCAGGTCCAGTTTTGTATCCAGCCTCTCACGGGGATTTCGGATGCCCCAACGCCTGTGATGAGAGGACCAACGCCTGTGAAGAGACGACTCAACGCCTGCGATATGTTATGGCGCCGTTTTATACATAAACAATATTTATATTTAATATTTATATATAAACAATATGAATGTAAGCCAGAGGAGAACTGGCCCCCGACTGAGCCTGGGTTCTCCCAAGGTTTTTTCTCCATCCAATCTGATGGAGTTTTGGTTTCTTGACACTGTCGCCTTGCTTTTGGCTTGCTCAGTTGGGGTTATTTAGTGTTTAGCAATGTTGTTGATCTGTGTTGTACTACTTTCATGTTATCACTGTGAAGCTGCTTTGATACAATCTGTATTGTGAAAAGCGCTATATAAATAAATGTGACTTGACTTGACTTTTTTAAAATGAGCGATTGTTTCATCTTAATCAAGTCCTTTTAGTGGCTTTGGACCTTGAACCGTTTGGTTCCCTTTGAAGTCCATTATATGGAGAAAAATCCTCAAATGTTTTCATCAAAAACCTTCATTTCTTTTCGACTGAAGAAAGAATGACATGGGTATCTTGGATGACATGGGGGTGAGTAAATTATCAGCAAAAGTTTTTTTTTTAAAGTGAACTACTTCTGGGATACGTGACTGGAATACGTTTCACAACTTTGTTTTGTTTTTTTTTTAAAAGAAAATAATACTTTTTTACTCATCAATTATGCATTAAATGGATAAAAAAGTTACAGTAAAGACAATGACTAAACCAATGATTTGGTAATCCTCCTAATTCCAGTGTTCTCTTTTGTGAAAAGAAACAAGTTTCCTGACAGTTCTCTGTCAAGTTGTTTCTATTGTTGTCAGCATTAAGTATGAAAAGGCATCTGTGTGCTGTGACAGGTTTTAGATGGATGATTACCTGTGAGCCCCTGGTTAGCACATGGTAGAACTGAATTCCAAACACGCGAGCCAGCTCACTTGTCCTACCAATAATGTCCTGCTGCTGGAGTAACTGGACTATACCACACACACGGCTCACATAATGATCCACCACTTTCCACCTGACCCAAATGAAATCAAGAGATAGATATCAGAGTATGGAGGGCAAAAAAACACGTTATTTTGTTTGTATGACCAGTAAACGTTATTAAATGTCACATGCACACTAAGAATATTGTATCCCATAATGCAATGTGCCCAACTTGACCTTACATTTCAGTGTGAAAAATCAGCTTCAAGTAATATCAGCAGTAATGTATAACATCTATTTATTTGACATTGACACATTACCTTAATGACATTTAGTCATTAAATGAAAATGTGCCATTTGTCTAAACTGCACATTTGTAAACAACCAAGGTTGACCACAGTGCTGAACATTTAGCATAATTTCAGACACAGTTGTAAAAACATGGGCAACAACAAGCAAGTAATTAAAACAATAAACAGACAAGAAAACTATACAAGGTGCAACTGTCAAGCAGGTGTAAATGCCAATGAATAAAAAAGTGCATCTTAAGTCGTGATATAAAAATGTGCAGGCTAGGGGCTAATCTGACGTGCAGAGGCAGATCATTCCACAACCTTGGGGCCACAACTGAAAATGCTCGATCACCCCTATTTTTGAGCCGCGTACTAGGGACAGAAAAGAGTAGCTGGTCAGCAGACCTTAATGACCTCGGAGGAGCGTGTATCTTCAGTAGTTTGAGATATAAACTGGGGCTTGACCATTAAGAGATTTAAAAACAAACAACAGAATCTGAAAATGTATTCTAAAACAAACTGGTAGCCAATATAGGGAGTCAATAACAGGCGCAATGTGATCTCGTTTTCGTGTTCCGGTTAGGACTCGAGCAGCAGCATTTTGAACCATTTGTAATCTGGAGAGGGAGGTCTGGTTAATGCCCACATAAGGCATTACAATAGTCCAGACGAGTTGTAATAAAAGCATGTATAACCCTCTCAAAATCCGTAAATGATAAAAATGGCTTCAGTTTGGTAAGCAGTCTAAGTTGAAAGAAACTGGCTCTTACAACGGAATTTATCTGCTTATCAAGTCGAAAATCACCAGTTTTGGCGGCCAGTCTTTCTGGTTTTTACGGACTAACTTAATTTAGATGCACGCCGATAGGCGGCAGCATTCAGACGGTCCCGTGTGTATTTGTTTTGTGCTTTAAAGAAATTTGCAGCGTTGAGCATTGTAGAAAAATCACAGAGAAATCTATTGAGTGCATAAAAGCAGTGTCTGTAGAGTTTTCTTTCAGGGCAAGTGTAGACATGATGTAGATATGAGATTCATTGTGCGTCTTTGATAACATTTGATATGATAAAATATTTTGAATTCTTTAAAAATGCTAAACAAAAGTTGTTTTCTTTTATTATTTTTTTTAATTAGCTTTTGATTATGGCGTCTTAAAGGAGATTTTCAAATAATGATTTTTGCTCAGTACCCATGCGGCGCCCTATTTAGCACATATACTGCAAACCCCATTGTTGTGCCCCTGCAGTTATGCTACAGTTGCAGTAATCAGTATGCTATTCTGAAGTTAGCTTTAGTTAAAAGATGAATGGATAAATTATGTTCCAAGGAACAACTCTGCAATAAGACCAGTAATTGGCATCAGACGGATGTGAGATCCATTCTCACCTATGCAGGTGTGTGTTGTGGTCAAACCAGTCAGAGAGTGTGCGAGGGGTGTAGAGAGGAAAACGCTGATGCAGGAGGTGGAAAGCCACATTCTCAAAAGTGTAGTTATTCAACGCAGCCTGCAAACATACAGGAATTGATTAAAAGGAAAATACTCAGATAACTCTCTGTGTTAGCTCAAGCATTCTGGGAGAATGAATTTGAAGTAAACCTCAGTCTTCATAACTCTCCACAAGTTGAGGACAATACGTCCAATAATATGGATTTCCGTCATAGTGTCTGCACCATATTCATCTTTTTCTGCCAAGAACCGATTCTCCTTTGAATCTCCTGTAATAGTAATGACATAAAATAAAACATTTGAGAAATGGGATACGGGGAAAAGTGAATACATGACCTCGGCTTTTAAAGGTGGCATATGTAATAATTGAGGTAACAATATACGAAAAATGAGCTACACGCATCAAAAGAATGAGAAGAAATAAGTGCAAAGATGTCATTAAAAAACTGACAAGTTATAGTGCTGCCGAGATATTAACCTGAATTAGCATGCTAAATTACTAGCCCCGGCCCGGCAGGTATCGTAATACCAGTTCCGGCCATGGGAGGCGGTATGCGGACGGGCAACGTTAGCACCAGCCAAACTGCAATAGACGAGTGAGTCGCGCTCGCGCCGTCTTGTGTGTACTTGAACCTGATGTCAGTCGTGTGGAAATACAGCCAATTACTACATTTCAGTTCAGGGAAGAGTTCAAAAAATGATTGGTCGACATTATGCATGAGGAATACATTTTGGTAAGTTGTAGCATACTGTATCTTTCACCAGTGTTCGTGTTCTTTTTCCAGCTAGTAGAGACGATCGGTTCACGTGCGCTAGGGATCTGTAGTGTAACATGTACAAGCGCCAAAACGGTATTTATTCTTTGAATTGCGTAATATAATTGACAGAATCTGAGAGCATAACTAACCTGCTTGCTAAGTGTCAATTGCGTGTGTCTCACGGTGAATTCACGGCGCTAGCTTGATCAACATCAGCGAATGCTGTCTGTCAAATTAATTCACTAACAATAAAAGTGTAATATGAACAAAACGAATACCATAAACTTCAAATAATTGCCCAAGCTTTTATTTTCCCATACCGTCGAAATGCACCAGCTTGTTTTGAGATCTATGAGGCGGTCTTCATCATTTAGTGTTGAGATTCATAGTGTTTAGTTTAGTTCACTCTAGTGTTTAGTTCATTGAGTCTCTGATCTCTAAAAATCTCCAAATGTTCCACGTGAAACTGCGGTCTTCCAACCTTTTACTATCATGTCAAATGATTTGAATAACATGCGCGATGGTAGGAGCACAAGTCATTTTTTGGAGGTATACTTCCCCCCATCTGTTATGGAATATGGAGTAGGATTTGATTTATGATGTTAGATGGCACCTTTAAATATTAATAAGTGTGTTTTCACTGGCCCTTTTCACACTTGGCAGTTCTGATCATAAGTGCTCAGTAGTTTGTGTGTGTGTGTGTGTGTGTGTGTGTGTGTGTGTGTGTGTGTGTGTGTGTGTGTGTGTGTGTGTGACAGGGCAGAAGTTGTCAGGAGGAAATTGCAATAACAAAGGTGAAGCCAAGTCGATTTTAAAAGATGTACGAATAATGTGCTTTTGCTTATACTTGCTCTCCAAGCCAGAACCCCTTGTGATAAAATGTAAACAGTTGCAAGGACAATGCATTTTTCTTTTCTTTAGTTTCTTTACCCATATTTATTTTTTATCTCTTTAAGTTAGATGTGTTCACAATCAGCCTGATGGAGAGACGACTCTTTCTTTTCTTTTTTGGTTTTGAGCTTGCACTACTCAATCTTACTAGTTTGTAAGTAAACACTCTTGCTTTAGTAGCAAAACTAGTATAGAGTCTTTAATGCCCTTTTCAATGGTATCAGTGTGTATACATGGACAGCAACATTAAAGTGCATTTAACACCTGGTAATATTTTGTAGAACATGCATCCACTTGAGTCTAGATTGCCCCTATTTACAACACTCACTACATCAGGGTATTACACCTGTTAATAAATGTCAAATAAGTCAACAAAAAAAACGTATAAAAAAAGTATATAAAAAAAAAACTTGCAGCAAGCAAGAAAGTGATGCACACACAAAGCCCAACTGTTCGACATCTTAAAACACTAATCCTAAATCTCTTATATGTCAGTATAGTATTGTATCATAACTACTCATGTGATTGTAAAGACTATTATAACAAATATATACTCTATAGCAAAAGCAATACTTCATTTAAACACAACAGAGGGCACTAAACAAGTTGCGGACCGCTAACTAAGCGAACCGTACCTGGCACACGAGAGAGCTGCTGGCACAGGTCCACCCCGAGGGTTGAAGCGCGCTGCAGGAGGTAACCCCAAGAGTGCATCTGGACCTCATAGCCAACCAGAATGTCTGGGTCAAACCTGCGGGAAGGTAGTGTGTTATGAGTGTTTTTGCTGTACAAGGTCTAGAGCTCATCATTATCCTCCTTTCAGATCAAGTAAGAAAAAAGTGCTCACCCTTATGCATTTCAAACCAGTATGTTGTTGTTTTTTTCTGCTGAACAGTAAAGGAGAGGACAGAGGAATTTCTTTCCATATGACAAAAAAGAAGCTCCCCTTATGTGTGAACTTTGTCTTATGAAGTCATAAGATTGCTTTGAGTGAAGCAAAAACAGCAATTTAAGTCATTAGAACTCCTGAAGGGCAGTATAAGAAAATATATTCAGTGAATGAAGTCAATTTTGTCCTGTTCATCTCAAATCCATTGCTGTCACGTTTGGTTGTGAGTTTTGTTTCATGTTCATGTCTCATGCCCTTTATTTTTAGGTTTTTCCATTGTCATGTTCCTGGTTTTGTCATCCTGCCATGTGCTCCCCTTTTCATGTGTCCTATGTTGTCATGTGTAAGATGTCCCATGCTCCACGGCCCATGCCCGTCACTGTTAGGCCATGCTTCAGGTCCAGTTCCCCTTCACAGGGCTGGCAGGTAGTGTGCCTCCATCCCTTCCCCTGGATCGCCTCCGTGATTCTGCTTGTTAACAGCAGGTGTTCATCAATAATGATCTATCAATTATCTCAGTAACTCCAACACAGATATGCGTTACATTTTACAGCCTGTAGTGTGCAAACTGAGCAGTGTTCATTTCATCTGGGCAAACCCATGTGGGGATTACATGGAATGCATGGACAAAACTGGCTGGGTCCCAGTTAGATAGCCCAGGTCACACCCATGTGGGCCCAAAATGGCTGTGCTGCCTGGGATGTGTCCTATGCTGTGATTAGTTTATTGTCTTTGTAATTGTGTTCAGGTGTTCCTTGTTTAGTCCATATAAACAGCCCTCATATCCCCCCTATATCTTGTTTAGCATTATTTGAGTAACCCGCTGTTTGGTGAGTTAAGTCACGTCCAGGTTTACGGTATTTCAAGTCAAATCAAGCCAAGCCAAGTCACACTTTAAATCATTTGTATCTGTTCATAGTTTCAGTAAACTGCACATGTGTTCAGTTCACAGTTTCAATAAACTGCACATGTGTTCAGTTCAACTCACCTTTAGTGGAATGTTACAATTGCATTATTTCAGACCATCTGGAATATAAAGCACAAGTTGTAGGACTACTTTGGGCGGCAGTGGCTCAGTGATTCATGTAGATTGTCGACAAACCAGAAGGTTGGTGGTTCAATCTTCGGTTCCACCTGACCAAGTGTCGAGGCGTCCATGAGCAAGACACCTAACCCCAGCTGCTCCTGACGGGCTAGATGGCGCCTTGCATGGCTGACACCACCATCGGTGTATGAAAAATGGTATGAATTTACCATTTTTGACACTGTTTAGTTTAGGGTATAATTGTCCTGTTTGGAGCATTATAGTATGGTCTCTATGAAACATTACTGAATGGAAAAGAGCAACCTAAAACATTTCCTTCAGAGTTCAGCAGAAAAAATAAAAAGAAGTTCACAGAACAACCAGAATAAATGGCCATTTAAATTTATTGGGTGAACCGTTTCTTTACCATTTAAATATTTAACATGTTGTCAATATCAGTACATGCAGGTAGGATTGCAAAAAGAAATCTATAAAAGTGATAATGCAAATAAACATGTTTTATTATAAGCTTAGTCAGGCATGTGTGAATGTGAAAGAAAAGCCTTTTATGGATACAAATAGAGGTCACAGAGTGAGCTACTGTGTGAAAGGTGTACAACCCAAGTTGTCCAAAACATGAGTCCTTTTTAAGAACTTCAGACAAACTTGCAAGCATAAAGTTGTAATGTGGCATGCCCTGTCAGATGCTTTGAGACAGAGACATTATTTCCTAAGCACATTAACTGGATAAAAAAGATACTTTACATAGATTTTTTTAAAATGTATCCAATGAGTTGCAGAAATAATAATTTAAAATCATAAATGTAAAAAAATGAGGCTGTACATAACATAATGAAAATCCAACAAATACAAGGTTGACCTACTTTCTGACTATGTTGGAGATCTCTTCAAACAGCTCCTTCTCGTCACTGGCATAGGTCACCTGCAGACCTGTCACACCAGATCTAGAAAGAAAAGGTGCTGTGCTCCTGGAGGCTACAGTAAGAATACAACAAACAATAATTCACCTTTGGCTAAGCCACGCCCTAGAATGTAGATTGACCAATCACAGCGCAGCCAAGAACGAGCCCCCACAGTGGTCCGACACTTTTTCACTGCGCTCCATTGAACACATGCGTCTCATGTTTTTGGTCTCGGCAGGCTATTACCGTCATAGTTTTATCCAAAATATGGTTAAACGTTGTGCCTCGGGCATTTGTAACACAGATAAGCGTTTCCCAGAGAGGTTATACTAGTTAGACCGTTTTATGATATTTTAGGTTATGATTTCGGTTCTCATGCCGGTTGTTGATACGCTAGCACACGTAGTCCGTTTGCTCTGTAATAACGATTATAGAAGTGAATAGAGACCTACCCAGCTTTGCATTAACAGTGTTGCTCCCTGATATTGTTAGTCCCAGCCTCAGTCTCGATTAGGATCTGCGGTGGTTCATTTTTTGACTGTGACTGGTAACGTTATGCTTGCAGCTTTTGCCTCTATTTTGGATGCCTTGTTGTTCTTGCGTTTCACCTGCATGTCTTGAATATAGCCTTCGGACGCATATTGCAGATCCTTTTGCCTACTTCTATCGGACACTTTATTTGCTGCTTTATAAAAGTTTGATAACATTTCAGCAGGAAGAGCTGTTACAGCATAAGCCATGCAGAGCGCAGATGAAGTTTGACGGATGTAGCAACAGTAACTAAGGGGGCGTGGGGCTTAGCCAAATGTGAATTTAGCAACAATGAGACATTGAATAGGACAATATATAAAACATGACTTTTACATACACTGAAGGGTGGGGGGGGGGGGTTTGACAAAAAGACATCAAGAATCAGCATATGAATCTCAACAATGTTGACATGTTTCAAGCCACAATGCATCCTGTGAGCCATGAACTTTATACTATTGTGGCTCCCAGCATGCATGTCTTCAGTTGATTTCATCTAAGGCTGTGGCTGAAAGTCAGTTGTAGTTCTTGTGTTTCTCTTTTTGTGTTTCTCTTTCCTGTTCTTATCGTTTCTCTTTCCTTCAGTGATTCTACTTGTTGCCAGCAGGTGTTCATCACTAATGCTCAATCATCACTTAAGTATCTCATTAACTTTAACACTGATTCAGAGTTTTACAAGGCTTTTCAGTCCGATTGAGTTGTCAATCCGATTAGTAATGGATTATTTGTTTGCATGTAAACATAGCCATTGTGAAGTAGAAAAATTAATAGTTTTGACACTTTGGTTTCAACTAATGCAATGATTTTATGTCTGGAATCTACAGTATTTAAGTATACAGACAAAAAAGTATAATGACCTATATATATGTCAGAAAATCAAAGAAAGCCATGACCCCTGAAACTAACAAGTAGGGTTCACTTATCGCCTAAATGGTTGCCACATGCCGCATCAACATGGAGACTTCTAGTTTGTTGCTTTTCCATGTCACGACTAGTACACATCACTAATAGCAAGTAAATCAACACTGATCTCACCTTCAGATGAACCACAAGAATCTTTATCTATGACAATAGCCCCCGTCATCTGGATAGTGTCAGAATTGGGGAGAGGAACATCAGAACTGAGGCAGTAGAATAAAGCACAAATTGGGTCAAATTCAGGGTCAGGCTCAAGGTCACGTCGAGTCCTTGCATGAAGCTCCATGCTTATCAGTGTGAGGTGCTGCACCTGCAGTAGTGGGATTCAAACTTGAAATGAGAATAGTGAAATGAAAATGGACTTGAATTTCTAAACATTTGAGATGAAATCAAGACAACCAAGCTTTCTTCTCTTTTTAATGCAAGTTTGATCAATCACTCATTTTAGTGAAAGCTATTCTTACTACAAGGCAAATCAATTATTACCTCATGCAATGCTTTGGCCTCCTGCAAGTTCTGCATACTGACTTTAAAGCCATATGAATTACAGATTGATGGTCCCTCAATCTGGGAGTTCTCTCTCTTTGGAACATTCACATTGGTAAGCTGATTCTGAATGGGATAAAAATTAATGTGATATAAAAACTGCAATCAATATAATACAAATAATACAATACAATATCCTATTATTACTATATGATACACAGAACATTGCATCTTCGGGAGATTCATAAACTCACAAACTTTGATCTGACCTTAATTTGTGTGGTAAGCAATACTCTTCGTAAAGCATCTTTTTTTTTGTTACTCTTCCGATTTAGCCGCTGTGATCTGGGCTCCGTGTCTGCACAAGAACAGATACAAAAGAGTATTGCAATGAGTGGCTAAAAGGCTGTGTTCAGACATTGGCTGTCTTGGAACAAAAATAAAATTGATAAAGAAATCATAATTCAGTTATACTGAGCTTGAAACGCTAATTATGTTATCATAAAATGTAATGGTTTTGTGGGTCGCAGAGAGGAAAATAATTAGTTGTGCAAGTTTGGGAATGTTGACCCATTTATGCCATGTCAGAAATATAAGCAATCAATTTAAAGAGCCCCTATCATGGATTTTTTTTAAATGACTGTTCATATGGTGTGGAATATAGCTCTAAGGGAATGAAAACATCCTGCAAAGATTTGTATCTGAAAGTGCACCGTATATAAATGTCTTTCAAAAGTGAGAGTCGACTCTTGAGTCTATGAAATGAATTGTTTTTGAAACGAGTCATTAGCTGTTACATCATGACGAAAAGAGGTCATTGGCCGCGCCCAGTTACTGCGCACACAGACGGAAGTGTAAACTTGAATTCTACACATTCAAATACTTCATCATATCATCATGTCAAGAAGACGCTGTGTTCTACAATGCAAAGATAGTTCAGCCACTTTGTTTTCATTTACCAGGGACGAGCATGTGAAGAATCGGTGGTTAGAGTTCATATTTGCAACGATAACACAACAGTACAGCCCGATTGTGTTATTTTAATTACGAATCATTCAAAAACATAAATGAATTCAAATGTGGATTTGCAAGCGGTTGTTCCTGAAGGAGGACTCAGTAACTTATTTACCCAGTGTATATGGATCAGCTTCCTCCAATGAATCACAACCTGTAAGCATTATTAATAATTGTTGCTTTTGTAGCGTCGCGGGCAAGGAGGGAAGGCGCAATAAGTATGTGTGTGTGTGTGTGTGTAAGTTATGCTCAGCGCAGCTTCTAGGTCTCCAATGTCAATTTTTTTTTAAATATGTGAAATGTTTGTCGCTGTTATTGGAGTTGTCATAAAGAATAGAGCGTCTTGTAGTACTGCAGTGCTTTATCAATATGCGTTATGCCAACAAACAATAACTGACTGGGTCTGTCATCTGACCAATCACCGCCGATTAGCGTCACGCAAAGGAGTGGTTTGGAAAAATGAGTCGTTGTACGAAACATTTGGGAGTCAGTGAGCAAATCAGTTAAAAATAAATGCATATTATAAGACAAGTAAAGTGTTTTTTATCTTTGCATGCATATTAAACTGTTTTTGGGAACTCCTAAAACAAAAATAGGAACATTTTTAATGCTATGATAGGGGCTCTTAAAGTTGATTGGCATAATTTGCATCAACATATTTCTGACATGACGCATTACAAACGTGTCACACATCACAACTTTTCATGGGCTGTATGCAAAAACAAGCATACAGCCTGTGTGGCCCGATTCACAAAGAAATGCCATTTTGGACAAAAAGATTCACAAAATCAGGATTTATCAATTTGAATCAATTTTATGAATCCTTCGCTGAATGACTTGTGCCTGCACACCAGGCTTGTGCACAATTCTGAATTTCAGAATTGGCCTCCATGCAATTCATGAATTTGAATTGAATTGACTCCGCCCCCGAGTAAGTTGAATTTGAATTGGAATGACAGGAAGTGGAATTAAATTCATGTCAATTCAAAAAAATTCCACACAGTCACAGAACAGAAAGAATGTGTTGAATCTCACATAGGGGATAGCGGGGCACAACGTAATGCTTTTTGACTTTATCAGTTTGTGCAAATCTATTTAGTATTTATTTTTTCCCACATTAATTTCCCACATGTCTAGTACAATTATGTGGTTTTGATTTATTAATACAGTTTATACTTTTTTCTTGATTTACCCTGAAAGAAATGTTAAATGTGACAACATCATGCCCCATAGGTGGGGAAAAATTTAACATGAGGGGCACATTGTAACAGCACCATATGACAGCTTAAAATGCTATCTCATCTAAGAAAAAAAAAATAAAAGTCAAACAAAAATATGTTCTTAATAAAATAAAATTATTAACTTTTTCATATAAAATAATGGCATTTTTTAAATAATTAAAAATAATCTAATTTTTGATTTTGACAACAAACACAGCTATACAGCATAGTTCAAAACAAAATAATAATTAATCATTTCTGAACATTGACCTTCAGTCCTTATTTAAATGTTTCTCATGTTTTCTCAATAGAATTCATAAAAGTATAGAATATAATAGCATATTTCTAATAGGGGCACATTGTAACGCAGTGTGACAACATGCCACAACTGGGGTTTAAACCCTGCTAGTGTCTTCTGCTAGTTAGCGAAGCATGAAAGGACTATATGTTCAACTGAACCGAACTGAACCGTCTCCAGACGTTACGCCGGAAGTGATCTCTCGCGCGTCTACGTCACGCATTGTTTACACGGAGATTTCGTAAGTTTTACCTTTCACTAAACATATTTAGATATTTCGATATATCCAAATATGTTTAGTGAAAGGTAAAACTTCCGAAATCTCAGCGCAAACAATGCATGACGTAGACGCGTGAGAGATCACTTCCGGCTTAACGTCTGGCGACGGTTCAGTTGAACATCTGATTCAGATCAGTTCGACAGCTAAAAACTAGGGGTAAAAACTATATAAATACTGTTCGTTTTCACACACAAACCGCTCGTTTCGTGTCTTAGGCCATCAGTGTGTACTTAAATTCACGAGTCATTAAATCATGTTTAATTTTGACTTCTCTGTGCATGCTCTTTGCGGTGGACCCCCTAAAACTGCATTACAGGACTAACAGACAACAACGGTTTGACCCAAAAATGTCAAAATTGAAAATGGTGTGGAAACAAAGACACCTACATCTTGGATGCCCTTGAGGTAAGCTAAAACATATCAAAAATTAATTTCAAAGTGAACTATCACTTTAACAGCGATTAATTATGGGGGGGGGGGGGGGGGGGACTTTTACAGTAAATCCTGCCCACCATTGTCTGGTTGGGTCAGACAAAAAAATTTAAGAAACCAGTCTAAAAAGTAATAGCCTCTGCCAACAACCCAAGAAAAGTTTCCAAAAAGAAATTGTCATTGAATTTTATTTTCTTCCCATGAAT
The DNA here is from genome assembly GCF_988280905.1 of Pimephales promelas. Taxonomy (NCBI): domain Eukaryota; kingdom Metazoa; phylum Chordata; class Actinopteri; order Cypriniformes; family Leuciscidae; genus Pimephales; species Pimephales promelas. Next base: position 8,498,330 of record NC_142781.1, read on the forward strand.
GCATTTATGCTGCTGTTACAATAGCATACATAATGCAATGAGATTAAAGTTTTTGTTTTAAATACTGAAATATGAAATGATAATAATAATTATCCATTAAATATAAAACTCGAACAAAATAATACTGCAGACGTGTAACATTACAACGTCAGCGCGCATCATTAAAACAACAATTATCGTAGATACAGCTGTAATATTTAAAGGGTACATATCATGCTTTTAAATCATTCATTTTTACATATAAATCATACCGTTGTGGTCTATATAAAACATAACTGCAATGCTTGGGTCTGAATTCCTCATTATTATAGCTCCACAAGCCCCTTTTCTACCCCTTTTCTGATGTGCGTCTTTGAGCGACCCGTTTCAAAGCGGCCCCTTTAAATAAAAAGGAGATGCGTCTTTCCCCGCCCGCTCTCCAGGTCGATGAGTTCACGGTCGTTTCAACTCCCCACGTTCGGCCATTATTGTAGTTTGATTAGAGATATACGATTATATACGATACCTTCAAATCATTTTTATTCACACGTTAATAAAATGTCAACAACAGAAGACTTGTCCATCAAGCCTTGTATATTCGAGCCAGAGCGAGCGAGATAAAGACGACGACGAACTTGCAGAACAACCTCTTCATATGGATATATTGGTATGCGAGTTGAAATGCTCTGTTTGTCGTCTCCAAATATAGAAGGAATTTACCGCTCATTCAGACGAAGTCAATTGGCAAACCCTTCTTTAAACTGGCGGAGGTTGTTTTGAAATGGGAATCCTTGAAGTGCTACAGGTCACTAACGTACATCCAACAACCGAACATTTTGACTTGCTCTCTCGTAACTTCTGCATCATTGAGCTCGGACTACAAAATCGGAGCGAGAAATAATAATGGCGGATTGCTCGAAGTGTTGGACCGGTAGTCAATGTCCTTATTTGGCAGTTCCGCTGCAAATACTGCGAAGTGATAGTTCAAAAAACGTCATAGAGAACAGAAAAATCTGAACAGGTTGAAAAATATGACCAAAACAGAATATAAAGATATAAATGAAGCACCTGAAGAAAATAATTTCATCTTTTCTGTACTTATAAACACTCCAAATATACAACAAAATGCATGTAAGGGCTAAAAAAGTGGATTTTGCATGATATGTCCCCTTTAAAACATGCACACACAAATCAACCTTCAACTGCCTGATAGATACAGTATATTGTCCAATCAGCTGTATTCCATTTGAAAATTCTATCTACCTTTTTCAGTTTTGTATGACTTCCTGTTGTGTTTTCTGACTTTTTATTTTGTTTTCAAATGTGTTGTTTTCTGAATAATTTGTAGTTTTGTTTTTTGATTTATTTTGTTTTCAGTATTGTGATTTGTTTTGCACTTCTCAGCCACCATTCATTATTGATAACAGAACAACTTTTAGGTAAAAGATTTAAACTCCAATGAGAACCATAAAAACATACCCTCATTTCTTATTGGACTACTGCTTGACCCATCATCGTCAATGCAGCTTCTCCTGTGGACAGGTGTGCTATGGAGCAGGTAAGAGCATTTGACATCTGGGTCTTTAATGGGGAAAAGTGATGGACTCAAGTGGTCCTTAGGCAGCACATTTTCGGTACCATTGAGATTTTGAGACTGATCCATGTCAGGGGATTGCAATCCATCAGTAAAATCCTCCTTTTTCTCATCTTGTTTAATCTCAGCTAGGCCTTGCTGCCATGTAGAAATTCCAGGAGAGTTTGGAGAAGTGATAATCTGATAACTTTTGTTTGTCTCCATGTCCAAGGAACATTTCCCACTCTTAGGGCTAGTGTCAGATGAAGCTGCCATAACAGGTGAGAAAAGGTGGGGTAAACTTAAGCCATTCCTACTGATACTCTGCAACTCTGAAGCTTTTTCAAGTGTTTTATCATGATGCTCTGAGCAAGGCGAATTCAAGTCCTTTTTATGAGATGAAATCTTGTCATATGGACTCTGCATCAGCTCTGAAACTCCCTGGCCACACATTTGTTTCTTGTCCCTCTGAAGCCACTCATACTGTTTTTTGGCCTGCAGCCAGAGCTGCACCTCTTCTGGGCTTGGAGCACACTTGCAGGGAAGCATGATCACTTTGTGATCACTGCCAGAAGATGGGGTTTGGTCCTTGATAAATATAGAGGATTTAAACCCATAGGTTGGTGCAGAGGCTTGATTTGTCATGGCACAAAATGCAACTTTCCAAAAATTTAAGCCGTCTTGAGATAAGTCTCCATGAAATTCAGCTAGTTCATTCGCCAGCCTGGTTTCCAAAATCAACTTCCGACCACCAACCTCACTGAAGAAAAAAAAAACAGTATGAATGGTTATGGATGATTTCATAATCAAACTTAAAAATTTTAATATACAAACACAAAACTCATGTACTCACTCATCCATTATAAATGTTGTGTGTTCTTACCTTGGCTTCAATGGTGCATCTGATGGATCACTGCAGAATGGCTCCTGATAGGTGGCTTCTGATAGGTCCAGATCACTCAAAGTAGCTAAGATTTCTTCCCGAGTAGGCGGAGACATGAGAGGTTTGAGAATGCGAGTTCCTCCGCTCTTTGAACTCTGACCAGCATTTTTCAGCTGGGACAGTGAGTTGATGGACCGTGGGGAACTGCTTGGTGTTGCTGAACTGCCATCTAGGGGATCACTATTTGGGGAAACACCACTATAAACAAAATTAGCAGAAGTAAGGGGGGGGAAGGGCTCTGGGTCGAGCAACACATCTCTATTTTCACAGTGAAAGTCCTGAAAGTGGCTGAGGCCATGGATTTTACCTAAAGAGCCCACCCAATCTTTGCTAAAGATCTTCTCTGAATCAAGCAGAGACAGAGAAACCTTACTGGTATAAACTCTGCCATTTTCACAAGATGTCTTTTCAAAGAGTTCTGGACTAAGTGCCCCAGACTTGTTCCAGTCCTGTTCATGCTTGTTCTCATCAACGTCAAACATCTTTTGAGATCTGTCCCCCAACCCAACCAGGGCATTGATTGCCTCCTGACTGACATCACTGAGGAACTTCTGAGGCAAGTGCTTGTCAGTTAACACAAACTGGTTACTTGAATAAAGACTGGAGAACTCAGTTTGCCCAATGGCATTGATATCAAAACTGTAATTGTCTGGGAGCTCCGGGGACAAGCTATCCTCAATAGAGCAACAGCTGTCAAAGCCAGGATCAGACAAAAACACAGGACTGTCATCTGATGAAAAATAGTCAACTCTCAAATTATCAGGTTTTCTTTTCTTACTTCTGATTTTAGACTCTTTTGGCACTTTAGTTCTTGCACCCCTTGGCTTTCTTGGTGCTGATGAAAGAGCTCTTCTAGATTTGGCTGGTTTGGAAATATCAGTTGATTGACTGGTAGAAAACACAATCTCAGTCATTTGATCACTTTTATGTGGTTGCTTTCCTGCCTTGAGTTGCCTCTTCTGGAGAAGCTCTTTCAAGACAGCCAATCCAGAAGGGATCTCAGGAACACACATTTCCCTATTTTTAGGGTCTGACAGCAATGTGTGAGATCCATCTGTAATTGCACTCTTAACAGAGGACATAAGGGAGGATCTACAATCAACAGACTCCAATAAAGTTGTTACGGTATCTTTCTTTCTTGTTTGCGGTCTTCTTGACTTTACAGTGGCTTTTCTGTTTGATTGTGAATGCTGTACGATACTGGGGCTCTCTTCATGGCCAGAGGCATCTGAATTGAATTCATACGGATTTTTTGTAATGGTCCCATCTTGACTAGTATTTTGGGATTTTGAATTGGAACTGCTGTATGTGATGACAGAACATGGATAACCTACAGACTTTGTGGCTGGGGAAAGAATACTGTTCAGAGGATTTTCAATACAGGTATTGGGTGTAATCGGTGAATCTTTTTGCGAGTCATTTGAGGAAATGGCATTGATTTGAAAAACATCTTGATTTGACCTTTTTCCTATGCTGGTGACCTCTGCTTTTGAGTCTGAACAAATGACAGTAAGATCCTCTTGACTGCTTTTTTGAAAACTGGGACATTGGAAAAGAGTCATGTCATCAGATGAGGAAGCAATAGTTGCAGTGTCAACTGAATTTGAAGCCTGTGAATTATTACTCTTTTTACCTTTGACCTGCTTTTTTCTCAGGGATTGCTTCTTATTCAGCATCCTGCCTTTCTGAGAAGTTGATGTGCCATCTCCGAGAACAGTTCCTTCAATACCTTCACACTGTATTTTTTGCCTCCTTGAAGCTGCTGGAATACTTCTCCTTTGTGACTCCACAATTTTCACAGAATCTTTGTTCCCTGACTTTGTTGAGGTATTAATTCGTCTTTTTGGGCTGGTAGCAGAAGACTTTTTCGGCCTGGGTGTGCTGCTTCGATCCCACAGACCTCTTCGGTATGGTTTTGAAGCCAGTGCTTGATAGGGTGTACCTAGACATGGATCATTATGGGGGTTTATAAGATGATCATTTGAATTTGATTCCAGTAAAGGCTCAGTAGGAGACCAACATCTTGGTGGGGTTGAATCAGTAGGACTGGGGGCTCTTTCTGACAAATAACCCAACTCCACCATCACATCAGAATACTCTGTACAGCAGTCATCAGTGAAATCATTATAACAAGGCCATGGAGGGGGTAATTTTGGCAAAGTTAACAAAGCTTGGGGACGCTTTGCCCTCCTAGTCTGATTTGCTTGTGGACATCTAGATCTTGGGGAGGTGCTGGCCCTCTTTGCTGGTGGGTTGACCTTGGTTTTTCGTTTAGGACATTTCTTTACTTTTGGCTCAAGTAGCGGGTACTTCACTGCCATAGACTCTGGCACTTTGGGCCAGAATTCTTTGAGAGGAGCGAGCTTTTTGTATTCGGCAAGCTTGTCTGGTGTTAAAACTGTGTGAGTTTCCTCAGCCTTAATTTTACAAATCTTCACTAGCATGTTCTTCTGACCTTTGAATCTGTTAATGATTATATATTTGATGATGATTGGTGGCTCTTTTTTAGCCAGTTTTCTCTTTTTTTGGCTGAAGACATGATCTTTGCCTTTAAAGCCTTCATGTTGCACCATAGCTTGTTTGAAAGAACCAGAACTTTCCTGATCCCCCTTTTCACTGTCGCAACTCCTTTTTCTTTTTGTCCGCAAGGTATATTTGCTACCTGGCAAACTGGACACCTTTGTGCAAGAGACTTTGGTGGGAATATCTGCAAGTTTTTCCTCTATTGAACTCTCAAGTAAACCTTTATTAGTTGGTGGATCTGAAGTTTTCGTGTCAACCTCCTTATACATATCTGGGAGATAGTCTGGAGTGATGGAAGGAAGCACTGTGGCTTCCTCTTTCATAGGAGATGGAGTCCTTACAGGACTTACCCGTTTTTGACCTAATGTAGATCTCTTTTTGGTCAACTTTAACCTTGACCTTCGCTGTTCAGGATTGTCTAAGTTACAACAACCATCCCCAGTCTTGTTCCAGCCCTGTTTTTTGATGGGTCTGGACAGGCAATTAGACAGAATTACGCTCGGAAAAAATTTGTAGTGTGCCTCCTGCTGTGCCACAATGGTCCTCTCAGTTTTATTCTCTTGGTAGTCCTCGTATCTTATTTTCAGTTCACCAACATCTTCCTCTTTTCTTCCCTGTCCTGTCTCAGCTTCTTGAGGGACCAAAGCTTGACTCTCTGCCACAGGGCTTTGTGTCTGGTCAAAACTTATCACAGTACTTCTGCAATCATTTGGACTGAGTTCCATTTCAGTCTTGGTGGGGCAGTTCATCCGCTCAGAATAACATACAGAAAAGCTCCTGTGATTCTCCAGGATAGATAAATGGTTGTTTTCCAAATTTTTAATACTGGCGTATTTTTTTATGCTCAGGGGAAGCTTAGAGTTTCCAAACACTGAATCATCAGGATCTGGCTGATTAAGGCCAGTGGCTTGGTTTTCACCAGTGTACAAAGGGTGCATACCAATTTTTTCAGTACCAATTTTAGATATATTTGCTGTATTGGAAGGGACTGGGTGTTTAACTGGTTGAATATATGGCACCTCTTTGTTAACTCTTAATCCAGTTGAACATTCGTTTGCCTCTTGACTTTTTAAATGCTTATCTGCTAAATCCTCTTGATTGAGTCTCTGTTCAGCACATTTGTACTCAAGAACAATTTTAGCAGAGGACGGTGGCTCCATATGGACAGCTTCATTTGGAAAAACATTTCTTCTACCAAGGATCTTTTCTGTTGCTATTAGAGATGAATGTGTCCTTGATCCTTGGTCTGTTAGTGATGAATCTACAGGAAACAAGACAAGTATGTATACACCACTGCACCAAAAGTAATCATACTTGTCATTGTAGTTCATTAAAATACTTAATTAAAATTAAGCTTACCACTATTCTCATCTGCAGCTCCATCCAACTGTGGAATGGAAAAGCCAGTAAGGAGAGCACTGTTTCCACTCCAATACACCTCTTCATCTGATGAGACTTGCTGTTCTTCGCTGGAGCTTTCATTTGCTTCTTTCATGCATAATCTGTGCAGGGAGGCAACACAGATTATGATTGAACAACATGCCACCAAATTAAATAATGCATAGTCATAACTCGCACAAGCGCTATATTATGTCTGCTGTGGACCAGCAAGTTTTTGCCCACGAGGCCTATTCTGAATACCTGTTAAAAAGGGCTCAATAAATTGAGTTTCCATATCAAATGAATCAGCCTAATCATTTAAATGTAAACTAGAATTAAAAGCAGACAATTACAAAAATCCTTGTGTGAAATTTTGTGACCTTTTCCTGGCAGAAGGTTCTGGCATGTCACTATCCCATCTTTGTGACATGATTTTACTGAGCTCGGACTCATTTCTCTCCAGTTCAGGCCCAGCTTCCTCATCATCACTGTTATAGCTAGCAGACAGCTCCTGGGACACTGCTCTGGACCTGTCGGCTCTAAAACCATCATCTGCCAATGCTTCTAGCAGATCAGCCATGGCCTGGTCTTGACTGCTGTCTGTTTAAAAAACATTGTTGAATATGAAAATATAAATTAAAAAATCTCATAAGAACATGTATAAGAGAGGATGCACTATGCATATGTACACACATGCAAAACGGAAATGAATGTGAATATAAAGAGATGCAAATATAGATTTGAAAGAATTATTTTCTTAATCAGGATTTTTTGTTGTTTTTCAGTATAATATCTACAAAATAAAATAATTGAAATGTTTTGAAATCTATTGTTTTATACAAAAAACAAAAGTAAATGGGATAAGATACATAAACTTAACAAAAATAAAAGATTAAAATAATCTCTGAATTGTTTAAATATTTAAAAAAAAAATATATATATATTCTGATGTATTGATTTATTTAAAATACTGATTAAGAAAAAATGTTGCAGTGCGACAACACAGCTTGTGGAATCAGATATTTTATTTGTTATGATAGTCACGGTACCAAGTATTGCTGATTGGTTGGTTCTCTGAGAAAGAGGGAGGAAGGTCTGACTGTTTTCCAACAAACTTAAAATGGCCTCTTCATCAACAACTGCCACTTCAGCATCTTTCCCATCATGCCCTTTTGTATCTTAATGGTGAAAAAGAAAAACATTATAGACATTTCATCATACATTGTCAAAAAGTGTGTGTTTTTGCAGTTTTCTTTCCTCAGCATGAAGCTGCTTGTCACTCTTTCTTGCAACAATGACGGGGTAAAAGGGTTTAATTTAAAGCAATTTTCATGCATCCAGTGTTACATGATAATTTCTCATAAACAGTGTGCCAGTGTTTCCTGCACTGCTATTGGCACTGCAGCTGAATCATCAGAGCTCTGTTGTCTTGCGATGGTATATGCCTTACTGATTCACAGCACACAAAAACCATAAAAGAAACCAAAATCATAATAGTGCAGCACGCCATTCAACTCATGAATCATTTAAATGAATAAGTCAAAAGGAATGGGCTATCAATCACATGATTTATCCTCTCAATCATACAGCGAATAAGCCAGACAAGATCTTCACTGAATCGGCCCATATTACTCACATGCTCAGTAAACCACAGGTTATTATGGGTCGGTTGTACAAATAAGAATTCATCTTACATCTAGATGAAATCAAGGTTTATCTAATACTACTGTTGCACCAAACTTTAAAGGTGCAATGTGTAAAAATTTCAGACGCACCGAGTTTAAACAAGGCGTTACGCTTTAACCAGCTCAGCCACAGTAAGAACTCATGTTTAGCTTTTACTACCCTGTTAGAAAAAATATATAGTTTCATGTGGTTCTTCTCCCTCGCTGTATTATGGGTTTGCTATGTGGGGAGAAATGTGCTGGTTATGTTTGTGAGACAATCAGCTGATTACTATTATTATTATATTATATATTAAGACCCTTGATCCGCACCTGACTATGGCTTTGTATACTTTATCCATGATGATTTATCCATGTATACTTTATCTATGAGAAACAGTGACAAAGTTACACACTTCTGGCTTACACTGGCTATTCTCTGCTGACGACGTTATGTCTGTCCCGTTATAGCCACCGTAGCTTCTTCGAAAGGGAGGGGTGAGCAGTGGGCTGAGCCCTTAGTGCAAACTCGCAACTGAACCGCTAGATGTCGCTAAAAATCACACACTGCACCTTTAACATTTAGGTGCAGTTATTTTTTTGCGTTAAGTGCCAATTGTAAAAAGGTTTTTATTTTATTATTTTATTTACTGAACCGCTACTAATAAGCCACTAAGAGCGTGACTTGTGACAACAATGATGGAAAGAATGTGCTTTTGGTTGGTTGGTAACATAGGCGTAATTTCCGGGAGGGACATGCCCCAACCACTTTTTGCGAGGGTTGATACTTTCCCCACCCTTTTTTTGTTTTTGTTATTTTGGCGGGGATTGGGGGTGTAGTATGGATATTGGTCACTGGGCACTCACCGGCAGAAACATAAATCATCGCTTATGGGGACCCAGATAGCAAACTGACATTGAATCAACGTGGAAATATGACATTGAAACAACGTTGATCTGACATTGTTTTGCTCATCGAATTAACGTTGAACCAACGTCAGATGCGTCATTCTTTCAAAACTAACGGAAAATCAACTTGAAATCAACGCGTTGTTTCAACGTTATGAAAGCAAACCAATTTTCGATTTCATTTAGCTTTGAAGAATGCCGCGTCTGACGTTGGTTCAACGTTAATTCGATGAGCAAATCAACGTTGTTTCAATGTCATGAGAGACGTCGTTTCCACGTTGATTCAATGTCAGTTTGCTATCTGGGGAGGAGGAATACATAAAATAAAGTAAAAATTAAAAATAAAAATAAAATATGTGACTGAATAAAGAGAGAAAACAGTGGGTGTGTCGTCAGGTCTCATAAAGGTGTTCATTACACATTTAAAAAAAGTTCACTGAGAGCAGAGTGCGAGGGTCGTGCCGGCCCGTAAGCTACCACCTGCTATCGAGTCACTGATTGCGGACACGCCTCTCGTTTCTCATGCCATATTACTCCATTAATTTATACAACAAATATATTTCCAGGCTTTATGAAATCTGCACACACTGCCGCAATGCTTTTATCGCCCACGTGATCAGTACAGTCTCGCAGTTTATTTTCCTTATTGGGAAGAGCTACTTTGTGTCAGAGAGAGTTTTTCTGGTGGTCAATAAAGAAGGAAATGGAATCTTGTTTAATGGCGAATCCATCATGGCAAAGAAAATTCAGTCTAAATGGAGGTTAATCAACGGTTTGAATTCTAATGCCAGATTTGTTAATCTATGTTTAAAATTAAGTGGTGCAACAACTCGATTTAAAATAAAACCCAGATGGACCAAATAGAACCCATTATAATTTATTGGCAGGTTTCCACGGACCGTTTAGTACGTAGTTCAGACCAAAAATTGGTCAGTGTAGTGCGAGCTGCTCCTGCGGGCCGATCTCGATCATGTTGAAGAACCATTCAAATTTGGGGTTCTTTGGTATAAACCAGAGATATTAGATCAAATATTGCTGACATGCAAATTTTAAACAGAGCCTCTTTCACCTAGACATCATCACATGTCTCTTCCCCGAATTAGGAAATACAAAAAACTTCCAAAGCCATCTAAGGTTAAAAATTTAATTGAGGTTCAACAAATAAAAAACAGTGTCAGTATCTACTCATTGTTGTAATCATACTTCTAGATCTAATATTATCACATGGAATAAATGTTGATGCTGTTGAAATTATGCAGCAGAGCGATGACATCTGAGATCACTATCTAGTCTCATGTAAACTTAATTTAGCCAAGGCTGCAAAGCTGTTAAATATGTCACACCTATCACTTCTGCCACTTAAGATTGCTTTATTATTAAGTTATTGCTCAGTTATAATGCTTCAAATTGATTTCATATTAAATTATATTTCTAAAGGAAAATGACATTGACATTTTTAAAAAATAAAATAAGGCATCTCATGACAACATATTAACATCTAGAAAAATCAATAATTGACCCTTACACACATTTATAATATTCATAAGAGTAATAAGAGATTTTTTTTTAGAATACATCTTTAAAAGCTTTTCTTCCCAAGCTCCACTAATATTAAGCATTTGATTGGCGATGCATGCTAATAAGCATGTGAGATAATAATAGTGATGTTTTGCTTCGCATGCACCACTAATTAGTTTGAACAAAATCTGTATGTTAGCTTTCTCAAGACTGTGCATCTCACCTTTGACAACATCTTGATGCACATCCACTTGGCTGGCAAGTGTGAAAGGCAAGTCATCTGGGCTTAGTACAGCAGGATGGAGTGAGAGCTCAGGAAAAGAATCAAATTCAGACCCAGTCTGAGTCCTACAAAACAAGTAAAATCAACATCACCTCTACCTACGCACTCTGACGCAATTCAATTATTCAAGCATCATCTCCCCCCGTCTTCTGGAGGATTTCTACACAGCTGTCAGGAGACTGGGTAGTGATTAAAACATCTCACTGAAATCTCTTTTGTCCCCCAAGACTCGGAAGAAAAACATTTATTAAAAAGTTATGATAAACTTCACTCACACGTCAAATGCATTTTCCATGAGAATTTCCTTAAACCTCTTCATGAAGATTCTTTCACTCTCTGCAAACTCTATAAAGCCTCGATCTGAAACAGTAACCATCGAAACGGAGTTGGGCTCATGGGAAATAATATTAATAGTGGTGCTGCACAAAAATAATGCTCTCAAGAGCTTTTCTCACCTTGCGATTCAGGCACTTCAATTTGAGAGCTTTCACTTTTCTCTCGTCGTCGCTGTTTCTCATCATCCCAAATGGCCCGGAGACCAGGGTTTCTACCAATCTGATCTGGAAACATCATTAAAAAAAAGCATGCCTATGAGTTCACCACACAAATAGCACAACTCCAGAAAGACTCAAGTAAGGCTTAAAGTCAAATCCAACAGAGTCTGATTTTGCCACGTTGCTTTTTACAACAAGCAAAAAATACATGATTGCACAACAAGCATTGGTCAAAAGTGGTCATTTATACAGGTGTAAATATGGTCCGGACATTTAATTCCACAAACCTTGCAACTTTGGCAAATTAAGCTTTTAGACCTTTTTTTGCCTGCAAAAAGAATGTGTATTCTGCGTCACAAACTATTCCAGTTGGCCGCTATGTCATATTCACTGTGTACTGTATGTAACATAACAGCTATCTTGCCTTTTTCTGAGAAATTATGAAATGAAAAAATATGAATATGAAAACAAACAAACTATAAGAAGATTACAGAATCCAAAAAATTATATCTTAAGTATAAATCAGTTTATTTTACATATTTTAAAGTTAAAATTATTTTATTGATCTATTTTTCAATTAATTATTTCTAATTTTGGTAAATATTTAAAGTAATTTTGTTGCAGCAATGGTTATGTATGCGTAATTTACTTTGGGTTTTTTTAAACTAAAGTTGCGACCATCTCATAACCCCCTCACATAAGTGCTTGTCAGTGTGGGTGCATGTTGTTGTTGCGTCTCTTTAAGCCTAGTTCACACTACATGATTTTAAAATGTCGGGCTGAACTGTGCAGTTTACACTACATGACTTGCTCTCAGTGAAATCATGAGTGTTCAAGTTGTTTAGCTGTTCACACCACACAACACAGCGTGATTGATCCACAACAGGAGGTAACTCACTACACGAGTTAACAACGCACTACATAGAGATACAACCACGATCACATGATAAGAGCATATCATTTGTGACTCAATGAGAGCTGTTTCAGTACTATAGTACGGTCTAAATCCTGAAAATAATCAAACAAATAACGAGTTGACAACAACACGATTCTATCTGGTCTAGAAACCATGTTTTGTCACGAAAAACCACGCAATAAAACGAACCAGAAATGACGCGAAACTGCAGAGAAGAACACAACACGCGAATATGGACGTCAGACAGAAACTAGTGCTGCACACTGTTTGCTCGACGATATGCTCTGAGAAAAAAAAAATGCAAAAAAGAAAAAGTAAGATTTACCTGGTGTCCTCAACCCATGCGTTGCTATGATTGGCTGTACTCATGACATCACTGAGATTGAGTCGCGCGACTGCTCGAGATATCTAGCATGCTAGATATTTTTCTGAGCTCGGTGACCTGTCTGCGAGCTGTCTGCGAGCTGTCTTTGATGCGTTGTTGGCTCTTTCACACTATCGGATTGGCGAGCGTTAATCGTCCGCTAATCGCCCGCGATTTGCACGCGATAACACCCTGACTTGTCGGCGACTCAACGATTTGCAAATCGGGCTTAAATCGGGCTTAAAATCACGTAGTGTGAACTAGGCTTTAGTTTAATTTTCTACTCTGAAACATTGGTCCGTGCCAGTGTTGGCACCTTGTGGACAACTGGTTAGTGCAAAACACATTCAATGCGCATATGTGACCGGTCTACTTTGAGAACTGTTTTCATTTATTTATTTGTAATCATTTATCATTTTATCAAACCCTTTAACCATTTGTTACAAAAACCGGGTGGAGTGCGTATTGTACGCGCATACTATTCTAACTGCATGAAAAGAGGTGTATCTGGACTAGTAAACTAATGCATACATGATTTCTGGAAGTATCCACAAGTATCCTGACCGTATACATAAAATTCCAGAAGTTCAGATACTTCCGTAATTTTATACCAATTCGGATGCATGTTGCCGAGGCATTCTACCATGCTACAACCATTTGTTGCCATGGCAACTAATCCCATCAAGGATTTTGTCAGGGGACATTTCCACACCTAAACCAGACAGCTATTGGGCCACTGAGCACACAGACTTTCCACAAAAGTCATTTCATTGGTCAACTTAAAATTTTACCCACCCAAAACAATTACAGCAATGTGACTTTATTGGTTACATTTAAAATGTATCCCACCCAAAACTCTTACAGCTAAGGGATTTGATTGGTTACAGGCCAGGTGGGCAGATATAAAAAAAATCATTATCCAATAATTGATTGTCTGTCTTTATTAGGGAAAAATAAAACACACTTTATTTTTAAGAATGTTGTTACACCAATTGATGGGTCCCACTTCCATAGTAGGAACATACTTGTGTTCAGCAGAAGAAAGACATTTTTAAGTGAACTATTTCTTTAACTGCAAAGTTATTTATATTTGAATGCTCTTTACACCTGAAAGACATCAGTGTTTTAGCTGTGAAGGTCCATAACATTTAATGGATTCCTGTATATGTCCATGTAGGCCAAGTATCTGGGTATTTCTGGAAATCTAAATTGTGTAGACTGTATAAATTGGCCCAGGTATTTTCGTGTACATCCAGCAAATCTGAAATTACACAGCAATTTACCATGGTCAGATATTACCAGATATGACCCTTTTCGTGCAGTGTGATATTGTGTGATGTGATCACAGTGTGATGGTTCTCTGTATAAAAAAACAAAAACAAAAAAAACATTCTCCACCCATGGATCAGTACGCACTTGCACTCCGGTTCTTCTTACATCTGACGATGCTTCTATAATATGGTTTGTTAAAAATTACCAGACCGACAAAGTTTGTCACATTCTCTGTCACTCTTTGTAAACTTTGTTCAATGCAAGTGCCATATGCTCGAAAATGACCAGTCATTTACACAGTCATCACCTGAGTGTTGATCAAGCGAGCGCGCAAGCGAGTCCTGAATAGCACACGTTGCTATCTGTTTAAACAAAACTAATTTAAGTGTTGTCAATTTAAACATTTAAGAGCCAGAAGAAGTTCTTCCGAATGAGAACTTTAGTGGTTGTGAGAAGATTGTGCGCGCAAATATGGACTTTGCTTTCAAGTCTTAGACCCACATAGACCCACATCATCACACACCTTCCACCACACCTAGAGATTGGCATGGGGTACTTTCCATAAGATCATCTTTCAATGCAAATCAAACCAGCTATTAGGCTAACTGAAGTAAAACCATGCCAATCTCTAGGTGTGGTGGAAGGTGTGTGATGATGTGGGGATATTTTAATTCCAAAGGCCAATGGAACTTTATCAGGATGCATATTATCCTGGATCCATGAAATAACTGGCTTTTAAAAATAAAAATCTGCCTGACTCTATGGGAATTAAACATAGGGGGGCAATGACTTATGCACCCTGTATTTTAAGGAAAAACATTTATTTATTTATGATACATTATTCATTCACAAAGAAAATTTGTGTCCTTAAAGGTTGGAGTTTTCCTCATTTTTCTAATTAAGGCATTAAGATCAGTATCCAAAAGATGATTTTTTATTCCTCTTTTAAGGCAACGTTAGCATGGGGGCAAACACTTATTCACACCACTGTAGCACATACCGAATCATACTGAAACAGTGACCCTAAAATCGTGATATAAACCACAATGGGAACCAAACGGTTCAAGGTCCCAATGAGAGTTTCAGTGCAGCTTCAAAGGACTTTAAACGACACCAGATGATGAATAAGGGTCTTATCTAGGACCCTTCAAGTCATGACTCGAAAAAACGATTTGTTCATTTTCATGAACGAGTTTGAACAGGAGAGTAACAAACGCTCATCACAGAAAAGAGCTAGGCGAACATTTGTGCTTATAAAACTTAAACTATTTATTTTTTAAATGACTGATCGTTTCGCTAGATAAGACCCTTATTCACCGTCTGGTGTCGTTTAAAGCCCACCCTGCCAACCCTTTTTTTCCCCACAACCATACCAATTAGTGATTATGCAATCACAGATGTTATAACCGGTGTAGGCAGGGACTCGCTTATGCTCACACACACAAAAAAATGTAAAAGAATTCAACCAATCCTTACTCTCAATCTCTAAACGGTTGAGAACATCAGCAGCCACGGCATCGACCTCCAGCTCGCACACACTCATCCGTTCCACCTCCTCTAAAACCAGAGAACTGGAAAACACATGAAATGAAGGTAAAAATGACATACCTGGTATGACAATGCTGGTATGTATTATGTATGCATGTTATTATGTATTATAATGTGTATGTATTATATATTATATATTATGTATTATGTAGTATGTATGACAATGCTGGTATGTATTATACCAGCATTATAACATATAGCAACACATACACACCTTGGTATGTTGTCCTCCTCCCAGCGAGTACACATTGTATCCCTCAGCTCGCTGTCATTGAGATTGGACACACAGGGATTCTTCCATGGGCTGGTGCTGTCCCCTATATTCAACATCTGCTCTCCTACAAGTAGTAATAGAGGTACAAAGTGTAAAAAAGTACATGTATTGAGGTTAGAACTGTAAATAGAAGTTTGATATAATGAAGCGAGTAGTCTTATTGCTGAATTCTGAATTTGACTCAGTCTGATTTGTGAACTGGCCAGACTGATGTCAAATGATTCCAGGTCAAATGATTCATTCATTTGAACATTTATTTTTTTGAGTTATTTTGGAGAAAAGCAGAATTCATTTGGGCGAGACGAGGAGGCAGAGAGAACACCACCTCCACTAATGATCTCCAACTACCCTGTGGCAACAATTAAGTTAAAGCCCACATCCTTTCCAAAGTTCACTGGTAATAAATGTGACTTTCACAGGAGGAAGAGAGATGCTTCAGAAGGTAAAAAAGGAGGTAAAAAAAAAAAGATTCAGGTGCTAGATGGTCTGGATAAAAAGGAAATCTAAGCCTCACCACTTATAATACAGGTAATGACATTCTTTGTGTCTAGGAAAACTGTTATGAGAAACGTGACAGCTATTGCAATTGAAATATTAGAAGACTTTCCATAAACACCCTGCTATCAGCAATCACCAGTCACGAAAAATAGTTTAATTAATTCAAGCAGTAGAAAGGGCACTTGGAGACTGAGTGAGTGAGTGATACTGGCACAATTAAAAATTCACTAGTGTTGAAGACAATTCACCTTTGGCTAAGCCACGCCCTAGAATGTAGATTGACCAATCACAGCGCAGCAAAGAACAAGCCTCCCACAGAGGTCGGACACTTTTTCACAGCGCTCCATTGACTTTCAACACAGGCGTCTCATATTTTTGGTCTCAGCAGGCTATTACCATCGTAGTTTTATCCAAAATATGGTTAAACGTTGTGCCTCGGGATGCGTTTCCCAGAGAGGTTGGAGGGGGGTGTCCGTTTTTCCCCTTCCCAAAACCAAAGTAAAATCCTGACAAGTGTCGTCTTTGTATTAAACTGTGTGGACGTCCTCAGTCAGCTAAACCCCTCAAAGACCAACAAGCACATCTTTTTTTACTTCTAACCTTACTGTGAGTGTGAAGTTATACTAGTTAGACTGTTTTATAATGTTTTAGGTTATGATTTCGGTTCTTATACCGGTTGTTGATACGCTAGCACACGCTAATAAATACAACGTTATACTCATGTAGTCCTTTTGCTTTGTAATAACGATTATACAGTAGAAGTGAATAGAGACCTACCCAGCTTTGCATGAACAGTGTTGCTCCCTGATATTGTTAGTCCCAGCCTCCATCTCGATTAGTAGGAAATGCGGTGGTTCATCTGTGACCGGTAACGTTATGCTTTTGCTTCTATGTATTTTGGATGCCTTGTTGTTTCTTGCGTTTCACCTGTATGTCTTGAACGCATATTGCAGCGCCTTTTGCCCACTTCTATCGGACACTTTATTTGCTGCTTTATAAAAGTTTGATAACATTTCAGCAGGAAGATCTGTTACAGCATAAGCCATGCAGAGCGCAGATGAAGATTGACGGATGTAGCAACAGTAACTAAGGGGGGCGGGGCTTAGCCAAAGGTGAATTGAGTCTTTTAAGAAAGAATGGCTCGTCCACATCTCTGACAAGCAGAGCTTTGTCACACCAGACAACCGGTTTAACAAACTTTTTTGAATTCCTCAAAGAGCAGGGGCCTCATTTATAAACGTTGCGTACGCACAAAAGAAGGCGTACACCGCTCTCTACGCAATAGTTGTTATTTATAAAAAGCAAACTTGACGGTAAAATGTGCGGTCCTTCACGCAAGCTCTGACCCAGAAGTACGCACAAAAACGGGTGAAATGAGAAATGGCGACACCGTCGGCAGTTGGAAAAAACACGTGAAAGTGTGTGAAACTGTAGACTGTTGTGTAAAATAAATGGCAATACTGCCTCTCATAAATAACATGAAGACTTCACAAAGCAAGTCTTACAATTAACAGCCTACACGAACACCGTTTGATCGATCTGCAACAGAAATGCAAATTAACACATATTTCCAAAAAGTGAAATATGTTCTGCAATAATATTGGCATGTTATACAATTCATCCTCATAAATATGATGGTAAACAAAACGATATAATGATATTCTCCCCAATGTGTCCGTCTAACGGAGCAGATATAGCAATTAGATAGTCAGTCAGATAGATAGATCATTAGGGAGATATATAGATAGATCGATAAATAGATAGATGTATTATTTGTCCACTTAGGGAAAGTTGTTTTCATAGTAAAAATGTCTTCATCAGCTACGGAATCATTATTATTAGCTATTCATGCATATCCCTTTAGTTTGTTTTATTTTTGATAAAATAACGTATGACGTATGTCTCACCCATTCAGAAAGCTGCAAGAAATTACATTTGCGCTGAACTATTTCCCATTTCCAAGTAGATTATAACCGACATCTGTAGCTTGTCAGATGCAGAATTAAATGGATGGAAATAAAATGCCCAATCACAATGCGTAATGACGCACAATAGCTGATCTTGCGCTCTTAGAAGATGTGGCGATTAAAGGGCACCTATTATGGAAAATTCACTTTTACATGGGGTTTGAACATAAATGTGTGTCGGCAGTGTGTGAGCAAAACCATCCTAGAATGATAAAAATCCACCCAGTGTTTTTTTACAATCTCAATAAATCATATTCACTGTCTCAGAACGAGCTGTTCTAAGATTCAGCTCTTTGTGACGTAGAAAGTGAGAAAGGGGTTTGATTGACAGTGTGGTTGTTGTGGCATAGACCCCGCCGTCGGTGATCTGTACACACATCCTCCATTGTTTCAACGACAGCCTGTAATGTCTCTTGAAAACATAACTGTTCTGTCGTGGGTTAATCCTGTTGCTATAGTTTAAAAGTTCATCCTCAACTGTTAATCGTCATCTACTGTTTGCGATCCAACGACACATCCAGTAACAGTAAGTGTATTTTATGATTTTTGAGCAAATAGTCTTTTCAGTCAATGTCAGCCAATTCAACAACAAATGCGTCTAAAGTTGTTGTCGTCGTAGGATGTCTGTGTAGGCTATATAATTTAAACCTTGTTTGTATAGTGTGTAACCACACGTTTATATTTAAAGATATTGTATTAAAAACTGCATACATGTTCTTTTCTGTAAGTTAGCCATCTCCTCACATTTGACACAGAAGCACCTGTATGACAAGTAAACATGACGCCACAGGTCCCACGCATAAATGTAATTTCGCTTGTACGTAGCAAACTTTATCACAGTATGTGTATGTAGTTTCAAAAAAACTGCGCCAGCATTAGTGTTGCACATGCCCATCATTTCAAAGGGGACGCGATTACAACGCTAAGTACATAAATGTATCAAATAACCATACCGAGACGTACTGGTCCATTCTCATTTGTGTTTATTCTTCCGTTCGTCATCTGGGTCTGATCAGAGATTATTTATATATTCCGATTCAAACGTACGCTGAATGACATTCAAAACAGCGGTTTCTCTCAGTCTCTCAGTACCGACTGCCATTGGTATCAAGTTACGCCCTCATCCAAAGGCAGGGCGGGGATATGCAGCTCATTTGCATTTAAAGCCGTATACCCCCGAAACAGCTCATTTTTAAGCAGGCCCCAAAATGACATTTTCAAATGGTTATAATAAATTAACTGTGGGGTATTTTGAGCTGAAACTTCACAAATACATTCTGGGGACACCAGAGACCAATATTACATCTTGTAAAAAGGGGCATTATAGGTGCCCCCTTAAATGGAAGGAATCGGTTGTGAACATCTTCACAACAATGGGTGTGGAAAAAGATATTATTTATTCAAGAATTCCCTCATTGTGCAGATTATTTCAGTTAGGACGGTCTTGATTTCGCCCAACTCCTTGGCCACCTCTCTGATCGAATTAATGACTAGACGCTTTTTTGCCTTGACTTTGATGTCCAACCATTTCTTTTTTATTTCGGCCACAGTCCGAGGTTGTGAGGCTACAGCATTTACGGCGTTTGCCACTCAAGTGCCTTTTTGGCATTAGTAATGCCCGCACTGTGCCCTCCAAACAACATTTTTCTCCTCTTTCTCACCTCGCAAACGATAACTTCTACTTCACATTGAGTGAAGTTACGTTTTTTTTTAATTCCTCTCTGTGTTTAACATGATTTCGCAATCGATGAATATTAACTTGTGGGCGTTTCACGGACTATTTATGGGCAACTATGGGTGTGATATGAAGCTGCAAAAAGCTGCACTACATTTAGAATTGATCGTGATTTATTAAGGGAAAAATGCGTAGGATGTGGGTGCGCACGGTTTTATAAATCCGAATATTTCTGTGCGTACACACGTCCTATATTTCATCTGTACGCAACTTCAGACGCAAATCCTACACAAAGTTTTATAAATGAGGCCCCAGGAGAGCATTTACGAGCAGCTTGTACTATTAAGGGATGAGGAACCAAACTGAAAGGAGTTAAGAACTGAGCCAAGATGGGCAAGAACAAAGTCTACAAAATCAATTAACGATCAATCAGAGTAGTCTGTGTTGACGTTAAGCACAAAAGGAAGCTCTACTTCTGCAGACAGTTTCAATCACTAAAGCTTGCAGACAAGAAGGCTGCAGTAAGAAAACTGGGAGCTTGCAAACCATTCACTCTGCAAACCCAGCTATCTATACAAAAACCAAGACTGGGGAAGAAAGTGTTCTTGAGCATCACTATTATTTATGCCCAAATGCTGAATGAAACGAAAGCAGCACTATGCAGAAAAAGAGCAAACTTTGTCCTGAAGAAGACGAGGGCAGGAAGGGCTACAATAAAAATCAAGAGAACTTTCTCCATAGACATCCACAAGACTTAACACAGCAATGCTGAAGTGTGTTCTCAAACACTGCAATGTGACAAATGTAAAAACTCTCCAGGGCACTTTAGTCATCACTGCAAAGCATCACAAAGCAGCTGACCATCCTGCAGTTTTTTTATGTTGTCAGATAATCTCTTTCTAAGCGGGCGGCACTTGTGAATCAGACTTTTGATAATAAAAATTCTGGCAAAGACTTCTTCCTGTGTGTATGAATGTCTGAATGCGTTACCTGTTGCACTGCTTTTTCGAAACTTAACAGCAGCAAGACTGATCATGTTCATGCCGTAGAGGTTGTAATCGATAAAGAGCTGCAGCAGGAAGGGAATATGAGCTTCATGGGGCTGGAAACTCTTATTCATTACAGCTCCCCCCTGCAGGAGTTCACTCACCCTACAAAGAGAAAACATGCATTCAATCAGTAACACCAAACACATGATATACACACCAAACACACACACAATGTTCTTTGAGGACTTTTCAGAGACTCATTTTTATACAGTAAAAACTATTCTATCCACTAACCCTAAACCTACCAATCACAGATTACTTTTTTCACATAAAAAAAAAACAAACAAAAAAAACTATGATTCATGAGTTGTTTTCCTTATGTGACCCAAAAAAGTCCCCACAAGGACCAGGATTTTGGAACTTGCCATCTTTGTGTGTAGGGTTTACCATCACCATTTACTATTTACCATCACTAAAGGTTATTTTGGTAATGAATTTTCAGTAGTAGATGCCAATAAAATAATTTTTTTTGTAAAATGCATGTCGATATTCTTTTCAGTACAGCACAAAAACAGCACAGCGAAATCATTGATATTTAATTCTTTTTAAAATATGAATTACTTGAAAACAATGCCATTTAACAAAGCTTTTCTCATTCAAAGGTGCAGTAAGTGAGACTTACAGCTAGCGGTTGAAATGGGCACTGCAGTCCAAATTCAAAATATTGGAGAGAGTTGTTTCCCCCCGCCCCCTCCTGCTCAGATTCGACGCTCACGCTGGTTGCCAGATTGAGGACACGCAACAAAAACGAGCGCAATTGATGCAATGTGAGGATACTTACAAAAAAAGTTAATGAGTTGATTTATTGATTTATTGACAAGAAAGAGTCATGGTAGAAGTGTGCATCTGGAAAATTATGCATCTGTAACTGCATGAGGAAATATGAGTCTATACTAGTTTCCTGCTGACAATGTTCAAATACTCTTCTTTTTTATGCTAGATTTAAAATCACAACCGACATCATAAATGTAACCGCACGAGTCAGATACACTTGTTGGATACATATTTCACGTTTTCACTACAGGGCGGGAAATAACCAGATTTATTAATAAAGTCTTCTAAACGTTGTTTACTTGTGTTGCCTGGTTATTGGTTTTCATGTTAACTGGGACAACTTGTTTTTTCAATAAGCTGATGTTTGGAAGTTAACAGCGTAACAGTGTGCACATAAACATGCTAATAGGGGATTGTCACGCTGATACGTCGTACTTCTGGATTCTGTGATCTTTGTGCACTGCCACTTCCTTGAATCACTGATCTCGCTGGCAAACTGATGAAGGACAACACTAAGTTTATTTATACACCATCCCTGGTAAATTAGTCTGATTCACTAAAGTGCCGGCTGCAAACAAACGTGCTACCTTGTTTTATTTTAAAGTTTTAATCCATTTCTTCCTTATACTCAATTCAGTCGGGAATCCATGAAAACTTAAGTAGGGTTGGCGTTGTTGGTTAGATTTACAAAGTGGAACAGAGCAGTGACATAAATAGCATTCGTCTCAGGCATTGTTGAACTGCGTCGGAAGTGGACATGCACAAAGTTGACAAATCCCGCCCATGAAACCCGGAAGCGTGATAATCCCCTATTGCAGAGCCAGCAAAGCACTAAAGATGGGCCGTCTGAAGAAACGAAAGCTGCCGATGACGTAACACAAAGTATCCCCCACTAGTGGGCCATTCAAGTATTTGTCTGACCTTAAACCTGTTGCTACTACAACTATGAAACTAAAAGCTAGCTACCGACCAATAGAGATGGAGCAGCATTGAATAATATTACTACATAAAATTAAAAGGAAAATTGCCTAAGCCAACATGTATTTAATATTTTAACTCATCTATTCATAAAAATAAAAACATTTTAGACCACCAGATATAAATGCATCTTGGATACAGCATTTCAGGCTACGTCCACATTAATCCGGATAGATTTGAAAACGGGGTTTTCGTTTAAAAACGCTCTCCGTCCACACTAGCGTTTTCCGACGTTTCAGTGTGGATGAGAAACTTCTAAATTCACTTTACTGCGCATGCGTTAAACTTCACAAAAGCTCACTGAGATAATAAAGATGGGAAAATAAATAATAATGTTATCGCACAATAACAGGATAATTTTATTTGGCAAAATATATCACCATCACGGATGCGTCTAGGTCGCATTCAGTCACCATATGTTTGGTCTAAAACCCAACTGCTCTCCTGTTTTGCCGCAGGACAGCAAATGTGAGTAAGCTACATTATCTGTCATCTTTGCAGCGCTGTGCTATGAAGAATAGCACATATTAAGTAACATAGAAAGTAACATATTTTAGCAATAGTGTAAAAATGAATAACACATAACAGGCACAATACCGATAAACATGAATATCTATTGGTACTACATGGATCACATGACTAAACTTACGTCATCGTTTTGAAATACCTCCGGTTTCACTGTCCACACTACAACGCGAAAACGGCGTTTTCAAATTTATCCACTTTGGAGAGCGTTTTCCAAACGATACGTTTTTGTTGACTTAAAACGGCGTCTCAGTGTGGACGGAAGGCCAAAAAGGAGAGAAAAACATACGTTTTCAAACGAAAACCTATTAGTGTGGACATGGCCTCAGTGTCTTTACCAAAAATACACACAGGTTAGCAGGATACCGCCACCATTAGTTGTATCTGCTTTCCTGCAAAACACACAATCATTGTGACAGCTTCACTAACACACAACACTGTGACCCTTTTAACAGATGCATAGTTTTATGATAATAAGAACACCCTTTTATGATTAGAACACCCTGAAGTGCAACCGGTGACAAACTATAACAATTCAGAAGTCAACTAACAACGACTAATTATAGCCCTCTAAAACATGGGGGAAAAAAACCTTTAGCCTACTCAGTAGAGCTACTTCATGGCGCGGGAAGTTCATAGGTGAATGTGTCAAATGTGCAAGTCAAAATGTGACTGTGAAACAGAGTTAATCCCGCATAGCAAAACCTTTAGACTGCTCACAGCAAGAAATAGTAAATCTGGTGGAGTCCATGAGGATGAGATGACACAAATCTCCTGGAAATACTGTAGAATTCCTGAAGTGTTTCCAATTTTGTGTGCCATAGGCATCAGACGCGCAGCCAACACTCATGGGCGTGACGTCTGAGGCTGAGGCTAGACTGTTCACAACTAAAATGTTGCTATAGTAGCCTAATATTAATGCATGAAAGCTTATGCACTTCGCAATTGTGATTTAAAACCAAAACTCTATATTATTTCATTATTAAAATTAATTTTTACATTCATTTTATCAATTAGTGAGGCTTCTGGGTCAGACATTCTCAGGGGATTGGGTAAATATGCCCAAATTAATAAAATGCACCCAAAATGTATCTTTGTATCTTTTTTTTTTGTATATATAAATGGCCATAGTTGTTTTTATAAAAAAAAAAAAAAAGACAACAAGTCACAGCAAAAGAGATGCGTGTCTCCAAGGCAAGAAAAACACACAGTGGTGTTACTAAACAAATGCAGGGTTTTAAACGAATCGGTTCAGGAATTCAGTGACCCACTCACATGTTTAGCTCCAGAATGAATCAGATGTTTTGAACAAATTAGTTGAATGAAAGCTTCTATGACTCATTATTGGCAGTTTTAATTTCATAATTAAAAGTATTATGCAGTTGTCCTTAATGGGAAAACGAATCGGTTCAGGAATTTAGTGACCGAGTCACATGTTCAGCTCCGGAATGAAATCAGACGTTTTGAACAAATTAGTTGAATGAATGCTTCTATGACTCATTATTGGCAGTTTTAATTTCATAATTAAAAATATTATGCAGTTGTCCTTAATGAGAAAGTTAATTTCTGTCACTTCCCTGTAGGTGATATTTCATAAAAATTATACTCATAGAAAGATACTTTTGTAAAATCCAAATACGTACTAGAGATTTTTATTAAACAATGTCTTTCATACATGTTCGATGAACCATACATATAACTATATTGCATTATGTACCTGATGAACAGTCTTTAAAGGAGCAGGTCACTTTAAAATGAAAATGTACACACCCTCAAGCCATTTTAGGTGTATATGAGACAATTTGTTTTTGGGTTTTTTTGCAAGCGTCAACAGTGTAACCAGTCCTAACGCCATGGCAAATGTTCGAGCAAAGCATGCAAACTGTTCTGTCGTCGCTGCACAGATGAGCACTGAACACCATTTAGTGTCCCAGCCTCAGAGCAGAATTTTTATTTTCAACAGAAATCCCTCAGAAACAGATGAATTAATGTAACTTCACAACATCTACATAAATGTATCCACTAACCATTCAGAAACGTCCAGGGGCCTCATGTATAAAACTTTGCGTAGATTTCATCCTTAAAGTGTGCGTTCGCACATAAGGCAGAATAGTAAATAGTACAAATAGACAAATAGTATTTTTAATTGATTTATATTTTAATGGAAACAGATAGACATGGTTGTGTATTGCACAAAACATTTTTCTCAGACAATCTGCTATTAGCTATCAGTTAAAACATTAAAGCATCCACAACAAATAGGTCTATTTTTATTTATTGAATATAATTTTTTGTAACTTCTCAGTAATGATTTCATGTAGTTTAAGTGTTTAACTCCATTAATGAGAATGGCATATTTAATCTAAATGTTTATATCAGAAGTAAAACATAGTTTAAATCATTCTTTTATTTATTTAAACTATTATTGAGAACATGCACTTATGATTTGGACTCATTATGAAGATTTACGGTTTTACTCCATCTGCCGTTAGATTAGCTATATGTGCGTCAGTTTCACTAAACAGCCAAACGCGCGTGCTGGCGCGGTCATTTAAGAAGGGATGGATGTTTGCTTCAAGTGATGATAGGTTTGTGAAATTATATTTGTATTATATTTCTGTAGATGTATAATTTTCTTTAGATTCTGTCTAATAGTGAGCAAAAAGACATTTGACTCCAGCTCACCATCATTGTCGCCAAAACACATAGCCTACTCTTCTAAAAGAGTGTGTACGCATGGTCAAGAGCATCCTTACGGTGCGCACTTATTTACGCCAAGTTTATTTTTTACAAATCCTGTTATGTGCGTGGGAAAATGCGTACGCATATTTCTATGCCCATTTTGTGCGTACGCAACGTTTATACATCAGGCCCCAGGTGAGTCTAAAAGTTGTAACCTCTTCCTGAGTCTCTCCGTAAGGCTGCAGTCCACTACTGGTTATTTCTGAGATTTTAGATGAGTGAAATTATTTGTTATTGTATCCAAAGCTCGTGTAAAGGATCGGCTCACTCTCTTCTGAACGGGGCAGGGAGCAGCAGCTCATTTGCAAATAAAGGGACACACAAAAACGACACGTTTTTGCTCATATGCAAAAACTCTTGTGAAAAGGGGCGCAATATGTCACTTTTAATAAACACCCTGACGCTTCCAGGCTTGATAATGGCAGTGAATTGCAACCACCGGTTTGAAGATCAAAAAAGTGCATCCAGCCATTATAAAACAAATTCCAAATGCCTCCGGTGGGTTAATAAAGGCCTTTTGTAGCAAAACGATGAGTTTGTGTAAGAAAAATAATCATATTAAAAACTTTAAAAGTAAATAAAGTAAAATAACTAGCTTCCGGTCAAATGAACAAACGGATTCGACTTAAAGTCCCTGTAAAGGCAATTCTACAAAAAAGTTCTAAACACATTATAAATGTTACATATGTATTGCTAAAACATATTACAAAGACTGTGAACTGTGAAGTACTGAAATGTGAAATTAGACCGTTAAACAGTTTTTCACCATTGCAATTTTACGGATTAATTAGGCGGGGCTAAAACAGGGCTCGATGACGCACTGGAGCCCATGAGCTGCTGGACACCCCCTATTTGATGACGCACAGAGTCTGATCTCCCCTTCTCCACACACACTCCCCGAGCACATTCGCATTCACCGCTCAATCGCGAGTGACTGTCAGTACTATTAGTTACTACAGCTAAGCCTACAGTTTTCTAGCTAGTTATGCCTTCGACACGGACATGCATGGGCTACTACCTGGATGCGATCATGTACAAAACAGATCGGTATCTTCATTTAAATTCCCCTAAAAACGATCACATCAAGAAGAGGTTTTTAGAGAGCCAACCTTGTTGATGAAAAGCTGAGGATCACCCCCAACGAGAGGCGGGTCTGTAGTGATCATTTTACACTGGATCGTTTTATAAACTTTCCTCAGAGACGACTTGGATTCACTGATAATCCGCTGTTACTGGTGAACGGGGCCGAAACAACGATCTCCCGCCTCAGTGTTCATCCTCCCATCTCCAAAAGCTAATCAGCTA
Source organism: Pimephales promelas (assembly GCF_988280905.1). Classification (NCBI taxonomy): domain Eukaryota; kingdom Metazoa; phylum Chordata; class Actinopteri; order Cypriniformes; family Leuciscidae; genus Pimephales; species Pimephales promelas. Next base: position 8,525,483 of record NC_142781.1, read on the forward strand.
ATATCACCGTCAACAGCTTTCCCGCTAGTGGGCGTGGTTTCAGCGCAGCCAGCGGACACGCCCCCAGCGTTTGAGAGCAGAGAATCTGCTAATTTTTTCATGATTTTGATAGCTTATTTTATAAACTTGCCGGCTTTTTTTATCCTTCAAATTTGGCTGGGTGGCTAATAACACATTTTTCTGTGGTATGACAGACTCAGAACACATACTTAATTTTGACTTTACAGGGACTTTAAATGTTAAGCGCAACATGACATGGTCCCGCTGCAAGGAGGCATGAGGAGGACTGCAGCTGTAGAGAAAGCAATAAACGCCAATGTCTGTAATGTAAAACGCCTAAGACCACATTCACTGAAGTGAATTCAAAAGCAAATATATCAACACAGAATTGAGTTGTACCCAACATTAATGATACTGCTGATACTACTACTGTACACTTTTGTGTGCAACTTGGTACAGAAGTGCCAAGGTACAGTACTTTTTGATATCCTCACACACACTATTTGACCATCCCTAGACTCACCTTTTGACCATCTGTGGGTTGTATAGGTAAATCTTCATAAAGGTTTTTTCCTTCATATGGAACCCATAGAAAGGCCTGTGGAGAGATAAGACAGATGTTTCAATAGGTAAACAATGAATATTCAAGAAAATACAGACATAGAATTAGAATGTAAATAGTTGAGAAAAAAACGAGTGTTGAGTAACAGTATACTGGATCTGTCCATAAGCTCTTAAAGTAACAGCAGCCTAATATACCTGCTGCTGTCATGTCCATGTAATAACTTTAATGCAAGCATTAATCTGCATTTAATTTTACAATTTTGAGTGTTATTTTACATTTAATTAATTTATTTAATTTCTGTAAAATGTAATACTAGACTCATGTTCATTTCATTTGTCTCTTTATTCTATTGTAATTTTGTGCTATTTTGTGAAATTTGTTTATTAGACTGCTTGCTTGTATTTTTTGTCAATTTAATTCAAAGTTTCAAATAAAGCCCCTCTCTGATGTCTGTAAGCTATTACAACAATTACTCTAGTTATCAAAAAGTGATGAGATTTTCCCAATGGTATTGAAAATGGTATCAAATATCGATATTTTTCAAGGTTTCATATCGAAGTTAGACATTTCAATAGACATTTCAATATCATGACAACACTACTTTCACCGAGTAATTGCACAGACAAGTTTATTATTTTTGACACCAATCAACGTTTTTAACTAGCCATGGATCATACGACTTCAGGTTGCTCTTCTTCTATAATGTTATTGTATGTTCTATGGTGATAGAAAAAGAAACAATTCCTGTCCACAAATAGTGCCCCAGTGTTGTTGCATGAGATTAGTTTTGTATAACAAGTACAGGTATTTGTATAACGGCCAAATATTTTTTTCTTACACAGAAGTGAAAAGTTGAACCCATAGTGTTTTGCCTTCAAAAAACACTTATGAGCATGGCTGCCTGGAATATATTACGGTTATTTTTAGCTTTTAATGCTTCAAATGCATTCATAAATTATCTAATACATAGATAAAAATGTAATTATTGTAATTGCATTTTTACTAAATCTAACTCTATTAGATTTACTAAACTAATCAATTACAGAGCTCACAATTGATTTCTTCAATTGATAAAATAATTGTGTGAATTTATGCGCATGTGTCTGATGTGGATTGCATTTATGTGGAATTAATCTTTTGACATGCACACACTGCATGAATATACAGTTTCCTGCTTCTAAGTTATTTGTTTTAAAAAGCATACTTGGTATTTATCTATTTAGGTTCCTAATTAGGAGACAACAAGCACATGAAGCTTTGTGCCATGTTGCTTATTATCATCAAGACTGTGAATGGACAAGTGGGGCATGGCCAGCTTTAACACGATTCACTTATTTTGCCTGTTGTTAATGTTGTTAATAAAGCCAAAGTATACTTTGGGCATCTAGTGCTGGCTTAAAGGGTCAAACACACACAAATGTGTGTCAAAATGTCTGACTTGGCAAGTAATTTTGTAAACCAAATCGGTCTTGATTTTGGTGAATGTAGAGTTAGGAGAAAATCCGATTCCAAAGCGTGTCAGTCCTGGATCGGTGCATTAGGTCCTAAAACCCATCTAATACCTGCTGCTATCTGTGTCCTTAAATGTTAATCAAATAAAAAAAGCAAAAAAAACTTTCAAAATTGTCTTATAAACCAACATGAAAAAGAATTGTGATAAGATCATGGTCCGTGACATTGCATGAAAAGAATTGTGATATGATATTTTTTTCCACATCACCAACTCCTAGAAGCCATCATCCAAGCAAACCCTAGTGTGCACTTGTGTGCCTTTTACACGTACATGCCAGACACCAGAGCCACTTTAAAGATGTGCTGCACATTAGACGAGGGGTTTCCCATGCTGACATTCAGGGCTCTGTCAATACTGTAGGCCACCTGTCGAAGGTACCGATCTGCTTCCTGTCCAAATCCGTCATACGGCACGTAGATGTATGGGAACAAGCCATGCAGATGAAGACATGTCTTCTGGCCTAGAAACAAAAGAGGAAAAGAAAAAGCATCAGCATCATCTAATTCGAGTGATGAAAAGAAAAAAGATCTTGAAATTAAGGTGCTTGAGAGATTTTGTGCACTTCTCTTCTCAAATAAAGTCAATTCTACTTCTACGGTCTCTGTTCAACAGCACTGCACTACAATAGACTTAAGCCCGTACCATCACTGTTTGATAAATATCCTGCACTGTACAATGAATTTGAAAGCAATAAGACATAAGAGGCCAAGCATTGCAGTGACTACAATACAGTTATGATAGTGTTTTTAGACACAATGAACTACCGGTACAGAAAGTCTGGTATCACCACGTTTTTAAAATCTCAGTATTGACCACAGAAGTATTGGTAGTTTTACCAAAACATTAAAACCAACAAGTAAAGCAATTTGCCATATAAAGTATTGTTTTTGTCATTTTTTGTCATTATGCACGTTTTGTTTGGTTTTTGCAAAGTGACAGACATAATGTCAGATTACACAATTACGATATTAATGTAGGCAATATGCACACCCCTAAAGCACATTATGAAAATAATTTCATTTGAATTAAAACACACGTGCTCAGGGAATAGGGAGCAGTGCGCACTGCGCAGGGGCCGATCAATCGGAACACAATACTCAAGAGTCCTCCGAAGGGACCGCAAAGATCAAAGATGCTTGACGCGTGTTGCTCTTTCAAATGCACGTTATAAGTAACAAACTCACAGTGCTTTCAGATGGAGCAGCGTTTGCAGAGCAGTAGATGAATGACAAGCTGCAAACATTATTACAGCCTTTTCGATTTCATAAGCGCGATAAGGCAAATTGGTTTAAGTGCGATTTCATGTAAATTGTGATTAATCGTGCAGCCTTACTTAAGCTTTACTTTTTTATGATTAGTTATGGTTGCATTTTGGGCATTACATGGAGAAACAGTATAATTGGTTAGTGTCATTTCAGTTCTGGACGGCATGCAGTCCTAAAGTGGCTTTGTCATTATCTTTATTTGCGTCTGCCCACAGTTCACGCAAAAATTCTGCCAGTCGCGTCAAATCACAGCACAGAATAACGCATTTCTATGAAGAAAACGCATGTAAAAAAACTGAAGAAAATAAGAGGGAGCCGTTGGGGATAGGTGCATGACCCAAACTACCCAAAACATGAGGATTAATTATTTTAAGTTTCAAGCTACTTTGTTAGGCCGTGTGTCCACCAAAGCGTTTTTCACGTGCCTGGCTTATGTTTTCAATTGTTTTCAATGGGAGCGCCGCATTTTTTAAACGCCATGAGCGCAACGAGGCACTGAGTGTTTTTTTGAAATCAGTTACAAGTAAACTGTGCTGCGCATATTCTGTATCATAGCAACGAAACGTCTCAACAGAAAAAACGCTGCGCTGTTTTTTCTGCGCCCAAAGCACGACGTCTTCAGCAGAGTGTCTGGCATTTTCAGCTGGATAAAAACGCTTTGGTGAACACATGGCCTTAGCGTAATGTTGAATGCGGCTTCCCAGGGGCTTTAACAGATGTGTGTGCCTCTTAGAGGATAACGAAATTTTCTTAGAATGTTCTGCATGAACACACACATTCAATTTGGACACAGTAACCGTGTCCATAGTGAATGTGTGTGCTCCTGGACAACATTCCACGAACGCATTCCATCTGTTAACACGGAGTTTGTGTTTTTCTTTTTCTTCATTATCTTTATTATTATCTTCATGTTTAATGTAGGGATTTAAACTGTCCTTTTACTTTATAGCTCTTTTGCACATAGCTCTTTTCAATATAGGATAGATATAGACACGTTTCATAGTTGGCATATTTGTTTGAAGGACAACATTGGGAGGATGTGGAATAGTGCGTTTTGTCAATAAAATAAAATAGAAATAAAATAGAAATTCTAAAAATTCTAAAATATAAAATAGAAATAAATCAAAGAAATAATCGAATAATCAAATGAATCGGTTTATCAAAAGAAACGTTAGTTGCAGCCCTAATTCGAATGTTGTAAATACTTTGCTTAGTTGCCTCTGTTTTAGCATTGTAACATGCCCTCTTCCACTAACATTCAGACAAGCACATCAAGTCAACTTTATATCTAAAACTTCTTTCAGCTTTGGTCAAAGTCACCAATGGATTTCTTGATGGCTTCTGACTCGTGCATCCTTCTTGATTTAAGAGCAGCTTTTGAACAAGTTTTGTGTGGCAGGGGGCAGCTTTGAAGTCGATTAAATCCCATTTCACAGACCGTTCGCAGTTCATTTATTTGGGTGGTTTCAAGTCTGAGATTAGCTCGCTTCTCACTGGTGTTCCACTGGTGTTCCCTCAGTCTAGGGACTTCTGCTCTTTAATATTTATCCGTCACCACTTGGTCACTTGTTGGAATCACTTGGCCTCCATTATGACTTTTATGTTGATGATATGTTGAGGAACTGTATAAAACATTGCATGGCTTGGGCTCCACATTATTTATCTAAACTTTAACATTCCTATACCCCAAATCATAGATTGCAATCTTCACAATCCAACTTGTTGGTTGTTTCTAAAACACGCTTCAGATCTATTGGTGACAGGGCTTTCTCTTCATACGCTCCTGTCCTGTAGAATTATCTGCCTCTTGATCTCAGGGAAGCTCAGAACTATGAAGTTTTTAAAGATAGACTTAAGACATTTTTGGTTGATTTGGTTGAACCAAGGCATTTGTTGATTGATGTTACTTTTATTTCTTGAGCTATCCATTGCTAATTTTGTGTACAGCATTTTTAAATAAACATTATTATTCTTTCAAGGCAACAAGTTTTTCATAAAAACAAACATCTGATTAAAAATCATGAAAAACAATCATTAAACAAAGTTTTAATATATAAAATTTAGCAAAGCACTGCAGTAAATAATTTAACTAATGAAATAATTTGCAGGACAAATTTAATGTTTGTTACTATGAAAGGGCAATAGGACCTAAATCTTATTTCACGATGATATCACAATACAGTTATTTTTGTTATTTAATTTCATTAGAACAAAAACACAAATTATATTATAAACTATGTTTTTCAGTAGGTTTATGTAGTAAGAAATACTACAAGATGAATAAATGTAAAAATATATAACACATATTTGTAATGGTCATGTTCAATTATATTGTCTTGTTCTGACATTGTGTTCGGGTGTCATTAGTTCCTGTTTCTCAGCTCAGTTTAGTTTCCATATCCTTGGTTTCTGATTATGTCATTTGTTTTTACGGTTACCTATTATGTAATAATTTGTGTGGTGTATGCTTAAAGACTTCGTATAAGTTTGATTTATCTCTTTGTCTTCATCGTGCGTGTTGGATACCATACTGCACATAAGTGTTTACTGTATGAATTATAAATTAAAGATACAAAATTCAGTCAAGAGCAGTGAGTTTTCTCTTTGTCTCTTGTTTTTTTAATTTAACATTTCCGATTTACGACAGGACCGTCAACAACATGATTATCCTGCTGTCACTAAGACCCCATTTACACCTGGTATTAAAATGCGATCTGTATCCAGATAAGTTATCCGGATAATAAAAAACGCATGTTAATGCAAGGTGTAAATGCATTGTGATCGGATCGCGATCGGATCTGCCTGACCACATCTGGAGGTAGTCTGGCTCGCATTGTGTCCGGATCTTTACTAGGTGTAAACGCAATCTGGTTGTTGAAACCACATATGTATATTTTACTCCTCCCAAAAAGGCAAAAAATAAACGAGTGAGCTTGTTATATAGGCTATATGTCATGTTATAGTCAGATATGACGGCGCTACTGCGACACGCATCACCCATCACCGCAGATGAGCAGCTGAGCGTCTATTCATCGAGCCAACGTGCAAACATCGCAAATAAAAGTGAAAGTAAGTCACAGACGCTTAACACACAATCATCTTCAAGTAAATAAACGAAATTATCTTACCAGCGCTGTTGCCACTCTTTTATTGGTGTCTTTGATTTGGAAATTAGCTGATGATCAACGAAATGCAGCTCAAATTTGCTTTTGGTGGCGTGCAATCCATTAAATCTGCATACGCGGGAGTTTAAGATCGGATTCATATCCGTTTTGCAAAAACACATTTATGTGGCCAGGTGTAAATGGAATCGGTACTTATTATCCGGATAACTTATCTGGATACAGATCGCATTTTAATACCAGGTGTAAATGGGGTCTAAGATGCACTATGCACGGATCTAATATACATCCAGTTTTCAAATGTTTAGTGTTTTTAATATGCTTTAAGACAAACCATGAGCAAATTCATAAGTCAACACCTGTTATGTGTGAGTGTTATAATCTGGATGTCACTGCATTTTCCCTAGATCACCTGCAATCAACTGGCTAATTGGTTTCACCTGACGGGAGCTACTAAAATCTAGGATGCATGCTCTTGCTGGAAGATGCTCTTGCTGCTGCAGTGTTTTGTTCCTACAGTCCCTTTTTCTTTCTTTTAATATTAAAATAAACTTTATTTTTGATTGGCAGATTTCTGTCTTTGTGTCCTTTATGTTGCATCCCTAGAGCCAGGGTTGTAACATAATGGGGGCTCGTCCAATTTGGTTGGTAAAAAATATGTTTCTTTTGAGATTTTGGGGACTGTTTTTTTTTCTCTCTCTCTCCTTTGATTGAGATCATTTAGTGAGTATGGTTGTTTGAGTATTTTTTTAATATATGCATGAGTTTTCCCGGTTAGGTAGGGTGAGAGTTCCAGCTGGGTTGATTATTCAATCCTTCCATCGGTTCACTCTTTTGTTATTTTTCCTTTTTTGTTTTCGAGGTTATTCTGGGTGGAGACTTGTTCTCTGTCGGGGGTAAGCATTTCAGAACTGTGACCATTGATAAACTGGTTCACAGTTGCTGAGGTTTTGCTTTTAAAGTCGCCTCGTGCCCGGTACACCTCAGAAGATAGATAGGAGTTAGAAGTGTTAGGCAGGTATCCGGGTGTATCTCATGTGTTTTGTATTGTGTCTGGGTTCAGCAACCATGCTCACTTTTTGAAGTGAAAGGAATATTTAAGTTAGTTAAATATTTGTTTTTTGTGTGTTTTTGTTTGTTTTTTGAGGTACTTTGTGGTGTCCATGATCCTAACTTTGTGAAGTTTTTTTGTGGACTTTAGTGTAGACTAATGCCCAGTATGGCTTTTGGATATTTGTGGTTACTTGGGGTGAGTAATCTATTGTGTTCGGGTTAGTTGGATCTGTTGTGTCGGCTGAACTTCTGTGTTGTAAGTAGTGTTACTAAAGTGGAGTTTAGTAATGGCTTCTTTAGAAGACTTCCTAAAGGAACCTTCAGAAGAGTTACTTGAGGTTTTTACAAAGGATCAACTTTTGCAGTTGTCCTCTCATTATGATAGTCCCATCACAAGTAGTGAGAAGCGACTGAAGGATAGCGTGAAGGAAATAATTAGAAGTGTTTTGGTTGACAATGGGGTTTTAAAAGTTAAGCATGGTTCTCCCCAACCCATGACTGCTCCTTTGTCTGACGCAGCAATTGAGCTAAGGCTCAGAGAGTTGGCTTTTCAGGAGAAACGCCTAGAGGTTGATATGAAATTAAGAGAGAAACAAATGGATCTTTAACACGAACGGTCTCTTAAAGAGTTGGAATTAAAAGCTGCTGCTTTAACTCCAAGAGGTGATGCTTCATTTGATGTTGGTAGACACATTAAGTTAGTGCCTCCTTTTTCTGAGAAGGATGTTGACCGATATTTTTCTCATTTTGAACGGGTGGCAACCACATCAAAGTGGCCAAGGACCGTGTGGACTTTGCTTTTACAAAGTATCTTGGTGGGTAAAGCGCAGGAAGCTTATTCCGCTCTAAGCCTAGAGAAGAGTGCTAATAATGATGAGGTTAAAGCAGCTGTATTGAAGGCATATGAGCTGGTTCCTGAAGCTTACCGCCAGCGTTTTCGAAGTTGTGCAAAATTTGCTCACGAGACTTATGTTGAGTTTGCAAAGCAGAAGGAGAATCTGTTTGATAGGTGGTGCACGTCTCAGAAGGTGGAAAGTAAGGAACATCTTAGGCAACTTATTTTGCTTGAAGAATTAAAAAACTGTCTACCTGATGTGGTGTCTGTTTATTTGAATGAGCAGAAAGCAGTGACTTTAGAACAAGCTGCAATCCTGGCAGATGAGTTTGTCTTAATACATAAGGTACATTTTGGTGACCAACAAGTTGAGGATCTAGTCCAGATTAAGCACAATAGGTCTCAGTTTGTAAAATCTGTGCCTTTTGCCTCATTACCTGCCAATAAAACGACCAATGATGGTTTGATTGCAGAAATGGCTTGTTTTTATTGTAAGACACCAGGCCATCTTATTGCAGATTGTCCTGTTCTAAGTAAAAAACGGAAATCCGCAAAGACTGTAGCATTTGTAAATCCTGTGCCAAGCCCTCCTTGGCATCTTCAGTTGTTGATTTTTCATGCAAGACAGGGGAGTTAGCTGGCTCGTCACCATTTTTGATGGATGGTTTTGTGTATCTGTCTTCTGACCGTGAACACAGACAAGCTATCAAGATTTGGAGAGAGATACAGGAGCTTTTCAATCTGTGATTTTATGTGATGTTTTGCCCTTCAATGAAAAGTCAGCTCAAGGTTCAGAGGTAATTGTTAAAGGTTTTGGTAGAGGATTTCTGTCTATGCCTTTACATAGCATTAATCTCCAATCAGATTTAATCTCTGGGAATGTTGTTGTTGCACTTTGTTCCCAGATTCCCATAGATGGTGTGTCCTTTATTCTAGGGAATGATTTAGCTGGTGGGAAAGTGCTAGCTGTCCCTGAAGTAACATCTACTGTCCTTAAGTCAGATTGTCCAGATGAACTTGAGTTGGCATTTCCAGAATTTTTTCCTGTTTGTGCAACTACTCGTGCCATGTCGGCTAAGAGGCAGGTTGAAGATAAATCTTCTGAAATACCACTTTATGATACTTTCATGGCTCAAGGTGATATGAACTTGACCGGAAGTGGAAAAATGTTACCATCTCGAGAACAGTTAATACTTGAGCAAAAACAAGACCCCACTTTGTTGCCTATGTTTGAAGATTTAGTGTCTGATGAAGTACTATCAAATGTTGCTTCTGGCTATTTTGTTAGTGATGGTGTTTTGATGAGAAAGATCCAAACCGATCCAAAAATACCATGTGAGGATGACTGGAGTAGTGTGTTTCAAGTGGTCATTCCAGAAGTTTATCGATCTGACATATTGTATCTCGCCCATGATCATTGTCTGTCTGGGTTAGGAAAACTCTTGATCGTGTGTTAAGGCATTTTTTCTGGCCTGGTGTGAGGTCTGATGTGGCTCAGTATTGTAGGTCATGTCATGTTTGTCAGGTTGTAGGCAAGCCTAACCAGTCTATTCCTGCAGCTCCACTACAGCCTATTCCTGCCATTGGAGAGCCATTTGAACATGTCTTGGTTGATTGTGTTGGACCTCTTTCCCACACCAAGTCAGGTAATCAATATCTTCTCATAATTATGTGTGCTGCCACAAGATTTCCAAAAGCGGTTCCTTTGCGTAAGATTACAGCCCCTGCTATTTCCAAGGCCCTAATTAAGTTTTTCACAGTGTTTGGACTACCAAGAGTTGTTCAGTCTGATCAAGGGTCTAATTTTATGTCTCGCCTTTTCTCCCAGGTGTTAAAGCAGTTGTCTATTCAGCATAACATTTCATCTGCATACCATCCAGAGTCTCAAGGGGTACTTGAGAGATTCCACCAAACTCTCAAGACTATGCTGAAGACCTATTGCAAAGAATTTGAAAGAGACTGGGATGATGGCGTTCCACTACTCCTCTTTGCAGTTCGAGAGGTGGTTCAGGAGTCCCTTGGTTTCAGTCCAGCTGAACTTGTGTTTGGGCACACTGTGAGAGGGCCTTTGAAATTGGTAAAAGAGAAATGGGTAGATGTTTAGTATTCTACTCCTACTAACCTCTTGGACAATGTGTCTAAAACTTAAGTGAAAACTTTAGGCTTAGTAGAGCCTGTGAACTGGCCAAAGAGAATTTGAAAGCAGCTCAGGAGAAGATGAAGACTTGGTACGATCGAAAGGCAAAACATCCGTGTGTTTTGTTCAGGAGACCAAGTGTTAGTGTTCTTACCAGTACTGGGTTCTGCATTGCAGGCTCAATATAGTGGTCCATACACTATTGATCGGAAAGTTGGTGAATGTAACTACTTGGTTGAGACTCCAGATCGTAAAAGGAAAACTCGAATGTGCCATGTGAATTTACTTAAGCCTTACTTTGACCGTAACCAAACTGCGCCTACAGAGGTCAAGGTCTTGGCTGTACTGAATGTTCCGCATATTGAGATGGGACAAGGAAGTGTTGTTTCTGAGATGCATCAGAGTGGATTGCCAAATTCTAAACTTCTGGCTGATTTAGACATTCATCTGTCATATCTAAATCTTTCTGAGCGCACTGATATTATTCAGTTAGTTGGTCAATATTCGGCCTTGTTTTCTGATGTTCCATCTTGTACCAATGTGTTAGAGCATGACATTGAGGTAGGCCAAGCCAACCCCATTAAGCAGCATCCGTATAGGGTAAACCCTGTTAAACGCCAGCTTTTGCGCAAAGAGGTAGAGTATATGTTAAGGCATAACATAGCTGAACCGACCTTTAGTGCTTGGAGTTCACCATGTTTACTAGTTGAGAAGCATGATGGTTCGTTTCGGTTTTGTACCGATTTTCGCAAGGTAAATGCTGTCACTAAGCCTGATTCCTATCCTCTTCCACAGCTAGATGGTTGTATTGACCAGATTGGTTCTGCATCCTTTGTTTCAAAGTTGGATCTTTTAAAAGGCTATTGGCAGGTTCCACTCAGCCAGAGAGCCCGTGAGATCTCTGCTTTTGTGACGCCGGATAACTTCTGCCATTATAATGTTATGGCATTTGGAATGCGAAACGCACCTGCCACTTTCCAGCGTCTGGTGAATAAGGTGTTGGAAGGAGTTGCAGGATGTGAGGCTTACCTTGATGATTTGGTTATCTATAGTGCTACCTGGTCTCAGCATTTGGCCCAGCTTAGGGAGGTGTTCAAATGGTTAAATGGTGCAAATTTGACATTAAACCTCTCCAAGTGTGAGTTTGGGTAGGCCACAGTAAATTATTTAGGCAAAGTTGTTGGCCATGGTCATGTATCTCCAGTTGGAGCAAAAGTAGAGGCAATTGTGAACTTTGCTGTACTTTCATCTCGGCGGAACTAAAACGTTTTTTGGGTATGGCAGGATACTATAGGAGTTTTTGCAAAAATTTTGCCACTGTTGCTACACCTTTAACTAACCTGCTTAGTCCCAAGGTTCCTTTTGTTTGGAATGAGTTATGTCAGGTGGCCTTTGTCAATCTGAAGGCATTGTTGATCAGTTCTCCTATTCTTGCCGCCCCTGTTTTTGATAGACCTTTCAAGCTAGCTGTGGATGCTAGTGATTTTGGTGTGGGTGCGGTTCTTCTTCAAAATGATTCAGTGGGAGTTGAGCATCCTGTGTGCTATTTTTCAAGGAAATTTGATATTCATCAGAAGCACTATTCTACAATAGAAAAGGAAGCTTTGGCCCTTATTCTTGCTCTGAAACATTTTGATGTGTATGTTTCATCCAGTGTGTCACTAATCGTGTACACTGATCATAATCCCCTAGTGTTCCTGCACAGTATGAGAAACACTAACCAACGTTTAATGCGATGGAGCCTGTTTTTGCAGGGATATGATCTTGCAGCCCGCCATATTCGTGGGAAGGATAATGTTTTGGCGGATGCTCTGTCAAGGTCGTAGGTGTTTGTTTTCTCCATGTATTTATTGACTTCACTATAGGTTATCCTGTAGCAATGTTTTAAGGGTGGAAGTGTTATGTGTGAGTGTTATAATCTGGATGGCACTGCATTTTCCCTAGTAGATCACCTGCAATCAACTGGCTAATTGGTGTCACCTGACGGGAGCTACTACAATCTAGGACGCATGCTCTTGCTGGAAGATCCTCTTGCTGCTGCAGTGTTTTGTTCCTACAGTCCCTTTTTCTTTCTTTTAATATTAAAATAAACTTTATTTTTGATTGGCAGATTTCTGTCTTTGTGTCCTTTATGTTGAATCCCTAGAGCCAGGGTTGTAACAACACCATTGCTGAGTAAGTATTTTCTCCTTAAAAACTGCAGTGAATCAAAGACAGGCTCAAAAACACGAGTTGAAATCACTGGTGTTTCTGGCCCCGTCCACACTACTGCGTTTTCGTTTAAAAGCGGAGAATTAAAACGAAAACGATCTCCGTCCACACTAGCGTTTTACCTGCTTATTAGAATTTATCTCCGTCCACACTAAAACGACTGAAAGACCCCATTTACACCTGGTATTAAAATGCGATCTGTATCCAGATAAGTTATCCGGATAATAAGTACCGATTCCATTTACACCTGGCCACATAAATGTGTTTTTGCAAAACGGATATGAATCCGATCTTAAACTCCCGCGTATGCAGATTTAATGGATTGCACGCCACCAAAAGCAACAGATTTGAGCTGCATTTTGTTGATCATCAGCTAATTTCCAAATCAAAGACATCAATAAAAGAGTGGCAACAGCGCTGGTAAGATAATTTCGTTTCTTTACTTGAAGATGATTGTGTGTTAAGCGTCTGTGAGTTACTTTCACTTTTATTTGCGATGTTTGCACGTTGTCTCGATGAATAGACGCTCAGCTGCTCATCTGCGGTGATGGGTGATGTGTGTCGCAGTAGCGCCGTCATATCTGACTATAACATGACATATAGCCTATATAACAAGCTCACTCGTTTATTTTTTGCTTTTGGGAAGAGTAAAATATACATATGTGGTTTCAACAACCAGATTGCGTTTACACCTAGTAAAGATCCGGACACAATGCGAGCCAGACTACCTCCAGATGTGGTCAGGCAGATCCGATCGCGATCCGATCACAACTTATTTACACCTTGCATTAACATGCGTTTTTTATTATCCGGATAACTTATCTGGATACAGATCGCATTTTAATACCAGGTGTAAATGGGGTCAAAATGCGGATCACGTGACCATTCACCAACACTGGGCATGCGCGTGCCGGTGTAAACAGGAAACGGATGGACTAATTCCTCAGATTGAAGAAGCAGCAAGTAACGTTAGCTACCTCTTCAAAGATTAGAAAATGTCGATGAAGACTAGAGATTTCTTGTCATGGACCGACGACTTTTACTTAAAGTTACAATGGAATATAAAACAGCCATGGCGGCAGAAAACACAGACTGGGAGTTTAATAGTCTAATAGTTTGCCTCCGGCGCATGTAGGCAGTTATAGCATTGTAAAATGCAGAATTTGCTTGCACAACAGCTGCTAACAAAGACATTAAAGTCAGTAACGCTTGTAATTCGTTATCCATGTTGCAGTCACTAACATTAGCTACGTAGTCCAGGATGTTTTTGTTTGTTTCCTTCCGGGGACGGGACACGTGATGGGTGACAGACGAATCAGGGAAGGACACGTCATGAGTGATGACACCCAATCATAGAGCTGAGCAGGAGCCTCTGCGTCATCGTTTCTAAACTCCTCCGTTTCGTCCCGTCCACACTAAAACACCCTCCGGAGATTCAAAACGCAAAACGGAGCTGCAGCGTTTATAAACTTCTCCGTTTTAGGTCTTCGTTTTTCCCGTTTTAGTGTGGACGGGAGGTGCAAACGTAGCAAAAGTTCTCCGTTTTTAAACGAAAACGCAGTAGTGTGGACGGGGCCTCTGACGTCACAAACTACCTTGTAACCAATCACGTCAACATGCCAGCAGGCCTTAGCCAATCGTTAAAAGCGAACTAGCAGGGAAGTCTCAAGATATGCAAGGTTCCCAGTGCATTTGAAATGCCAGCCTCATCAGCCTTGTGAAGGCCTAATCGACACGACAACCATCGGCACTGATCCTCAACAACTCGTCTCCATACCGGCCTGATTACTTCGACTTCCAAACAGATGGAAATGGACAAATACTCTAAATGCTCCGATCCAATCTGACTTGTAATGCTGCCTGAATAATATAGCTACTGTTCCTTCAATGGCCAGAGGAGAACTGGCCCCCGACTGAGTCTGGTTTCTCCCAAGGTTTTTTCCATTCCGTCACTGATGGAAGTTTTGGTTCTTGCCACTGTTGCCTTGGCTTTTGACTTGCTTAGTTGGAGACATTTGATATTCAACAATATTATTGATCTGCCTTACTTATGGTGGACGTTGACACAATTTTGTTCTAGAAACAAACTTTGTTGTATTACGTTCATGTTATCACAGTGAAGCTGCTTTGATACAATCTGTATTGTAAAAAGCCCTATATAAATAAAGGACTTTTTTGTTGATATGAAAAGGAATATAGCAGGTGTATGATGTATATTACAATGTTATGATGAACTATAGGCCTGTCTCCCCTGATGTTCTGACTGAGTTGTTCAAAGCATTTCTGAGATTGATGATTGTAGTAATATAAAGCAATAATTTCAAGTCATAAGTCATGGGGCCCTATCTTGCACCCGGCGCAAATGTCTTCATACATTGACGCATGACTCATTCCTATTTTGCACCCGCGCAAAGTGGGCTTTTTTTTCCCTCCACAGACGCACTCGGTAAACTAGCATATGAACTTGCGCTCCCTAGGCAGGTCGGCACAAAAAGAAGGTGTGTTTTGGCGCAAACAATCCCAAGTGCTATTTTGCAGTTGCAGAAAACAATTCTGCCAATGACCCGAAAAAACCTAGTCTAAAGTCAGTGGAGTGTTGCGCATTGTTCATAATGCTATTTTAAAAGCGTATGCTTGACCATAATGTAGTGGGTGCACAATGCACTTTGATTCACTCATCAACACATTTAAGACCAATCCCTTTTAAACTTGCGTTGGGCGCTAGTCTCATTTATCCCACCGGTAAAATAGCAACAGCGCCCAAGACACGCCCACAAATTTACTTGCGCTTTGTGCTTGACACTTGCGTTTCAGATCATTAAAATAGAGCTGTTTGTGATTTTGCTCCAGCAAAATGTTTATTTATTTTTTGTCTGAAAGATTATATTGCTCATTGCACATAACATGAGGGTGTTAGTTTGAAATCCATTATTTTATGTTAGAGATAGAAAATATGCGGAAGTTTGTATTCATTTACTACAAGTATGCTGCTAGTACGGGCACACATTTCTTTCCCTGTTGGTTCTTTGCAATGTTGGGACAAATGCTGGCAAATGTAACCTTACAGTTGACTTGCCAAATCAATTCCATTTGTTTTATTAACAAAAGATATTGGAAGTAAATTATTTTTGGGTCATTATAAATACTTCGCTTTGTAAGTGCTTCCACACAAAAAAGATGCATCGATAATCATATGAGCATCGCAGCCGTCTGAACCGTAATTGAATAGAATCATGAGGTGCCTAGAGATTCCCACCCCTAGTGGTAGCACTAAGGGACTGACAAAGCACAGAGTTTAATTTGAGGTCTAGATAAAATTAACTTTATCATCATTCATAATGTCTTAATATTAATTCAAAAGCAAAACAAGGGGAAAAATTTTATTTTAGGTAGTGAAAATATCCAATAAGTGTCTGCAGCTAGCTACTGTTTATTTTTTTATAAGTGTGAGTTTTCCAACATCTTGAAAACTTAGTTTTATAAATGGGGACAATCTTTGAAGAATGAACAAAAATAGTTTTGGTCATCACATTTAAAACAATTAAATATGATATTATAGTTTTAAATTGTCGGAAAAAGATGTGTAGCAGCTTACTTGTTAGTGTTTGGCTCTTTTTGTCACAATACCATAGCTACGGTTAGTGTTGCTACATTAAATCCATGGTGAATGTTAGTGATTTGTGGACTATTAGGGGTGCAACGGTACAGATAGCCCACGGTACGGTCCGTACCTCGGTTTTTGGGCCACGGTCTCGGTTCGGTTTCGGTACATGTTTTGTACAGAAAGAGACTGCTATTTCATCCCAAAAATATGTTTTATTTTTCTTATGAGCATAAACAGAATGTCAGAGTAGGAAGAACATCAATGTATGGAATAAATTAAGACTCTAGTCTGTACTGAACAACATTAAGTAATACAACCTCTTCAACTACCACTTATGAAATACAAAATGTAAACAAACACACTTTAGACTATTCAAGTGGATCCCAATTCCAAACCTTGATAACTGGTATATGAAGTGATCAATGTGAAAGAAAAAGTGCACTTTTACCTTTAACAAACATAAATTAGCTTGTGGTTTGAATAAAAAGAGCAGAGCAAAATAATATAATAAAAAAAATACTGCATTCAGGATACAAAGTGCAATGTTATTTACTCATCCACTTTTGAGAGATTCTTGTGCAAAAAGATACTGCAGTCAAACGTTTGACTGGGTTTGCATTATGCATCCACTAGATGTGCTGAATGAACTAAAATGATACTGCAGCCCATGCACGTTTCGCCCGTAAAGGTAATGGTCGTTAACCTTCCGGACTACGTGAGCAACAGTTTAGCCAATCACAACACACCGGCTCAAACTAACCAATCTGAGCCCACTGCCTGTTCCTGAGGGAGTGGTTTCATAGAATCAGGAAGTCAACAGTCGTTCGAGGACAGAGGAGAGCACGGCTTACAATAAAGGTGAAGTTTATGAAAAATAAGGTTTTTTTTTAAAAGAAAAGCCACGAATACATGTTATATTGTACCCCATAAACACAAACATGCAAAGAAAAAAAGCAGTACCCCCCCCCCCCCCCCATCACATCATGACTTTGAGCTAAAATGAATTTAAATGTATTTAATGTTAGCTGATATTAGCTGGTATATGAGGTCATCCAGAGCTGCAATCTCCAGACTCAGAACAAAGTGCTAAATGACATCTTTTTAGCTTTAGACAAAGGAGATGATGTTGTTTTAGTGCTGCTTGATCTAAGCGCAGCTTTTGATATGATTGACCATGACATCCTCATTTCTCGCCTGGAACACTCAGTAGGCTTGAAAGACACAGTTTTGAAATGGTTTCAGTCTTACTTGAGTGGTAGATGTTTTTCAGTTAACTATAACGAAATGACCTCCGGAAAAAAAAATCTTCCCATACTCTCAATCTCCCATACTGTTCTCACTATACTTGCTTCCTCTGGGAAGCATTTTTAGAAAGTATGGAGTGTCATTTCATTTTTACGCTGACGACACGCAAATGTACCTGCCACTCAGCTCGACCAGTTCATTCGAGTTGCTCTTAGAGTGTCTAAAAGACGTTAAAACCTGGATGGCTAAAAACTTTTTAATGTTAAATGAAGACAAAACAGAGGTTATTGTATTTGGCCATCAAAATAAACCCACAGACACTACATTAGATTCAAGCCCTTTAACACCTTACACAAAATCGACAGTCAGAGATTTAGGATTTTTAATCGACAACAACCTAAAAATGGACAAGCAAATAAATTCTGTAGTCCGTGCTTGTTTTTATAATCTACGTCTACTCGCTAAAATTAAACCATTCCTATCAAATAAAGACTTTGAAAGAGTCATTCACACTTTTATTTTTTCAAGGCTCGACTTTTGTAATTCGCTATATAGTGGCATCACCGCCGCATCTTTGTCCCGACTGCAATCGGTACAAAATGCGGCGGGGAGGCTTTTGCTGAAAATAAAGAAACATGAGTCGATCACACCTGCACTAAAGTCTTTAAATTGGCTTCCAGTGCAATACAGAATAAGGTACAAGATTCTAATGTTTGTGTATAAGTCGCTAAATAATCAGGCCCCACCATATCTGGCGAATCTCATAACTTTGTATACCCCCTCCAGAAAACTACGCTCAGAGAATCAGGAACTACTGATAGTACCGAGAACAAAGCGCCTTCATAAGGGTGACCGGGCATTTGCGGTAATAGGGCCGAAACATTGGAATGAGTTACCGTTGCCTATTAGATCTGCAAAATCGCTGCCGATTTTTAAGCATCTGTGTAAATCATATCTAATGTCCTTAGCCTACAATGAGTAGATGTGATATTTTATATGTGATATTTTAACTGGTTGAAGTATGTTTTTATTTTTATCCTTCATGGGAATTTGTTTGTAAAGCACTTTGGTTCAACTTGGGTTGTGTATTAATAGTGCTATATAAATAAATAAAAGAAAGAAAGAAAGAAAGAACAACTCTGCCCCTGTTCGTAAACCACTCCTCAAGCCTGAGTTTGCCCGCTTTGGACCAAGGTATTCGGCGGACCAATAAACCCTGGCAAGTTGGCCCGGGCCGAGGAAGTCCCAACGAGGCCTGATCAAGCCCGGAAGTGACAGTGGAAACACGACTGGCCCTGGCACACACTAGCACGCTTGCTTTTGGCCCGACAGTGGAAACAAGGCTATTGTTTCTCCTGGTTTTCACGTCGATTTGATCTGATATTTACGGTTCATAACAGAGAACTCAGAATCTGAATGTTTCTCAATGGATCTCACAGAGATGTTATTAATCCGTGGCAAATTCAAAGGATTTCTTCACTGGATCTCCCAGTGCTGTTTAGTAACAGTGTTGTGTGATCGAGATCAGCCCGCAACTGGCGTGGCAAGTAGCTTGCGGTGCTGCGCTGTCTATCATTGGTCCGAACTAATAAACGGCCTGTGAAGCACAAATGAATAGCGCAGTTTCTTTCCGCTTTCATTTCTTTTGCAATTCAGTGCTGGCCAGGCCTAGATCAAAATTTGGTCGCATCGGCAGGAAAAATTTTCACAAAATGAAACCATTTGGTCACAGTCTGGAGCCCTGCATATAAACGAGCGATTAGTCGACTAATCGCTAGGGGTGACCCACCTCGAATAGTCAAAGATTCGATGCTTTGACAAGAAGAGCCTAATTCGACTACTGATCTCATGGTCGAATCTTCGCAGAGATGTTATTAAACAAGGCTCACTGCTCAATGTCTGATTTCGCATAGAACTACCGGTTTTCTGTCAATACCGTAATATACAGCCTATTATGATAATACGGTCAATAAAAATGAGCAAAGAAAGCAGCTTTTAATAAATATTTTTAAAGTGCATGCAGTGTGAATTAATCCAAAAACCCTGTGACTAGGGTTGTAACGGTATACCGGTATGACGGTTTATCGCGATATTGAAATGTACGATTATCATATCGTGCACATTTGCTTATCCGCGGTAAAAAAAAAAAAACAGAATTCACCTGCACTGCCGCATGCAACTTCTTTCAGCTTGACTGCTTACTCCATATCCGTACAGCGCTGAAAATGTCCGAGACAGAGGCTGCGAATCTCTATCTTCCGCCAAAAAAAATAAATAAAATCTGCAGTATGGGAATATTTTGTAACTTATATCCGAAAAACAATCGTGATGTTGTCCTTGAAGATGGATATCCAGTTTGCAAGATATGTGGACGAAGAGTGGCTGCAAAAGGAGTAAACACGTCGAACATGTTCTCCCATATTTACTGTAGGAACACCATCCCTCCGTGAAGATAAAGGTTATTCATAACTTTTATAACTTAAGGCCATATTATTTCTGTCATGCTGAGGGAATCCCGGTCTGTCAAAAAGACGCACACATGCGTCTTTTTGCGTTACAAAACAGATGCCACGTAAAATGTGCGATTTAAAAAGATAGATGGATAAATAAAGCAAAATATAGCTATGCAGTAGCCTAAATCAAATCGCGATGTGCGTGTCTGTGAATATACAACGCAAAAAGACTGGTGTGCAAAAATGAGAACGTGTCTCTGAATGAGCAGCGCCGTTTCGTCTAGTAGATCTAGTACACACTCAAGTACGCATGACGCTCATGGTTTTTAAAGCTGTCTCAGCCACTACGAAGACGTGAACACATGAACATATCTAGACAGAGAACACTTAATGTGCACTTTATAATTATTTTTTTAAAGAATAATCATCAAATACACTGACTGAAACTCATAGGTGTTCAGTAGGTGTTAACGCGGGGTTAAATGTAACACGGACCGTTTACACAGTTCGTCAGGATCAAGCAGGCTGTCTTTCCGCTATTTTTCTCTTGCTGCCAGAAGACGGTCTCCCGCGAATTTGCGGAAAGTTTTGATTATATTTCGTGAAGATACTGGACAAAGAGTGTTTTGACACCATGAAAGTAATTTTTTTCATCATAGGTTTTTTTCGGTTTCTGAGTTGGGTGTATACGTTTCCAAATCTAACTTTATATTGCCTTAATCACCGTCTTGTTGGCTCAAACATAGCACCGTTTTGAAACATGTCAGCAATTCCTAGCGACTGTTAGCTAGGTTTAAAATATGTAATACACAGCGGGGTTAATTCTAACAGAGTGGTACAACTAAGCCTTCAAGTGTACAATGATAATCAAATGAAAACGGAGCCACACAACCTTTCAGGTTTGAGTATACATTTAACTTTGTTAGACGTTCACAAACAATGTTGGGATTTAAAATGTTTAAAATTTAGTGTTCTATGAATGATAACTTGTTTATTTATTAAAAATATGGCCTGTTATTAATGCAATAAACCCTTTAAATTTTTATTTTAAGATAATTTGTATTATCATTACTGTTATTATTAATAATAATAATAATTGTACATCATGCAGCTGCCACACACAAATCTAATTTAATTGCAATTACAATATTTATCATTTTATTTATTATTATTTATTGCAAAACTATGCAGCCCTTTTCTATGTCTCTATCCATGATATTGATCCATAAGGATGATTGGATGAGGGATATGTATGGATATCTGTCTATACAGATGCACAAACAATATCAAACTATACAAATAAAATTGTACTGAATTATGTGTGTTACACACAAGTGTTACAACTAACCCCTCTCTCTGTTACAATTAACCCCGCATATGGGGTAAGTTGTAACATTTGCACTTCTGTCACTTTCAGTCCAACTGTACGAAAATGGTAGGTCCTAGAAAAAAACTTTAAGTGTTCATTTGTAGCAGAGATGTGCATGTTGCTTGTGTAAAAAAAAGTATTAATCTAACCTAATTATTTTTTAATTAATTGAGCCAAAAGCAAAAAGCGTTAGGTTGTGCCCCGCTCTCCCCTACAACCTGGAAAAAAAAAGTTTGGTTTAGCCTATGATTAAAATATATTACTATTGTGTATAGTTTTTTTGTCCATGTTTTAATTTATTAAACGTCTCTTGTGTAGACAAACTAAAGTTGTTACATTTTATCTGATTGCATTCTCAAAAATACATTTTGTATTCAATCACAGAATCCAGATCAGTTATTTCAGACAACCCAGAATTTCTGAGGAAATAAATATACATTTCATAAAGACTCTATTGAAAAAACCTTTGTTACAATAAACCATGTTCAACCAAAAACAATATCTGTTTTTATTCATTTAAGGGCCATTGTAGCTGATGCTGATTATAATAATGATAGTTTTAATATCGTATACCGTGAAACCGTGAAACCGTGATATTTTCTGAGACGATTATCATACCGTGAAAATCTCATACCGTTGCAACCCTACCTGTGACAGATTTAAAGGGGTGATGACTGCTTAGATGTCAAAAGCTCAAGGAAAATTTTATTTCTCAGTTCATCATATTATAAGAATATCCTGTAAGTTTTTAGAACTGAAAACGTCCTTGTTAGTCCAATAAAAGCTTTTATTGACACCAGCCTCAGCAAACGACTCCTTTTTTAAAGTGGGGAACTATGACGTCAAAAAGGATGAAACAGCACCCCCGCAGAAGAAGATCAACGCCTACTTCAACAGGGCCGGTTAAGCCCAGCCCACCGATTCGCGCATTATACGCATAGCTAAACATCGGCCTACCTCGTTATGACAAACCGGATCGAGCTACCGAGCAATACAAAATATTTTGCAGTGCCTGGTTGTGGAAGAAGACAGTCGCTGCATATGCTTCCTCTAGATTTCAATGAGACTGCAAGGATAAACTTTATTTTTAATGACGTTCCAGCTGTTGAAGTAAAACATTGTCCGTCTGTTCGCTTCATTTCACTTAGGATCGTTTTGTAAACAAAACTGGATTTGCAGACCGATTAAGAGTAAAGAACGGTGCTGTGCCGTCTATATTGGATCTGACAAGAATGGTGCAACACACGGACTCTGGGTTGAACGTGTATGGGCGAATCATTCCGGTTGCCATTTTACAACATTGGACGTTTTCAAAACAATTTCCCCCAACTCATTATAATATGCAAAACTGTTATCCACTCACAGCAGTGGGTGTTTACTTCCAAGTCTTCAGTGTGAGACGCCCATAAAAACCGAGCGTTTTTCAGCTAGGCTCAAAACAAGGGTACAAAATAGTCTATTACTTATTCATTTTGATGTTTTTGAATGCAAAAACCAAGCGAAAGTAATAAGTTGACCTCAGACAACAATATAATAAAATGCCAGTTTATGACCCCTTTAAGTTTCACTTTAGATCCATGACCGACAGAAGAGTGTCTTGGAGGCAGGGATTTAAATCTTTAAAAATGTCTGGGATAAGAAAACCTAAAGATGCACACTATCAGAGAGGATATTCTCCAAGGCTGGATTTAGCATCAGGAAAACCATGATAGCACTTTTGCCGGCCAGCGTTAACAAGTTTGTTTTCCTTGGACATTCTAAAATGCTTAACGTGAAAAAAGCTTTTAAAACGCTTAAAGGGCACTTTTACGTGCTTACTGTAAGTACAGAGTAGGCTACAGTACACACCTTAAGAAACCATACTATGTGCAGATAAGCAGATGAACCCAGAATATGAACGCAAGTTTTCTATGGGAGGAAAATGCTCAACTTATAATAAAACGCATAGCGTTCATATTCTGGGTTCATCTGCTTTTGGCTATATGCTTTATTAATAAGGTGTGTACAGAATTTGATATTTTAACATAACAGTCTTAGGACAATGTTGGACAATTTTTTCTCAATCAGGTATGGGTACAAGTGATTTCAAAACATTTCAGGCGATTCTAATTTGAATTTTGGATGCTGCAACTTTAGTTTAGTGTTTATTGTTTCTGCAGTTAAAAAGCTGACAATCCTGGCCATACTTTCGTTATTTTAATAATTTCTTTATTTTTATTTTATTCATTGATCACTCAGGGTGATCCAATTTAACTATTTGTGATGTAGAAAAGGAAATCCAAGGCACTCTTCTTTAGAAAATTAAAAAGCCTTTATTAGACTGGCTGTATCATGATAGAAAAGATAGTTAAAACATGGGGGAAAATACAATCCACACGTAGTGGCACAAACAGCCTTCTTCAGGGTACCTGAATTATGTGCCTTTAAATCAAAAAAGTTACTGAATGCAGCTAAATCAGCAAGATAAAGATACAGACTCCACCTGGATGAGGAGAGCAAGAGAAAAGCCAATGAACTGCAATCAAAAGAGGAAGGCAGCAGATGAAGACATTCAGCAAATGAAAAACATATAGGCTATGTTTGTGCATCTCTGGAAAAGGGTCCGGAAGTCAAATGGCACAGCTCATTAGCAAACCAAATGGACTGTTTGTTGAAATCAACCGTCTGGTTGAAAGATGAGCAGAAGAAAAGGAAGGATTTGGAAGCAGAAATTGCGAAGAAAGTTGTTCAACGTGGACACAAAAACTGGTTCTTGGTTCTTCAAAATATTTACAATTCTGATGAATTTGGGGAATCTTTTGTCTTCAAAATCAAACAAATGGTTGATTCATTGTTCCTAGTTTGTGCCCACTTCTAGGACAAGATATTTGAATTGAAGAATTAGAGGGAGGTTTTCACAAGAAAAGAGAATGTGTGGTCCTTTTGTTGATCTGAAGTTTTAATGCCCAAATTGTATTTCAACACATTTTAGTTTTTCCATGTTTGATGGAGATCGCTTGTATTCCATTCAAGAATTTGGACATAAGTTCTCGGGTGTTGTTTAAACACTATTCAGGAGAGACTGCAGCATCAAAGGATATACAATGGGTCTACAATGGGTCTGATCAGAAGGTAATAGTTAATTCCACATTCTAGTGGTTGGAAACAGAGGCATTCAAGACTCAACATTAGAGCTGATTCACACACGGGGAAGTTCTCCATTGATTGTATAAATCATGTTTTCCTAAGCTTTTTCTTAATCTCTTTCGCTATATTAACATGCCTCTGTCTTCCTCCATTTTTCACTGCAGTCACACCAAGGGATGGAAGAATCACTTGCTTACATTATGTTAGAACAGTGCTATGACCGGGCTGGTTGCCTAGCAACTACAGTTGTTCACACATTGCTGGGATGCATCCGAGTGAGCATGTGCTACGTGTGTGTGTGTGGCTCAGTGAAGCAGTCTCTCACCTAAAGCTCTGTCCTCTCGAGCAGTGGCTCTCTCAGTTTCAGCTTAGACTTTAAGGCAGAACAGTTCCAAACAAACTCAAAAATACAAGAAATAATATAGTTTACATATGGCATATCATAGTACGCAAGAGCCGCTTTTTCCCTCTTTTTCTCTCACACATGCAAAGAGGGAGAAAGCGAACGCTCTCTCAGCCAAACAATGGTGAGTTGGGACACACTTGAGAATCTTGCCGGAAATAGGTCATCCGGGTAATTTTTGCCTTCTCTTTTGTGAATTCTGACTTCTTTTGCCACATACTGTTTTTCACCTACTAGGCCTATATAGTAGAGAAGTATGTGATTTCGGATGCAGCCATGGTCACTCATTCAGTGCTTAACATGGCGAATGCAGGAGCACCTTAAAAGTTATAGTTGAAGAAACAGTCACTGTCCCGATCGGACCAGTCCTGCATGGTCACGAAAATTCAGCACTTGCACACATTTTGAACCTTGCCGATTTAAGCATTCATGCACAAGAAGAGAACTCGGGCACATTGTGTGAGAAGTTTTGTTTGCGCACGCAAATCATAAAATAAATGATCTTCCACATTCTCCTTGTGCAAATTCACTCATGAGATTTAACTCAAATTGTCTGTCTTGGCAAGTAACCTGGTAAACACAGCCCGTTATGGCTTAAGTGAAGGTAAACAGCAGAGAAAGACAATGTACCATATTATATCCATACATTATAAAATAATACAATATATATATTATTAATTCTGCTGTCTGTTACAAATTTTACCATTCGTATTTTTATATGTAATATTGTAATGTTTATTATAAATGATTTATCCGTGCACTTCATTAGTTTTTTTTAATTCCCCTTCCCTCCCCCCTTGAAACGACTTCTCTTCTAGTCAAAAACTATTACTAGAGGGTGTGGCTATTGGGGTCTGCCTCATGTCTGGCCCGCCTCTCAGAAACCTGTCAGTGTCACTGTCAGCCAGCAAATATGGTGTTTCATTTTTGGTTACACTCCTCCTCTTTCCTATCCCTAAACAACCTCATCTGCGTGCCCCGCTGGCTCAAATTCCTGCATTTTGAAGAAGGAGCAACATGACATCATGAGTCATGACTTTTGCGTAAACGTATACGCAACTTTCGAGTCAGGTGGCGTGTCATCTCTATACGCATTTTGAGCTTTCCGCGTGTATCCGCGTGTATGCGTATATGTCTACACCATTAACGTCCGCGTCATTCCGCGTGTCTGTACACGCAGTCAAATCTCCAGTCATAAATGGCATTAACCCCAGTGACGGTTAAGTTTAGAGATGGGGTTGAGGTAAGTCATATCTTTTTTTTTTACCTAGGATGGTAAGGGAACAGTCATAAATGCCATTAACCCCAGTGACGGTTCGGTTTAGGGACGGGGTTAGGTAAGTCATATATTTATATAACGTTAAGTCAACGGCGTTCATAAACACGCTGAAAGGCGATTATGGGTCTTGATAGCACGCCAAAAATGGAAATACGAATTGGCGTGGCATACACACGCTACTTCATGAGATCAGTCTGGAAGGAGAATAGACCCTTTTATTGTTTGTACACAATGATGACGTGGCTACATATGCATGTGCATATTGGCAACGGAAGTACGGCGAGAATCAAAGTGCGTCAAGCTACGCGAACGAATTAAGCAACACAGACAGAGAAAGTTATTTCAAAAAGTTAACTTTATCAAATGTTATCCAGCTACCAGTGTACCAGATCCAGATCCGTGTACTATAGTGGAGTGGATAGAAGACGTTAGCAGATGCCCAAATATACAGTGGCGAGATATATGCGTATTTAGTTGAGAAACCGAGCGTGTATACACCCAAGAGAAATTACGAGCATATCCATCACTGGATGCTTATGAATACGTTGTCTGTGGTCACGTACAGAACGCCAAATACCATGACATACTCGACTTTTGTGTGTTGAAATCAGAAATTCTTCCTGGTCAAATACAAGGACACAAGACAACAATGTATGAGGCTTAAAATCAACCATATAACCCAGACCTACATTTGTTTTCCTTCATTTTTCCCTACATTCATTCTTTTCCCATTATTCTTTCCTACATTTATTCTTATTCTTCACCCAGACCTACATTTATCCTTGTCCTTACATTTTATGTTGTTATTGATTGCTGTGTTGACGCATTTTTGTTTAAAGTTTTATTTTGTAATGCTATAGTACTTTATCAGTAACTATGTTACTTGCATACATTGCAATTAAACTACTAACAATTAATGAAGTTGAAAAGCACTGTGAACGTAGACGCGAGCAAAATGCGCACGCAACCATTTGATCACTTGGGCTGTAAAAAGGGTCTATAACGGCAAGTTTGTGTGTAAGGGTGAACTTGACTATCAGCCACCTCATCTTGGTTCACGGGAGGCTCATATAAATACGGGATGATTCCTTCTGGAAATTTGGCTGCCCGTCCTTGCTCGCCAGGTTCCTCAATTAAAAATTCTTCATGGGACACCAATGGTGGTGAGTGACTGACTGTAAACTGGCATTCAAATCTGCCACCATTTTGTTAGCAACGCTCAACCTCTAACGATCCAATCAATTCCCGAAGGACGAAATCAAGCCCCGCCCTACATTTTTTTCTAATTTCAGAAGCCGTTTCACTCAGATACACGTCACAATTAAGGAAAAAAGGACAATCTCAAATTATTTAATTTGTATCTTTGTATCTGTTCTATTGTATTTATTTATTTGTGCTATTGTCTTTAATTTTCATATTTGTTTTATTAAAGGGTCATGAATTCGATTTTTTTTATATAGCTGGCAAAGTTAAAGTCTTATGAAATACACTGACACTTTATTATTGTTCTTTCAAAAGTAACTGAATGCCCTGCTACATATATATTAAATAATAATAATTCGTTACATTTATATAGCGACACTCAAAGCGCTTCACATAGAGGGGGGGGGATCTCCTCAACCACCACCAATGTGCAGCATCCACCTGGATGATGCGACGGCAGCCATATTGCGCCAGAACACTCACCACACACCAGCTTTCTGGTGGAGAGGAGACAGTGATGAAGCCAATTGGTGTATATGGGGATGATTAGGAGGCCATGATGGACAGAGGCCACTGGGCAAATTTGGCCAGGATGTTATTATTAGCCTACAGTAATCGTAATTCTATTTAAAACATATTAATGTAGGCTACATGTATAATTATAAAGTCATTATAAAATGTATAATGGTTTATTTAGACATTAAAAATGGATTTGAAAATTATTAGCATTTTAACCCTACTATTAAATCTAACAGATGCTAACACTGTCTTTAATGGTGTTCAACACACATACCTCTATTAAAATCTCAGAAAATTTGGTTTGGGGTTTCCTTTGACCCTTTAATGACCATTTACTCGTCTTCAATAATCATTGAAATTTAAATTAGTTAGCTAGTAGTTTTAGCTGTGGTATCGTAATTGCATTCGAGAATTGTTAAATTTCACTGGTATCTGACAATTGTGCCAACTTTATTAATTCAAATACAAGGATACATGGGTCAAAAAGAATAACCTTGTATTTCTTTTTGTGGTGAGGCTAGTGAAAATGTAATAATTGAATTCATTACATTTAAAAATCGACATTCTGTATCGATACCCAGCCCTAAAATGTACTGAAACTGAAAATGAAAGAATGCTCCACTGAATAAAAGCTCCTGAAATGTGCAGAGCGTCTGAAAATAGACTATTTATTAATTACAACAGCGATTCGATGCCATATCAATTCTCATAACCATGCATCAACAAAATTCATAAAACGTTACAGGGCTCCAGACTAACTTTTTTTACTAGGAGCGCTGTTGCCCCTAAATGAAAATTTTAGGAGCGCAAGCAGAAAATTTAGGGGAACACCTTAAAGGACAACTCCGGCGCAAAATGAACCTTTGGTCTAATTACACATTGCTACCTAGTCAACTGTTATCTGAGATTTGTTTTCATGATTGCCGAATGTAAATAGTTTTATCTCTAAAAACAGTTTAGCCTATAACGCTAGTATAATGCTAGTATATGGGGCATAGAGTAATGACAAATAAAAATCGCTTGTTATTACCACTAACAAGGCTCAAAATAGCCCCACACCAACACGACAGCATAACAAGGGTCCCGAAATTCAAACCGAAGCATTGAGAACTTTGTTATGGAATGCCAAAGCTGACTAAATTAAAAAATAAATAAATACATAAATAAATATACGAAGAAATGTAAAAAAGCAAAAATACATAAATAAATACATAAATAAATATACAAAGAAATGTAAAAAAGTGCTTATAAATGAGTATTTATACTTTTATTAACATATTTATGTATAATTGTATTTTTACACACATTTATTTATTTATTTATTTATACATTTATTCATTTATTTATTTCAACTTTTATTTATTTCCACATTTATTTCAGTATTTATGTTTTTATGTCTACAGTTCTTTATTTTCACATTTATTTATTTCTATATTTATTTATTTCCACATTTCATCATTTCCACATTTATTTATTCCAACATTTCTTTCTCCGTATGTTAATGAGGGGGCGTGTTTTAACTCAGACTTTAGCAATCGAGCTCAGAGTGGCAGTTCTGAAGCTTTGAGGCCACAGTGACACCTTGTGGTGTGTGACCAAACGAACCGCAAGAGCTGTGCAGGCAATATCAAATTTTAAGTCATGTATTTCACCCTAACTGTATGTAGGGAAGGCTATATAGGGTTAACAGATACTTGGACATGAAAGCTCATGAAAGTATCCACTATTAATAACAATGTAGGCCTAAACGTGGTGGATAGGGCTGATAGCTTGCGTTTATTGTCGATGAGACTCGCACACCAGCGCACAGTTCACTGACTCCCACGCAAGCATATTGATCAATGAGTTTGAAACACGACTCAATACGCTGTTTCCATCCGCGTTTCCTAATTTCGTATGCATAACAGATGACAATTCAAATGTTTAAAACAAAACCCATCGATGCTGCTCAGATACTGATTAATCACAAGGCAAGACATAGCCTACATTTTGAATTATTCTAAAATCAAACGCAGCCAGCCGCTTCTCACTTTTAATGACTTTTGTTAATTTGATTTTACTGATAACAGCCATAGTGCCTTATTATTATTATAACTGAGTAGTTTATCAATTAATATTAAGAACTTGACATGATGATGTACAGCCTAGCCTACCTATTAATAAGGTTTGGGTTGATATAAAATCAATTTACAGGAGGAAATATCACCACGACCACGGGCATGACCGGTGCTGTTTGAATGAGCAGGATGCTTCTGTGCTCCAATGCATGGCGTGAGATGCGTGGCTCACTGCGTTAAAGTGAGCCACTTTTGTTTGATTTAAGAATAATTCAAAATTGATAACTTGTGATTAATCAATATCTATCTAAGAGCAGCATCTAAATATGGGTTGCGTTTTAAGCATTTGAATTGTCACCTGTTATGCATACGAAGTTAGGAAACGCGAATGTAACCGCGGACGTTTCAAACTCATTGATCAATATGCTTGCGCAGCGTGGGAGTCAGTGAAATGTGCACTGATTTCTCTCCGTGTTCTGCGCTGGGGTGCGAGTCTCATCGTCAATAATCACAAGCCAAAAGCAAGCTGTCAGCTATCATATTCATGTGTTAACCCTATATAGCCTACTCTACATACAGTTAGGGTGATATACACAACTTAAAATGTGATATTGCCCACACAGCTCTTGCGTTTCGTTTGGTCACATTCCACAAGGTGTCACTGTGGCCTCAAAGCTTCAGCACTGCCACTCTGAGATCGATTGCTCATGTCTGAGTTAAACACGCCCCCCCTCATTAACATACGGAGAAAGAAATGTTGGAATAAATAAATGTGGAAATGATGAAATGTGGAAATAAATAAATATAGAAATAAATAAATGTGAAAATAAAGAAATGTAGACATAAAAACATAAATACTGAAATAAATGTGGAAATAAATAAAAGTTGAAATAAATAAATGAATAAATGTATAAATAAATTAATAAATGTGTGTAAAAATACAATTATACATAAATATGTTAATAAAAGTATAAATACTCATTTATATGCACTTTTTTACATTTCTTTGTATATTTATTTATGAATTTATTTATGTATTTTTGCTTTTCTACATTTCTTCGTATATTTATTTATGTATTTATTTATTTTTAATTTAGTCAGCTTTGGCATTCCATACTTTGTCAGTGTCCATACAGTTTAATAAGAAGATATTTTATACACATCAACTTCACGAATACAGGCAGAGGCCATCTTTGAAAAATAGTCTCTATCAGTCGATCTACGAGCGCCGATCCAAGTGCGCTGAACTGTGCAGAATCTCATATGGTCCGTTGTTTCCAGAAGAAACACAAACACGAACCGTTTACTTCTCTTCAATATGTACACGTAGCCTACTGTTCGTGCTCACCTTATCACCTTATTCACATCTCACCAGCGCACTTGGATCGGCGTTCGTAGATTGACTGGTAGAGACTATTTTTCCAAGATGGCTTCTTCCTGTATTCGCGAAGTTTACTGTGTGTATAAAATATCTGCTTATTAAACTGTATGGACACTGACAAAGTTCTCAATGCTTCGGTTTGAATGTAGGGACCCTTGTTATGCTGTCGTGTTAGTGTGGGGCTATTTTGAGCCTTTTTAATAACAATAGCAATAGCTGGTAATAGCAAGCGATTTTTATTTGTCATTAGTCTATGCCCCATATACTAGCATTATACTAGCGTTATAGGCTAAACTGTTTTTAGAGATAAAACTATTTACAATCGGCAATCATGAAAATAAATCTCAGATAACGGTTGACTTGGTAACAATGTGTAATTAGACTAAAGGTTCATTTTGCGCCGGAGTTGTCCTTTAAATCAGCTCGCAATGCAATTATTCAAATTTCCCCCAAAATAACTGTAATACTGACAAATTCTTTAATAATAAATAGACTTAACATTATGATATGCTGTTTTATTTTAAGTTCACAGGGCTCCAGACTCAAATTTGAGGGCAGCACCACCTCAAATTAGAACTCACACCGAGTTATACAAAAAACAAAAGAAAAAAAAAACTGGTAGCACTGGGGCTGACAATAAATCACTTAGATTAATTTAGGGTGTAGATGAAGTTAACTTTAGTTATTATCACTTATAATGTCTTAATATTAATTAAAAACAAAAGGAGAGAAAACATGTATGTATAAGGACTTGGAGTGGAAATAGCCAATAAACATCCTACTGTTTACAATGTTTTTTGTTTTTTAAAAAAAAAAAAAATTTAATGTTTAAATAAGAGTTTTCCAACTAGACATGTGCCGGTATTCGGTAATGCGATAAATCGCGGTAATGAATATGCACGATATTGTTATCGAGGGCTCTTCAAAATACCGTGAAAAATAATAGATTTGAATTTAGACTTTTAGAGCGCGCATTAGCTTATTTTCCATCAACCGCTCAAACACTGCGTGCTGCGCAAAACACGCACGCACTCTGATGTAAACAATCCCCACATGTATTGCACTGTGTGCATGGGGTAGTGCGCACTAGTCTAATGTAAACAATCCTCACATGATGTAGAAGCATGGCGGAACGCTCCCGACGATTTATCCCCACAGGGCTGCCAACTCTCACGCATTCAGCTTGAGACTCAAGCTTGAGACTTTCAGACAGGACGCGGAATACGCTCACGACACGCAGGAATGTTTTGTTGCTCCGCCGACCTCGACCACGCCGGGGTTAAAGTTCAAAATAGTTAAACTTCTTATTTTAAAATGGCAAATCGCGTTGTATCTGAAGGGCAACGTTGAACCAAGCGGGCAGCGTCGTGCATTCCGCGTCCTGTCTGAAAGACGATTAACGCATTTGACACTTTTCACACGCTCTCCCACAGAGAAAAATCACAGAGCAAAGAGGACACTGACACCGACAGACTAGACAGAGCAGGTTACTTTTGATATGAAAGTTGTTATTGATAAATTGAAGTTGATAAATCAGCTCTTCTGATCACAGATCGTTGCTCCTCAGTTCAAGTAAACCGATCATGTCACTTTCGTTTTTATTTAAAGATACAGTACAACTTACCGAAAGGTATATTTACTTGTACATAATAACGATCAATCAGCGTTTTCAAACACGGAAAGAGGTCAGTAACACTGCAGGAGAACTGTTGTCACAAAACGTTACATTTACCTCAGGAAAGCCATTTAATGACCAGCACATTAGTTGACTAGGAAAAAATAGCAAGGAGTAT
Organism: Pimephales promelas; assembly: GCF_988280905.1. Taxonomy (NCBI): domain Eukaryota; kingdom Metazoa; phylum Chordata; class Actinopteri; order Cypriniformes; family Leuciscidae; genus Pimephales; species Pimephales promelas. The sequence goes on from NC_142781.1 coordinate 8,558,616, forward strand.
TTTGCTAAATATTATATTTAATTTCTCTCTGTATGTTCCCAGATAGCAAACTGACATTGAATCAACGTGGAAATATGACATCGAAACAACGTTGATCTGACATTGTTTTGCTCATCGAATTAACGTTGAACCAACGTCAGATGCGTCATTCTTTCAAAACTAACGGAAAATCAACTTGAAATCAACGCGTTGTTTCAACGTTATGAAAGCAAACCAATTTTCGATTTCATTTAGCTTTGAAGAATGCCGCGTCTGACGTTGGTTCAACGTTAATTCGATGAGCAAATCAACGTTGTTTCAATGTCATGAGAGACGTCGTTTCCACGTTGATTCAATGTCAGTTTGCTGTCTGGGTTTACAGCAGTATGTGAGAGATTTTTTTTCTTGAGAAACATTAACAGACTGGGGCCTACCTAATATTTATCCAAATGAGTCAATATTGAATTAAGACTTAAATCAAATCCAAGAATTTAATTGAATAATACAAACCGTAACCTACCAGTCATTGTACCATGTAAACATTGTAACATGTTGTCACTAAACTTTAAACAATTTGGTTTAGTTACCATATGTTTTGAAAATCACAATTATACATTGTGATACTAGTTGAGGTTTTTTTTAGAGACCCACAATGAATCTGTTTTTCTTGAGCATTAAAATATAATTTCATTAAAATATCGTGATAATACCGTATACCGTGATAAAAGCTCAATCAATTAACCGCAGCATGAAAATTTGATACCGGCACATGCCTATTTCCAACATCTTAAAATTTTGAACAAACGATGAACAAAAAATGTGTTGATCATCACAAAAAAAATACAAAAAATAAAACATTTATATGATATTATAGTTTTGAAGAGCAGGACAAAGATGTGTTGTAAGCGTTTGACTACCGTATTTCTGTCACATCATATTTATGGTTAGAGTTAACTTACTACATTAGCCTAAATCCATGGTGAATGTTGCTGATTTATGGACTGAAAGCCTTCTGTAAGTGTTTCTCCTGGTTTCCACGTCAGCGCTGTTTGATCTGATATGGTTTATAACAGAACTCTGTGCCGAATCGGAATGTTTCTCACTGGATCTCGTAGCGATGATGTTTTTAATTCTGAGGCGAATTCAATGGATTAGATCTGCTAGTAACAGTGTCGCGTGATCGAGATCGGCCAGCGACTGGCAAGTTCGGGGCTTTATTACTGTCGGTGGTTCGGGGGGCTCCACTATGCGCTGCTCTGTCTATTATTAGTCCAACCTAATAAAAATGCCAACGGTCTGTGAAGCATAGCCTATATGAGTTGCGTATTTTAGTTCCACTTTCATTTTGTTTCTATTCGCTGCTAACGTGTCGATAGATCGCTTATTGCAGGTTGTGATATTTGTCTCCGTCTCCTTTCTCACAGACGTTTAATCGCGCTATTCTTGTCACGGATTCATTGAGGCGTCCCTTCCACGCTTACCATGCGTTTAACGTGGCAAATTTACCGGCCGCACATGTGTGACTGGATGTAAAATTCAGTCGCACACTCTAAAATTTTGGTCGCAAAATGCGACTATTTGGTCGCAGTCTGGACTAAAATATCAACTTCACATCGTTTCTTTAAGTAGGATGAAAATAATCTTATTTAAAGAAAGTGTTTAGTAAGCACACGCTGCTTTGTTTATTTGTTTGTGTATCTGCAGCCGGCAGCATCGGTTTTCCTTTTTGAATGACGAATATTGAGAATGAGGAGTCACGTGCCTATTTGGGCGGGGTCTGAGCCATTCGGCCATGATGGTAGGTGACGCTATCGGTTACCAGGGTTTTTATCGGTTTTTAACGCAGCAGTTACTTCCAGGCATGGTAAAACAGTGCGGTATTGAGAGAAACTCCTCTACTACCAAGCTAAAAACACACGTAATCAATACTGTTTTGTCGTGGGAATCCTACCAACATGGCGGAAAGGGGAGGGGCACTGTAAAATGACGTCAACTCCTCATTCTCAATAGACTAATATAGCTGCAGAAATAGACAGTTGGCTCATTAAACGCAGGTGCAGAACGCACATTATAGCTGACAGTTAGCACGCGCTGCTTTGTTTACTTTATGACGAATATAGACTAACATATCTGCAGAAATAGACAGTTGGCTTATTAAACACAGGCGCAGAACGCACATTATAGCTGTCAGTCGGCTGCTTTCTCTTGGTGAGTTCAAGTGCAGCTTTTTACCTCGAAGAGAGTGGACGAGTTCCGGCCTTTAGAGAGAACAGAAACTGCGTTACACTGCACAACGAAGCTCTTACTGTATGAACATCATTGTGTCTGCATTGGTGAAAGCAGATAGTGCAGAAACTGCGTTATACAATAAGATCTTCATTCTCGCGATCGACAGACTGTCATGCTGCTCAATGTTCATCACAGCAATATTTTATGTGAAGAGAATCTAAATACTTCAAAAACTTCTCACAATTCAGTAATCTCGATATGAAACTCCATGAAATATAACATCTACTATACTACCTTTATTTAACTACTAAACATCTAAATAATCACAATTCTGTGGAAATTAATTATGGAATGTTTAAACATTTTCTTCATTGACTTTCTGGGCCGTCAAGTGTCATTGCCTTAGGCAGCCTATGTGGTAGTGATACAGCTCTCAAATTTAATCAAAAATATCTTTATTTGTGCTCCGAAGACGAACGAAGGTCTTACGGGGTTGGTACAGCATGGGGGTGAGTAATTAATGACTTAATTTTCATTTTTGGGTGAACTAACCCTTTAACACAAACCTGTTATGCTGGTGTGACGTCACGGGAAAATAATGAGTTTAAGGGGCTTCTTGAGAAAGAAAAAGAAATGTTGGGAGGGGATTGGGTCTTACATCTCATGTGAGTGACAGGTTGACCCGCCCTCACATCATGAACACAAAATCGGAAAAGTCGTTGTAAGAGAAAGTACTTTAAATCAAGAATACGAGGACACATTAATTTAAAATAAATCTTTAAAAAAAAAAGATGTCGGCGCATAATGTATTGATGATACTCACTTATAAATAAACACTGCATAATTCCTTAAAAAATAAGAATTTAACATTTAGATTTAAGGTGACTATATGAAATACAGCATTTCAATTAATAAATCTCGGTATTGAGAACAGAAATGTGCAAGCATTTTGCAGAAACACTAATATCACCACCACCCCAGAACAATGACCCCGTCTTTCTCCCTGCAACCTTTAAATCACAGCGAAGACAGTCTCACGTGATTATGAAATCAGACATCACAGATGTGTTGCTATCTTTGGATAGGATTTGTAAGCAAATATAACATAGGTATAGACAACAGTCAACAGATAGCGTTTAGGTTTAAGATTAACATTACGGTCGGAGTAAACACGTCCACATGGCGGCGGTCAGACCATGTTGACAACATGGCGCAAAACCTCCAGAACACCAAGAAACATGTTCCTTCCCCACTTATTTAATGCACAAATACCACAGGCAAAGAAGCTGCATAAACTCGTGCGATAACGTTTGCAAAAGTTATGAGGTGTTTTCACGCAACATGATCACACACATATGCATGCATACCTGCTGGTGTTGCCCCAAAGATCCGCACCACGGGCACTTTCTTGACATCGCTCTCTCTGAACTCGGAGTAACAGGCGTCCAGCTCTCGGATCGGGCTGCTCATGTAATAATCCGCCGTGACGATCCTCAATGAAAACATGGTTGCCCTGCAGAACCGACCCGAACATGAGGTGCTATTGACATATAAAGATAAAGGCAGCAGCCGATCTTAGTTGTTCCAGCTGCGTGAAGCAGGCGGCTTTGAACAGAGCGTGAATTGCAGAAATGTGGAGCTCAAACATTCGGTCATCATATCATATGATGCAAATTATTCCCAAAGATCACAGCTTCAATTCCTAACGTTACCCAAACTCATCAAATACAACGTATACCGATTGAAAAGAAAACCTAATGTTCACTCCCCCTCCTCTGTAATACGATCACGACACTGTTGGGCAACCCTAATCATTCCCATCCAGCCCATATCCACATATAGTGCACTGCAGCATTCCTTGCAGCCAGCAGCTGGGTCAGCCAGTTCAGCTCACTTCACTTCTGCTGCTGCTGCTGAGGAAGGAAGCTCCACGCTGGCTCTGCCCTAATTGGTCAGAACCAAAGACAAAGCGCCTTCTGATTGGCTTACCAAGACGATAAGTGCGCTGATTGGCTCCTGTTAAGCGGAAGTAACAGAGATGTTATAATTTGTTAAAAGCCTCAGATAAAATATAAATATAAATGTATTCGTAAAATAGTCGAACAGACACTGACCACAAGAGCTATAAAATAAACGACTGATCACAACAGATTTAATTTAATTACATAAATTAACGTTATTTTGATGCGATTTGAGAAGCATACTACTACGTTTGGTGTAACGTTAGGTGATTCTTTTCTCTAATCTGTCCCTTGTTTACTGTACGGAAAACAGTAAAATGGCGAGTGCGTCGAAAATAAAGCGTAGGGTTGTCGGCTGCAGTCAGCGGACGGAGGCGAAAGTTTAAAGAAGGATTCAGTAATAGTTACAGTGGTAATGAGAGAAAAAAGCTTTTCGAAATGATTCGCTGCTGACGCCTGCTGGTCAGGCCTTTGTAAGTGCCGCACAAACTCATCCGAAACCACAGCAAAACACGCATAAAAACACCATTTACAGAACTGCCAATGTTTTGTTGAAAGTGTGGTCTATCAAATGTAAATAACAAATAAAAAATCTAATGCCATTAAAGTGGCTTTATAATATATGTTATTTTATTAAAATGTATGGCTTGTTTTGTTTATGAAAAGCATGGTAAAAACAGACGATAAATGAGTTAGTTCACCCCAAAATGAAAATAGCCTATTGTTTCAATATATGTCTATATATAACTGTAATTATTGAACTTTAAAAAAAAAACAAAAAAAAACACTGCTACATAACATTTACATTCAATGTTAATGAAAAGTAAATCAAAAACAACAAAGAAAAAAAATATATGTACAAAGTTCAAATAACTACAAAAAAATCCCTGACAGCACTTTAGTATATACACCACATAACAGTACAATATCTACATGGTTCAAACATTAAAATAAATTAATTAATATAAATAATAAAATTAATATAAACGAGTTGCGATTATATATATATATATATATATATATATATATATATATTATATTACATTATATATATATAATGATATATATATATATATATATATATATATATATATATATAGCATTGATATAGCATTGATATATCTCTTCCTAAAACTTTACTAATTTCTCTTTTAACCCCCAATACACTTGTACTTTGGGACATTCCCAGAATAATTGCACGTAGTCCCCCACCAGCCCACAATCCCTCCAGCATTGTGACAATGGTGAAGAATCAAATTTGGCAACCACCAATGGAACTCTGAGGAATCTCATTTTCAAATTCCAATCAAATTCCTTTCACATTTGACTGCTAATGTCAAGTCACCTTCATTTATATAGCGCTTTTAACATTTGGACTGTTTCAAAGCAGCTGTACAGTGATAACAGGAAATTAAAGTAACATATTGTTATTGTAAAGTTGTTGTCCAGCTAAAGTTAAAAATAATAATCTTATAATCTACAAATTTTATAATCTGATAATAATCTTATGTCAACCCGCATACATATATTAATCCACATCTATTTCAATATTTAACTGTAGACCATGTTCAATAATATTAATAAAATATTTTTTAACAATTGTTGGAGTTATTTTAATTATGTACCAACATTTATAATGTATAATATAAAGTCATAATTAATAAATATCTAAAGAAATCATTAGATCTCAATATAAATCTATCACATAATTGAGAAAAAGATCTGGTCTCCCATCAAAAATCTGATAAACTATCTTAAACCATTCTCTTCCCATCTACCAAAGACGCTGTCCGATATAGAAGGGAGAAAATCTGGGTGACATTTAATGGTATTGCACAGGATGGGGCTATTACTCCTAAACTTTTATGAACACATTTTGACAGTATGCTGTATCTGTCACTATTACAGTTTGTTTCCCTTTGTTCAGTTTTCCCACCACTCCTTTGTTACCATGGTGGTCACCGTCATTATAAGTTAATTTGGTTCAGCACTGTTCTATTTATCATCCTCATTTGTGTTTGCTTTAAGTTGGTCCCTCACATTCATTCTTTGTCTGATCACAGTTGTGTTTTTTTTTTAATCACCTGTCTGCCTGCTTAAGGAATTAATAAACTTTGAATCTTGATCTATCTTTATCTTGATCCATCTGTCTTCGTCTTCCTACCTGAACACGAGTGTGAAGGATGATTGGACCGGCCAGTATGTATGAACGGGCAAAGTTTATCATCCTGGATTTATCATTTTCTAATTTCTTTTTTTTTTTCTTTTTTGTCTGGCCGTCACCAGCTCCCTGGATGACAAGACCCTAAATAACCTTTTCTGGATCAGAGCAAACTTCCACAACACCTTCGACCTTCTAAACACAGCCGGTCTGAGTTGGAGGGTAGCCGTCGTAAGGTGTCTGGAGAGCATCGCACCCCGATTCAGAGCACAGCCACCACCATCGACACAGAGAAGTCACATGAGCCCCCTGCAGACCAACGCTCAGAGCTTGCCATCGCCCCGGAAGAAGTGCTCCAGTGTGGATCTGACCAGGGGTGTGAGCTGAGGGAACCGAAACAGAGGACTGGTTGATAGACTTTGATGGAGACTTGTCAACTGCCACCCGATATCTAATACATCTGTATTATCCAAGGGGAACTCTGAGAACTTTTTTGAAATCCTGTGGGAACTGTCATGATTACCTTTGTGCTCTAGTCTTGTTTCATCGGCAGCATTACAGAGCACAGCCACAGCACCACAGAGCTTTGCCGGATGCTTGCAGCCCTGCACCACCTCTGAGGAGTCCCTGCAATGACGTCGAACAACCACCAGTGTCGCCTGTCCAGGGGGATCCTTCGGCTCCACCTCCGGCCTCAGGTCCCTTCGCTCAATCTCGGACTGTCGGCTCCCTCTTGGCTCCTCCCACCTTCGGCTCCTCCGGAGATCCTCGTCTCACCGGCTCCCCCTTGGTCAGTTGTCAAACCACTTCCGCCACGGACTTTCGGCCATCTGCTGCGCTCCGTCCCTCCAACCCCTACGGCTCCAGCAGGTTCAACCAAGTTTGGCCATGTATAAACGTGATGTTATGAGTGTAAGGACCCAAGTATCTGAAAGCCTGACTAGCATCTAAACTGAGAAGCATTGTGGGTGTTTTACGGTCTTTACCAATCTGTTGGCAGTTTAAAGCTCATATTATTTATTCGGTTGCACTTTACAAAATGGTACATTAGTTAACTTAGTAAACATGAACTAAGAATGAATGAACACATTTAATCTTAGTCACTTCACCTCTGGGAAGATGAATGTGTGTTTAATTGGTAATTTACATGGTAGAAATGGGAAATTATTTTTGAAATTGAAGCATTCTAGACTGAGAAAAGGCAGAAATATATTTCTGAAAGACATATTCTGGCTGAAAGACGACAACTCCCAGAATGCACTTGCTTTGCTGCCCTTACGAGGCCACTCCCAAACCACGCCTACCGGTTACAGGCGGCAGAAAATGGATACAACTAGGCTTGCTTTGACAAGTATTCATCGATAAATATTCATTGATAAATATTCATTGAAATGGTGCTAAATTACATTGTGGGATTTACTAGCCTAATGTACTGTATATAACATGACTTAGACTTTCACATTAAAAATATGATGCAAGGCAGGACCATGTTAACAGAGTAGCTTAGTAGCTCTGCTTATGAACTGTTTTCCTTCAACTGAAATCACTATTTCTATAAGCTAATACATTATCTAGGCTAATCCATACTCAACTAACACTAAAGGTTTATAAAAAGAACCAAAACCAATGTGAGTTGTAACTTTTATTTAAAAAAATAATTAATATTTACACTTTTACACGCAAAGCTCTGTGGATTCAGCGATCTCACCGGAAGAAAATGGCATCACTGAGATTCGCGACAGCAATAGGACTGTAGGATCTGTTTCCAGAGGCACACAGCGAAAGCACTCACACCGCCAGTCCGCCCCAGCTCGAGTCTGGCTGGGCTCAAGTCTCGCTCCGGCTGCCTTTTGTTCCTCCATCTCCCGCAACTGGCTCGTAAAGGTAGCCGCGATTCTCGCAACAGATCTTCGAAAATCCCCTTCTACCATTTCAACTTCAAAACTACCTTCCACCATCGTGATGATCTACTATACAAACTTTCTACACAGACCAAGAGGCAAGTGCCCATTAGCTTAGCTTCTACAGAAAGATGACTGACACAATGTTTACATTCTGTGAGTGAGATCCCGCCCCATACGGGCGTGGTGAAAACATGCGGAACACTGGCTGTAGTCTTTAGCCTCTCGCCCAAAAATCCTCCGATGACGCAAAATGACGATGACGCAAAATGACGATTTTTGCGTCATCTGAGGATTTTTTCCAGACTAAACATTCATTTTTCTCTCATATCAGGGGGATATGATGGGGGGAAGCACGGTAATTCGAAATTACTAGTTTTAGACTGATACAAAGCTTAATGCTAAATCCTGAAGTATCCCTTTAATATTATTTGCAACATTTACTAATACATTATTAAAATCAGATGTTGTATTCATTAACATTATTGCACTGTAAACTAACATGAATAAACAATATACAGCTGGATATTTATTAACTAAAATGAACAAATATTAACTAATATTCTAGCAAATATATTGATATTTTTTAGTTCATGTTAGTTAACGTAACTAATGTTAACTAATGAACCTAATTGTAAAGTGTTACCAGTTATTCCATATCTTCCATTAATAAATCCAGTCTGATGTGGTTTAACCCAATTTTTAATATGCTACGATTTTGTTTGCTAGAATTGAAGTTAAAATTTTCATATCCTGACAAGCTTATTGGTCTATAAGCCATACATTGCGTTACAGTAATAATTGTGTCAGACCATGAGGGGAGTCTTCATTATGTGGGACATAGTTAAACATAGATTAGGAGCCAATTCATTTACAAATTCCTTATAAAATTCCTCTGGGAATCTGTCTATACGCTGCACTTTGTTGGTTCTTTGCTCTCACGCTAATTTGCCCTGTTTAGTAAATTTGGCCCAAAATCTGTTGATCATTATCTACATTAATCTTCAAAAAAGAAAAGCTTCTATGGGAGTAGTGAAAAGCAATTGTGCTTTTAGCCCATTTTAATTACATTTCATATAAATCATATAGGATTTTGCCAGCAAGTCTTCATGTGGGTGCATGTTGTTAGGGGGCTTGAAAATACATTAATCTACAAAAGGGGGGCCACAGGCCAGGCAAAGATTATATCATTTCATTTTTATAATATTTCTTCTATTTTTGAATGCAATTTTTTCTTGAGATTTTTAATTACCTTTAAATTACAATATTTTATTGATAATTAATATAATTTAAGCACATTATTCACATTCTTACAAATTAAATTCAAAATAACTAACATTTGGCAGTCTCCGTCGACCTCTTGTGGGGGAAAAAAGTAGGCCTATTCGTGGTTCAAGTGAGACCAAAGCAATATAGGCATTGCGATGAACAATATTTTTTTTTTTACTTTCAAAATTACCCCTAGGAAAGAATGAAGGTTAAAAAAAACATTTCCACCCATGCAGTCATGATGTGTATTTTCTAGCCATATCAATACTAGGCTATATAGAGAAAAAAAACTTCCAAAAAACAAAATCTTTGAAAGATATCGCTGAACATTTATTTAAAAATAGTTTATTCAATCTGTTATTTTAGCAGTTTAGATAGGCCTACCTCTTACCAGAAGACTAGCCATATTTAAATCCCAGTTTCACAGGTGAGGCAGTGCGTTAGCCTATTGGCTGCTGCCCGCTATTAAAATGCTGTTACATGACGTAGGCAACAATAATTCACGTTTATTAGCCTACTTGTGAGAATTTTATTGAGAAACCACGAGAAAGGTGTAAATAAAAACTTTTTTTTTTTTTTTTTTAAAGAGTCAATGTTTAAAAATTATTATTTCAAGAAATGTGTTCTGGCTCGTATTTGTCACCTCTTCTTGCGAGCTGTGTTCAGGTAGGCCTATGCGTTTTTTCTAAATGTCTGAGTGTATCATCTTCTTTTTGTTCGTCAAATTCAAAAATGAGTTGGTTAATTTTTAATTATTAAAAATTCAATTTTTATATGAAGTATATTGTACTGACAGATTAGTTTGTTAAGCTGTAATATTACAACCTACAATTTGTAATCTCTCTCTCTCTCTCTCTCTCTCTCTCTCTCTCTCTCTCTCTCTCTCTCTCTCTCTCTCTCTCTCTTTCTCTTTCTCTCTCTCTCTCTCTCTCTCGCAGCCATTTGACCATTCTATTCAATATTTTATATTTGTTGGCTCATAATATATTGCACAATGGTGAAATATATGTCTCTGGTGAAATGTGATCGTCAGATCGTCCTTAGATCGTCGCGTTGTTGATTGGATGGCTCAGACGTTTCGCTGCACTAATATTTGCATAAAGAGAATGTAGAATTCCCCTAATTTGCATATAGGTGCACGTTTCCTGAACGAACCGAAAGCAGGTGTGACGCTGTCCAGGAAGAGACACGTATAGGATCTGAACAGGTAAGAAACAGACAAATTAAACGAGTCTATTCCCTATGTTTGATCAAAAAACTTTTGATCTATTTAAAATAAAAAGTTGCATTGAATTTTAGAGTATTGTATGTGCTTTGACGATTGATTGTTTCGTAAAGAGAGGTCACAGTTTTCAACTTTGGACTCACAGGAGGCCTCACGAACTAGGCTAAGGCTACTTTTTAACTTAAAATGCCTTCTATTGATTCATCTCTAATTTTCTGAACAGTGTTGTGTGGTTTTGTTTTATTTACCCCATCAGAAAGCACAGTCTGAATTCAAGAATACGAGAAAAGCAATGGAATCTTTTCAAGGTAAGGTAAATCTGTTTTGTAAAGCTTTTACACTATTCACTGCAGCAGCATACTGTACCACGTCATCACCAGGCCTGCAGCTATTACACTGCATCACATCACCAAGAATTCCAGAACATAGCATCATATATCACCCCAAAATAATCAAAAGTTTCAGATAAAAGAAAACCTACAGGAAAATTTGTTTTACAATGTTTTGTTTGTTGAGTATAATCGGAGCTACAAACAAATGTTAAACATTCAAAATAAAACAATGAAACACAATGTTTTTTTTTTGTTTGTTTGTTTTTTTGAGAATTTTGTGGCAAAATATTCTTGAATCTTAATCCTTGTGTAAAATCAGTGCCAAAAAAAACCTTTAGCTATAGAGGCTTAATGTTCTTTATGAAAAGAAACCTATAATCAAACCTATATATAAATCAAACCTATTTATACCTATAATCAAAGTAGTAACCTATAAATCAAACCTATACCCATGTAGTGTTTTTCAACTGATTTTGAATATATTTATGCTATATTTTACACTGGATAGAATGTATACTGGCCCATACCAGTACCAAACATTGCTTATTCTTTATTAACCAGAGGAATAGAGAACATTATTGCTTACTTCTTTCATGCAACATACACAAACCTCTCTCTTTTTTTCTCCATTTGTCCAATTGTTTTGTTTTCACAGGTCACTGTCCACATCGTAGTATGCCTGTAGAGACGGATGAGTCTATGACCTCGTCTTCCCTCAACCTGGCCTGGCCAACATGCCAGCAGTGTCAGTCACACAACTCTAATGAGGCAGGAAAAATTGGGAGATTCGGCCCTGAGATGTGTGTCTGCAATGGAAGCAGGCTGGATTACCTAGACAGTTATTGTGGGCTTACTCCTAAAGTCTTAAGGGTTAGTCCCTTCACCAAACCCTCCATAAGTGATTCACAACACACAGCGAGTCCTGCTGGCCTGCCCAGTCTCTACTTGCCTCAAAGTTCGGGAAGACACCTTCAGAGAGACTGTAGAGACCACATAGAAGATCTGAGTGAAGATTTCTCAGGCATCAACATTCAAAACTGCCTCAATTCCCCTGTTCTATATCCACATGCCCGAAACCTTGTGAGTGAGGATGAGGAGAGTCTCGAAAAGCCTAGTTGTCTTCGCTCTGACCTGGGGGAGAATTTCTGCAGATTTTCTCCACCAAAACAGACAGGATTTTACGGTATGTCTGTTATTTGTATGACTTAAGGGGTATGATGAATTACATTTTCTTTAATCTTTTGACATACAAGTAGTCATTATGCTTTAAAAAATACTGTAGGTTTCGGACCTCGAAAATTCCTCCTCATTTCCAAGAGAAACTAAGCTGCTAAAATAACTTATTTTATACTTTCCTCACATTATTCTTCCACACTGTGGTAGACATTTGCATCTGGCTGCCTAATAATATGTCATGACCCTTTTAACACACGTCTGTTTGAAGATTATTAGCATTTTGTCAAGATGGTTAAAGGTTCTATATGTGAAGAGTTCAGATGCAAAAGCCTCTAAATGCCATTTGAAATTTTCTTCTAGAATGATAATTTTTATCAAGCTTGTATATTTAGGTTCAGTAATTTCACTTAAATGGCAATGATAATTACCTATTAATTGTTATTTAAGTGAAATTACTGAACTTAAATATACAAGTTTGATAAAAATCATCTTTAAAGAGGAAAATTTCAAATGGCATTTAGAGGCTTTTGCATCTGAACTCTTCATGTATTTTTAACGGCCTCTAATGGTGATGTTTTAGATTGCAACCAATTTTTACAAGAGCGCTCGTGCTCTTGCGTGTGCTCGAACACAAGAGCGAGCACTCATGGTACACGGCCACACTGAGACTTTCAACACACCGGAGAAAGCATTACACAACATGCTGGAAACTCATGTAAACTCCCACTGCTACTTTCCAATAGTATGCTACTTTTATCAGCTTGTCTGAACTAATGCTCCATGCTCGTGCAATGATAACTTTACATTTGTGGTGTTATCTAGCATAAGGCATTTCACTAACTATTCATGTATCTTTCACAATCAGCAATGTCAACATAGATGAATGTATAATATTATAACGAAAACGGTTAGTGAACTAGACTGAACAATTTCAGTGTAACAGTAAGATCGTTGGAAGTAACATTACTGTACTGAACGTGTCTGGAAATGTGTATTATAAACAATATGATAGTAGTGGATGAGTGACGTTATACAGTAGATCTAGTACATAAAATAAAAGTTATATCCTAAAGCACATACTTTTTGTTATCCTGGAACAGTCTTTTGTATTAATTTCATGTCTCATATGTTGTACTTTACCTTGCTATTTCATTACAGTTTACCATTATTTTGGCAAATCTGAATTCTGATTTACATTTGGCCTGATGAGCTTCAACAGATACATTTTTGTTTTGGTTCTTTTTTTATATTTATGTGGAGTTTGTGTTGGAGTGTGTGTTGTGCTGGAGGCAGGTCGTTTTTGGTGTTATCAGACTCCATGTCTTTAGCTGCAGTGCGTTGCATAGATTGTACAGGCTCAGGAGCGGGCATGCTCGTCACATCCAAAGGATTTTGCAGAAAATCCGACCCAGAGACTTCACATAGAAATAAGAATACTGGCCTTCAGAGGTAATAGCAAGACCTGACAAGTGGATCATTGTAATCTGTGATTACTACCCCTTCACACACACACACACACTAAAAAAGCAATAAAAAGGATTAATTTTAGAAGAAAAGTTACATTTAGCACCTTTAAATAAAATGTATTCTAAAGACATTCCTTATGAAATATGTTTTGCCCCCTAAATTATTTCCCCCTATTTTTTTCTAGATTGTTTTTTGATGGTTTAATTCAACTTAAATAATCAAAAGGCATGCCTTGTGAATTGAATTCATAACTTTAAAAACTCAATAATTTATTAAAATGTTTTAAATAATAATTTTTTCTGGATTTATTAAATAAAAACATAAAACTTTAACAACTAGGTTAAAGTCTTCTAAAATGTATTAAAATTAAATTTGAACAATTCCTTTTCATAACATAACAACCAGTGCTGGATAAAATGTTTAGGCTACTGTTAAAATTAAAACATGGAGGAAAAAATATAATTAGTACAAATAAGAAGTACATTCTACTGTGCAATAGTAATATATTTCTGAACATTTCTGAAAATTAAACCAAACTTTTATTTTGAAGGGGTTAGTTTTGAAGACCTTCAAGTTATTATTCCAGAATTTTTTTTTTTATTAGAAATAAGGTAAAAGAAATCTATAGTAACACTTTCTATGAAGTCCAGGCTGAATGAATTATAGCTCTATTTATATTAAGTATTACTGTTCTATAAATATATTTATTAAGATTTAAGACTAATTTTAAGAAAATTTCTAGTTACATTTATATTATTTGTTATTATAATTCATGCATTTGCATTTGCTTTTGCAATGTGCATGCTCATAATGGATTATACACTGATTTATAAATGATCAAATAAAAAATAGTTCCAGAGACACTTTTTGCTGCACCAAAGTTATCAATTATGTCTTTGAGGGCTAATAATGTTTGCATTAGAGGTCATGAATGGTAATTTAGATTTTTTTTTTTAAATATCCTCAGCCATATTACTGGTAGCAGTTTTAGAATAAATTGCATAGCTGAAACTTAATGTATAATGAGCACATCTTCAAGATTTCTTAACATTTGCTTTAGGAAAATTGTATCCAATATTTTCACTTTACTGAAAGCCATCAATTATGCATTTATTGAGCTTAGTAACTGTATTATCACACAATTATTCTTTTATTAAATTAAAAATATTTATATGAACACAAAACAGCTATTAATAACAGTATATATTTACTTATTTGAAATAAATCTTAATTACTAAAAAAGTCAATGTAACTATAACATTAAAACATTATAGCATTGCAGGTTTTATCTTCATAAATATATTAATGGAACCATACGACTGACTAATTAATATTTACAAATCAGTGTATAATGGATTATCAGCATGCACATTGAAAAAGCAAATGCATGACTCATAAGTAAAAATAATACAAATATAACTATAAAATTTCCTTGTAATGCAGTTTAAGTCTTAATGAGTCTTTATAAATATATTTATAAAATAGTAATGCCACTGAATCGCCAAGCTTCACTTTCACTTTATATCCCACCTGGTCTGTAATCAATCATTCACCACACTGCATAAAAAATTGCACCACACACACCTCCATTGTCTGGTCTATGTCATAAGAGGCCTGTGCTTTATAAATTCTGTGGATACTTTTTTGTTGTTGTTTTGCGTGAGAAGTGCTTGACCAAATTTCATATTCATAATTACAAGTTTACTGATAAACTTGTAGCCCCTCAACTTGTAAAGACTCAACCTATAGCCCCTACAAATTGTTTTCATATTTTAATACCCGAATGTACTAGGGGTGCTCCGATCAGGATTTTTGGGGCCGATCACCGATTGCTGGAAGCTGTATCACCCGATACCGATACCGAGTCTATTTGAAGCCTTCTATTTATCATGTAGCATTATTATTAAACTATATTTAACAACAATGTACATTAAGGATTACATTTAAGAGAAGACAATGTATCATGAATTTACACCTGTGTTTCATCACACATGAAAACAGGTCGGGGTGAAAAGGGTGAGAAGGATATTACTCCTCTTGGGGGGTCTGGGGGGGCCCAATTATTTTATAGTCTACTAAGAAAATAAATATAGCACAAATGTATAGCTCAGCTTTTTAATGAGGCAGCAACTTATGATAGATAGGACAGAACAGAACAAAAAAGGCATTTCATAATCTTTCATTGCGCAAAATTATTATGATATGATTATGAAAGACTCGAGAATTGAGAATGAGGAGTCACGTGCCGATTCTGAGCCGGTCGGCCATGATGGTAGGAGACGCTATCGGTTACCAGCGGCAACGCCTTTAGAACCCAATGTTAGAACCCCACAGAGACGTGACTAAACATTCCAGAGCTCTTTAATTTTCGCGCATTTATTATTTTCGCACATTTATTATTTTGGCAGGACAGAGACGGATCTAAGAATACGAGATAAAAGGAAGAAAGTAAAGCAATGCAAAAAGATAAGGCGAAAGAAAAGGGACCTTACAGGAACAAACTCACACAAAGCGCAAAACAACTGTATTGTATTTGGAGAAGCAGCATCAAGATATTTGCTCTTTTGCACTAATAACAGTATTATTATTTAATTATTATTACTTATGTTGTCCATGAAACTTATATTGTCCGAATATACATATATTTCAGTTCTCAATAAATATTGTTAAGCCATATCAAGTTGTTTCAAACATTTATTTCAAAGAAATAAAAAAGTAATGAACAAGGCACACAAACAACACTTTTGCGTATGTTCGTTAAGGCACAGCAAACAGTAAAAATCGTATACTAAAGGCATCAGCCAACCATGCAATCCAGCGTCTCCTCGTCAGATACTCTCCCTGATGCTGTGTCCATTTCAATAACCTAAAAAACTGTATTCCATTGTTCCTATGTTTTCCATATGTCTCGTGTAGGGCCGAAATTTGAATATAATTCGAATATTTAAAAAACCAATACTATTTGAATGCTGAAGTTACTATTGGAATATTGCTTTTATATATATTTAAAAATGATACATCTATATATGCAATCTTTCTCGCGGCTTACACACATTTGAAAATGAAATGCTTTTGTTTTGTCTAATGAACAATAAAGTTTTTGAATTATAACACAATTGTGCACATTATCCAAGCTGTTAGGCTTTCATCAGGGTTTCCCGCACAGACATCCGGGAAGATCCGGGAGTCTCCTGCATATTGATGGCGTCTCCCTGATGCCTGCAAATTAGTTAAAATCTCCCGGAATCTAGAGCGAGAAAGAACATACTGCGGGTCCAGGGCATTTTACAAATACCTTAGATCTGGATGCAACTTCGCCCCCTGGAGCTGGTATAATTTCACTTAAATGACAATTAATAGGTAATCTTCATTGCCATTTAAGTGAAATTACTGAACTTAAATATACAAGCTTGATAAAAATGGTCATTTTAGAAGAAAATTTCAAATGGCATTTAGAGGCTTTTGCATCTGAACTCTTCATATATATACATTTATTATTATTATTTTAATTTACAAGAAAAAGTGTTTGTGTTATTCACCAAGATTTTTCATTTTGGTGGATCACCACAGAGACTATTTTGAAAGCTTGTATTCTTTTGTTCGGTTAGCCAAAATATTTAACAAAGACTAAATGGGGCAGGGGAGGTGTAGAATGACTGCTGTTCCAATTCTGTGGAAATCTGCTGAACTCTGTGCACAAAGATTTAGGGTGGGCCTGAATGAGTAGCCTCTGCAGATCATGTAACCATAACAACTGTATAGAAATTGAATTCTGTGTCTCGTCTTTATAGATGTGTACCCACCAGAGGTTTTACATCACTGGCATAAACAGCCTGCAAATTATCCACGTCCCAACTATCCGCTGCATCAGCTCCTACCTGAGCATGCAAGATATGCTCAGAACAGGTAACTTCATAAATTACTTCATAAACTATAGACATAGTACAAACTATAAACTATAGAAGTAGTCATATCTTGCCAAAACTAATTTTAATTAATTTTAACTTTAAAAAAAGCTTGATTCAAAAAACTTATGATGGATACAGCGATGCCACTGTTGTCGTGATGTAGCTTGCTCAGTTGGTGTTTAAAAAGATAATATATATATATATACATATACTGTATATACACTGTAGATTCCAGCTTTATGACATGGCGCATTATCCTGCTGAAAGTAGCCATCAGAAGTTGGGTATATTGTGGTCATAAAGGGATGGACATGGTCAGCAACAATACTCAGGTAGGCTGTGGCGTTGCAACGATGCTCAATTGGTACCAAGGGGCCCAAAGAGTGCCAAGAAAATATTCCCCACACCATGACACCACCACCACCAGCCTGAACCGTTGAAACAAGGCAGGATGGATCCATGCTTTCATGTTGTAGACGCCAAATTCTGACCCTACCATCCGAATGTCGCAGCAGAAATCGAGACTCATCAGACCAGGCAACGTTTTTCCAATCTTCTATTGTCCAATTTCGATGAGCTTGTGCAAATTGTAGCCTCAGTTTCCTGTTCTTAGCTGAAAGGAGTGGCACCCGGTGTGGTCTTCTGCTGCTGTAGCCCATCTGCCTCAAAGTTCGACGTACTGTGCGTTCAGAGATGCTCTTCTGCCCACCTTGGTTGTAACGGGTGGTTATTTGAGTCACTGTTGCCCTTCTATCAGCTCGAACCAGTCTGGCCATTCTCCTCTGACCTCTGGCATCAACAAGGCATTTCCGCCCACAGAACTGCCGCTCACTGGATGTTTTTTCTTTTTCGGACCATTCTCTGTAAACCCTAGAGATGGTTGTGCGTGAAAATCCCAGTAGATTAGCAGTTTCTGAAATACTCAGACCAGCCCTTCTGGCACCAACAATCATGCCACGTTCAAAGTCACTCAAATCACCTTTCTTCCCCATACTGATGCTCGGTTTGAACTGCAGGAGATTGTCTTGACCATGTCTACATGCCTAAATGCACTGAGTTGCCGCCATGTGATTGGCTGCTTAGAAATTAAGTGTTAACGAGCAGTTGGACAGGTGTACCTAATAAAGTGGCCGGTGAGTGTATATACAGTATATATATATCACTGATTCTTGAGAGTCGGGACAAAACATGTCCCACATAGAAAAGTCTAATTTATAGCAAAAATTAAGAAATTCATCATGTATGGCATACTTACAAAGTTAAATCGGAAGGAATTGTATATACCTATCTGATTTTCAGAATAAACTTTTTTATCTTTTTGGGGAAAAGTTGTTTAAATATATGGTCTGTGCTTAGATAGTCCATGTTAATGCACTTGTCCTCAGCATGAAGTTACAATATTAACCATCCCAAAAATATTGAAAAAAGCTCTACAATTGTGAAAACATATATATCAAATAAAAATAAGGGGTATAAATATAAAAAACAATGCATGAAGTGAACATCAAACAATATTTTCCATAAAAATCTGCCTATTAAAGTTGCGTCCTCAGCTTCTGTCAACTCCGTCAGATTTTTTCATAAAGCTCTTAAAATCAGGAAATAGCATGGTCAGCTATATCCTTGAGGACCCCTTTTTATCTCCCTGTCCGTGGTGAAAGCAGCACTACCACACATGCTCTGGTATGTTTTACATTTTTTTATATTTTAGACAAACAATGTCAATATTCCTTTGGTCACAGCTGCACAATGTCAATACTGTCTTTCATTTAAGATATTTTTTTTAAAACATAGTGGATTGAATTAAAGCATTTTAGTGAGGTTATTGGGACAGTTAGCAACTGAGGAAAAACTACCTAGCTGCAGTGTGAAATACATGTTTTGGTGGGAAAATACATGCCCTTACGTCAACTCCGTCAGACGTCAACTCCGTCAGGTTCTATGTCTGACGGAGTTGACCTGTAAGCTGACGGAGTTGACAAATCTACCAATAACCTCTTAATGTGTGAATATAATATTATTTGTGAATATAGTGAAGGGTTAAACTGTTATTTCAGGGTTTTACTGAGACATAAATGCCCTACAAAGCAAAAAGGCAGTAACTACGCAGAGTGCAGAACTGAGAAAAATGACTTTTGCTAGGGCTTTTTGCAGTTACTGTACAAACGACTACCATTTTTCTCTAAAACGACACACATTTAAGATAAGATGTTTTGTCATAACAAAGGATGCCTTGAATGTCATGAAAATTGTAATAATTAATGGTTTACCAAAACTGCAGTTACTGCCTTTTTGCTTTGTAGGGCTATAATAGCATGCATTACGTTATTTAACCATACACATCTGGCTTGTAGAGAATGGTGAGGCAGTGGTCTGCTTATTATTGTGTAACGTGTAACTTTGCCAGCACATACTGTATATATATATATATAGTGTATCTTTATATGTAGAGACAGAGATAGAGAAATTAGAAGCCAATGTAGGGCTGGGGTAGCCTGACTACGTCAGACTTCCTACTTCCGCTAATTTCATTTCGCGAAAAGAGAAGTAGCAGAGTCTGGTATTACCAGGCTAGGGCTGGGGGCGATTATGACCAAAAAAACATTTATCATGATCTGAATTATCAAAATCTGATTCTATAGTCTTATTCATGTACATTTTCCTTTATTTAAATTTGTATTGTAGGGAAGCATGGCCAGACAGAAATTGTCAGTTGAGGAGCAAAGGCGAAGAAATAGAGAGTACCAATGAAAGAGAAGAGAAAAAATAAACAGTGACCAAGAGAGCAAGCATGCAAGAGAAGGAAAGACAAAGGTGAAAGAAGAGAGCTAAAGACAAAAAAGTACAACAAATAGACGAGATGGGAGACACAGGGCAAAGAGGAATTTGAGAAAGTATTGGAGAGAGGCACAGAAAAGGTCCAGGAGCCTCATTTATTTTGCCACTCAAGTGCCCACACTGTGCCCTCCAAACAACATTTTTCTCCTCTTTTCCACCTCGCCAATGATAACTTCTACTTCACATTGAGTGAAGTTAAGTTTTTTTTTTAAATTCCTCACTGTTTTTAACATGATTTCGCAATTGATGAATATTAACTTGTGGGCGTTTCACGGACTATTTATGGGCAACTATGGGCGTGACATGAAGCCGCAAAAGCTGCGCTACATTTAGAATTGATTGTGATTTATTAAGGGAAAAATGCGTAGGATGTGCGTGCGCACGGTTTTATAAATCCGAATATTTCTGTGCGTACACACGTCCTATGTTTCATCCGTACGCCACTTCTGACGCAAATCCTACGCAAAGTTTTATAAATGAGGCCCCAGTATTGTTGTCAAGGAATGTCCATTTAAGATCACTATAAAGTAGGCAGTGCAGGGCAATCCCACATCCACCCACACCCACACCACTTTAAAGTAAATGGCTACTTACAAAGGAGGAAAGGAAGAGGAGGATGAGAAAAGGGAGAGCAGGAAGTTGTATAGGGGGGTAGATGAAAACAGAAGGGGAGGAGGGCCCCTGGTTTCTGGCTTCTTTTTTTTTTTTTTTTTTTGATATTTGAAGAGTTCAGATGCAAAAGCCTCTAAATGCTATTTGAAATTTTCTTCTAGAATGGTCATTTTTATCAAGCTTGTATATTTAAGTTCAGTAATTTCACTTAAATGACAATTAATAGGTAATTATCATTGCCATTTAAGTGAAATTACTGAACTTAAATATACAAGCTTGATAAAAATGATCATTTTAGAAGAAAATTTCAAATGGCACTTAGAGGCTTTTGCATCTGAACTCTTCATTTGGAAATGGTATAATTTATAATAGTTGGAAACTAAGTGTATGTGCAACATGTTTATTATAGTTTGCTTTACAGTAAGTTCAATACTCTAATAACAAGGAGTAGTTTTAGTAGTAGTTTAAAAAGCACATCTGTTCAATAATCACAATGCACATATTTTTTTGTCAACACCGTCAGATCTTCATCAACACCGTCAGATCTTTATCAACAGCGTTGGATGTATGTTTTTGTTAATTTTTTGGGAAAAAAATTTTCTTCCTTCAGTTTATGTTGTTTTTTTAAATAAAGGACCATCTGATCTAAATCTTCTTATGTTTTGTTTATTTAAGAAATTTGTTTTTACACTATTGAAATTAAAATCAAAGTTTAAAAATGCAAATATTTAGAAATCTGAGTTTTCAGAATTGTGTGAAATCACAACTTAAGTTTATATATTGTATTTTTTTACATATCAGTGTAACTATACACTATTACAATATACTTCAGAAGTTTAGATTCTTGTTGGATTGGAAGAATTAAAATTGTATACTTTTTAGTGTGTCTGACGGAGTTGACACAAATCCAGCTCTGAAGGGAAACATGTTTATTTGTTAAAAATATGTTTTTATTTAGAACCTGTTCCTTTACATGGTTAAATAGCTAAGACCTTTCTCTGCAGAAACATACAACTCTATTTGACATACTGTGTATTTTAAAAAAAAGTTTTTTATGACGTGTTTTGTCCCAACTCTCAAGAATCAGTGATATATATATATATATATGAAGAGTTCAGATGCAAAAGCCTCTAAATGCCATTTGAAATTTTCTTCTTTAATGATGATTTTTATTAAACTTGTATATTTAAGTTCAGTAATTTCACTTAAATGGCAATGATAATTACCTATTAATTGTTATTTAAGTGAAATTACTGAACTTAAATATACAAGTTTGATAAAAATTATCATTAAAGAAGAAAATTTCAAATGGCATTTAGAGGCTTTTGCATCTGAACTCTTCACATATTGAATTTTGCAACATTAAAAAGTTTCCTGTTTATTAGCCTACTGTGAAGCTGCTTTGAAACAGTCTGTATTATATAAAGCACAACATAATGTAACTTGACTGTTGAGGGTAAACAAGGCCTGTTTCATACTGGATATGCAAGCAGAGCATGAGCAACGCATGTTTTTTTCGCCGCACATGTTAACAAATTAGAGGATTCATTCACATTCATTAAAGAGGCGCACGGCAGGAACAGAGCAGAAGCAGCATTGCCACTATAGTATACATATTCAGGCTGAGATATTACAGCATCGCTTGAGTGATGAGTCAATGTTTGCTGTGCTCTGCGCTCTTGCTGCACTCTGAATTAAAGCCACAAGTGCATTTTTTTTGGTCAAAATACACCTGAATTAACACAATAAAATCATATAAGTAAGGTGTTCCGTGTTTCACAGTAACCATGACATTCAGCGCTCTGAAAAAAACAAAACATAAAACACGAAAACACATTATTGCCAGGAGTTTTTGCCCAAACTTTAAATTAATTTGAATGATTATGGGATATAATATCTTAACTTTAAGATTACTTTTATCATGTAAATACATATATACAGCATGTTATGCATATGTGTAGGACAGTAGGTGGCATCACAACCAAGTATGCTGTCCAGCATAAATCAAAGTACGTGACAGACAGTGATGGAGGAGGACACTGAAAGAGGAGGCACATTGGTCAATACTCGTCTGTATTTACAGTACACACGCTGTGGAATTAATAATAAAAAAATTTTACAGGAGGTAATCAGTCTCATCTTGTTTTATTTTTTTTATAAACTCCAATATTAAAGGTCCCGTTCTTTGCAATTCCATTTTTCAAACTTAGGTTAGTGTGTAATGTTGCTGTTAAAGCATAAATAATACCTGTAAAATTATAAAGCTCAAAGTTGAATGCCTAGCGAGATATTTTTATCTCAGGGCCTACCTTTTTATCAGGGCCTACAGCGAACGTCGGTTTGGACTACATCCCTCTACTTCTTTTTTTAATTACGTAATTTGAACAGTTTTTTGATGTAATTAGTAGAGTTTTTTGACTAATCTCCGCCCACAGGAATACACAAAAAAGGGGGCGTGGTCTTGTTGAGCTCCCACCGAGAAGAGGAAGAGTATCGTTTTTCGATAATTCGTCGACAAACCTATTGATGTGAGGTAGTAATAATTTAATGTGCAATCACGTAACTATCAATTTTTTTACAAATAAATTTTTGTAATGCATAGCAACGATTTCTTTTACACAAACATGGCAGCTTGTAAAGCTATATCATGGTAAAAATGAAGTATATTTATATAAAGTTGTTTGGATGAAAACAATTTCAAAAGAACTATACACAACAAAAATTATTATTTAATGAGGAGATGTTACAGTACTTTTTGTATTTCTTTGCAGCAGATATTTTCAACCTCTGTTGGCATTTTGTCGCAGTTACCACATGTACACCTATAAAACATATATTACCAATGAAAACTTGTGCACACGTGTAACTAAGGTAGGAATAAACAATGGACTTTTTCTAAAAATTCAACATCATCGTTAATTCGACAGATGGGAAAAAAAAAACATATGCCACAAGCTTTTATAACAGTTTGTAACATTTAACATTACAATTTAACCGATTAAAAGTATGACAATTACTAAATAAACAGCTTACCACTGTGAAACATCCTGCAAAAGTCGTGTTTGAACAGGTTCTAATCGATTCTCTTCATCTATGTTCTCCGAGTCTGATTCCAGCTCAAATTGATATGGTAATATGTTTGACATTTTACATTACCAATCAGCTCATGATGCATCTCCCAATTTATAGTAACGTGCGATAAGCTGCTGTCGAATCACAACACAGGAATCGCTGACACTATCAGAGCTCGTTACGTATTTCTGAAGAAGGGACTTCATAAAACAAGCAAGTCATCGGCCCGTTTTTTGGACAATGAAAACTGCGGTACACAGATAAGTAAATTGTGTGAAAAATACTGTGTTCCCTTTCGTAGTCACTTCGAGTTACGTCAGAAGTGACGGAGATTGGGGGTTTCGCATAGAACGCCAATCCTCTTCGAGTATTTAAAAACGAGCCAATGGCATGCAATGCCTTGGGGCTGCGGAAATTTGCATAGCGTACTCCGCCCTACTCCGTGAGTATAAAAGGAGGAAGTGAACGCAACCGCAGTATGTTTTCGCTTCGGAGCCAAGAGAACTCTTCACTCCTGAAAGCCATTCTCACTGTTCAAGACTCTTCGAGACGAGCGTCCTCTTCAGTGTTGGTGTGACGGCGGTACCCAGCGAGATTCTGCATCGCCTGCGATCTGAGCAGTGGTCTGCCAGACTTTGCGCTTCTCCCTGGTCGCCTCAGCGCTGAAAGAGTGAATTTCCTCCTCTCTAAGTGAAAGAGCTGCACGCGGCACGTCTTTTTAAAGACGACTCGCCCGTGTTCTTCTGGGTGCGGTCGTTTCATGTCATTTTCTGATGGTCGCAATCGCTGCTCTGTGTGTGCCTGTGCTTCAGCATGCAGTAGCAGCGTTCGCGGATGACTCATGTTCCTTCTAAAGGGGAACATGAGCATCTCTACACTGTGATCGAGACTCAATGATCTGATAGTAAGAGTCCCCGTGTCCGTTACTCGTTCTGCTTCTAAAAATAGAAGCTCTTCGACTCGCGGATAGGGTGATATGACGGTGAATGTGTGACACTCCCCCCGACGTTAGTTAAAGCCTCGGGTCACACCCACCGCTCCAGTGTTAGAGCCAGTGAGCGCTGTATCGCTTCAGACGTCTGCCTCTCTGAGGTACCGTCTGTTTCGTTCAGCGCTCCAGAGAATGATGCGATGACGATCGCAGCATCACAAGGCGGGCTTGACTCCTCGGGAAGTGAGGATGCAGCTGCGTTGCTTCCCTCGGGAGCGTCGGCGTCGCCGTGTCTGATCCCGCGATGATGGCCATGCTATCTCGGGCCTCCGTGAGCATCGGGTGGGGGTGAAACTCCGCCCTATCCCGATCTCTCGCGGATGGATAATTGGTTTTTGGGTAACGCTGCCGCCTCACGGCCACGGCCAACCCCAATTTCCTTTTTCCCCGAGTTGCATGCGGAACTGACACGCACTTAAAAAAAAAAAAAAAAACGAGAGCGTGCTTCAGTTCCCCGCCCTTCCTCCCCTCGGCGATGCGGCTGTCTGTGGGTACGCTGGGGCTCCCCCGGTGGAACGCTCTTTTGCGATGCAGCTGCGTCCGCAGGGCGCGTCCACCCGCGGTTGCTCTCAGATGCCCCTCCAAAGCCTATGGGTTCTCGTCGTCTATGGCGGCGCGATTCTGTAGAGCGGCGGCACAGGCAGCCTCCGCCCTGCATATGATGAGCACCTACAAAGCTAGCTGCTCAGGAATGTGCACGAGGAGAGGACGGACCAAGCGAGCTGCGAGCCTGCCGCCTACCTTGCCCTTAAACGGGTCACGGAAGCGGTCGCTCACTCCCTTGGTCAGGTGATGCCCACCGCTGTGGTCCAGGAGCATCATCCAAATGTTCGGCGGTGCGGTCCAGGACTTTGCCCAGCACTTCTCGACCGCCTAGGAGCAGACGAAGGCGGTTTCTCTGCCCCGACGGGCAGCTGCTGCCTCCAACCAGCCGTCGGCTCAGACGCCTCCGCCCGCTCGCCGCCGAGGACGCCCCCCTGCGGCTCCCTTCCCTCCCACGCGGCCCCAGCAGCAGCCTTCAGCCGGTTCGCGTCGCGGAGGAGGCCACAGGTAAGTGTCCCCCCCCCCCTCAGGCCGTGTGCCCCGCTAAACGCCAGGCGAAGCGATGTTCCTGAGGCGGGCCGCTCAGTGATAATGTCATGGTTTTTCTCAGGAGGTGGTAGCAGGTCCCCTCCTTTCCCCGGCGGAGGCCCGGTGGAGAATCTTTTGTTCTAGCTAGCTCCTTGAGCTGGTTGAGGAAAAGCTGACACTGTCATTGAGCACACAGACTGGAATGAGCGCGCACGACGTCCAGTGTTATGGAGTCAAAAACACCTGAGGTCCCTTCGTGCAGTATACATTCCAGGAGACCGGAACCTGGCAGCCGACGATCTGTCACGGGTCCGTCCTATCTCCAGCGAATGGCGACTCCATCCCCAGTCGGTCTAGCTGATTTGGGACCAGTTCGGGGAGGCACAGATAGATCTGTTCGCCTCCCGGGACTCATCCCACTGCGCCCAGTTTTATTCCCTGACCGACGGTACGAATGGACCTGCACGCACTCTCTGTTGACGAAGTGTGCCTGGAGTTCGGGCCAGCTTACTCTCACGTATTCCTGAGACCCCGGCCTGGATATATGCCCAAGGTTCCTACCACTCCCCTCCGGGACCTGGTGGTGAACCTGCAAGCGCTGCCCCTGGAGGAGGCAGACCCAGCCTTGGCACTGCTCTGTCCGGTACGTGCTCTCCGCACCTATGTCGACAGAACGCGGTGTTTCAGGACCTCAGTCCAGATCTTTGTCTGTCATGGGGGGAGCCAGAAGGGAAGGGCTCTCTCAAAGCAACGGCTGTCCCACTGGATAGTGGACGCCATTGCTTTGTCTTACCAGCAGCAAGGCCGTCCGTGCCCCCTTGGTGTGACGGCCCATTCCACTCGGAGTGTGGCCTCCTCTTGGGCTGTAGCGCACGGCGCCTCGCTAACAGACATTTGCAGAGCTGCAGGCTGGGCGACACCCAACACCTTCGCCAGATTCTATAATCTGCGAATTGAGCCGGTGTCCTCTCACGTACTCGCTTCCGCCGGTACTGGACCCGCTTAGGTGTCTTCGCTTGCTCGCCATTCCACTCCACGGACTGGATAAGTGCGATATCTCCTCAGTTCTTCCATTGAAGCCTTGAGTCCTCCAGCACCTACGATGCGGGCACCACTGCTGTTGCTCTGGATGCTGGCTAAGTGCCTCCATGTGCACGGTTCCCCATGGTAACTGTCTCATGTGTATTTCCACTGTAAGCCTCTCTGAGCATGTGTCTTCCCTTGGCAAGCCATCTGCCACCCCTGGAGTTAAATTCCAGTAGCCACCTGCAGTTGGTGCTACAGTGATTCCATATGTGTTCCTTGCGGCCATATGCGTATTTGTAAGTCCTCCCTTTGGTAGGCATCTGGTTGCATGTCCCTCCCAGGATATGTTCCCAGTGTACCTTGGTATTCCTGTGTTAAAGCGGGATCCCCTAAGGAAGGTTTTCAGGGGTCCAGACTTTCGCAGGGCACTGGAAGACAGCTTGAAGATGGCGTGATGGCATAGCCCCCCAATCTCCGTCACTTCTGACGTAACTCGAAGTGACTACGAAAGCGAACGTCTCGGTTACGGATGTAACCCTCGTTCCCTGAGTAGGGAACGGAGACGTTACGTCTCCCTGCCACTTCTGCTGTATCGCTGGGTAGACGCCGAGTTCAGTCTTGGCTCCTCAGCGAAGACATACTGCGGTTGCGTTCACTTCCTCCTTTTATACTCACGGAGTAGGGCGGCGTATGCTATGCAAATTTCCGCAGCCCCAAGGCATTGCATGCCATTGGCTCGTTTTTAAATACTCGAAGAGGATTGGCTTTCTATGCGAAACCCCCAATCTCCGTCACTTCTGACGTAACGTCTCCGTTCCCTACTCAGGGAACGAGGGTTACATCCGTAACCGAGATGTTTTTTTTACACGCGAAACATGAACACATGTAATATTGCACACTGTAAACACAAGCAAAGCTTCAAAAAAACATGAAGAACGGGACCTTTAAGTTAGTGGAAGTTCATATTTTGATTTTGTACATACGCATGTTAATTGCTCAACTTTGTGACCGACTGTCACCGTCATGGTGATTCGAGTGCAATTAAGTCTGTTACACACCCAAGTTTGGGTCAAATAAGATTTGAAATCAGTTGTTAGGCTTTTTAAATTTTTAATGGTTTTGTCTATGTTTGACCCAAGTTGAAACAACCCAGCAGTTATAAATGCTTTCCAAATATCATTGTCCATTTAATTGAGGAAGCTAAAGCCCTGCCTTTTTATTATTATTATTATTATTGTATGAGTCAATATTTTAAGTGCAATCGTGTTTGTGAATATAAAGTTGTCAAGCATTACAGGTTGCCAGCTGAACTGAGAACTGCCTTGTACATTTCAATGTTTTGCTTCCCTTTTGAGGCCCATCTTCAGACAAGAGGCTGTTGTGAGGCCTCCTCAGGTCACGTCCCATCAAAGCACAGCTCCTGTGAGAGAGCTGATGTCAGAAGTGTCTGTCCAGCCGTCCCAACCAGCTGCTGTCGGCCAGCTTCAAACCCAGAAGCGCATCAGTCTTCCCGATGACTGCAGTGAGTCATGCTTCAAAGACAGATTTTAAGATCACCTTGAACTCTGACATCCTATATAACTTTTATGATTTTTAGGAGATGTTTTCATAACATACTCTGTGGACACTGCAGCAGAGTTGATTCCCTTTGTGAGTTTTTTGAATAATCAAGGATTCAGACCGGCTGTAAGATTTCCTACTTTTTGCTTATATACAGTGTCTATTATTTATATTATTTAAGCATTTATTGTTTGTCACATGTGTATAGATATAATAAATAACGAATAACATTTTCTTTTTTTTAGATTGATATATTTGAAGACAGAGTTAGAGAATTGGACATCAACAAATGGATGGACAGTTTTCTGAAAAATGTAAGAATTTATGTATTATTATTATTATTATTATTATTACAGTGGCAGGAAATTAGCTGAAGTGTTTTTAAAAAGTGATGTGTGTAATAAAAGAAAAACAGCTTAATATATTAAATACATGTAAATACTGTAAGAATTCATTGATTGTTTCTTCCAAAAAGTGTAAATACTGTGACTTTTGATACTATTAAAACATTTCTCTCTTTGTTTAAACCTCATTTGTAACTCTAACCCTGATACTGTGCCTTTAATTAAGTTTAACAAGAAAAAAAACAAAGTTTGAAATTGATTTCTTGTACAGAATGTAGTAATGTAATCAATCTTGGGCTGTAGTTAAATTAAACAATATCACCTGTGCTGGAGTGCTGTTATGACAATAATCACAGTATACACATTCTTTAAGGAATTAATATTGAGCAATTTCAGGCAAAAATTGCTAGTAAGTTTATATTCACTGCTTTCTACTGGAATCTGTTTTTTATTTTTTTATGCAGAAGTCAGTGCTAATCATTGTAGTGATCAGTCCAAAATATAAGATGGATGTTGAAGGAGATGGATGTGATCAGCATGGACTACACACCAAATACATACACACACAGGTGAGAGTTGGTTGACAGCTGTCTTTTCAGATCATTATATATAGACCTGCTTATATAAGGTTGATCTTGTAAGATCTAGATCAGGCAATGTTGTAGATATAACTACTTTGCATTTTTTTTAAATACTTTGAGATATCTCTAGTGCACTTGTTAAGAGTATATGAGTATATAAATATGTCATATTGCTTCTAAGACTTCTAAAAAAATTCTACATGTGATGTTGTGGCACTTTAAAGAGGATGTGGACACTATTTGTCTCATCTAATTTATTGTATATATTGGTTTATCACATGGCATTTTCCAGTGGGGTTTAATTACCTTTTTTAAATGTGTCAGGACATTCACAGGACTTTAATAATGTTATACCTATTTTAATTTATAGTTTTGAAATACAATTTTGTAGAAGGTGGTTCAAATTCAACTTGTTACATTTTTTTGAAAGAAAATTAAAATATGGATACTTTTCAATCAGGATTCAGGACTAAAAAAAAAGCACAGAATCGGATCTATTGAAAGTTACTAAATTGTATAGCTATTGTTGAGCATTGTCCAGGAGTTTTACATGCCAGTCTGTAGAGACATCAACTTTACATTTTCACGCACCTAAACTTGATGCTGAACAAAACGAACCGTGATTGGTTGCTTTACATGTCAGTCAGGCGGCCTCTTGGCCAGTGAAAGCTGCTTTTGGTGGATCTGTTTCAACGAAATGGGACATACCACGTAAAGGTGATATAAATAGGTGATAAAATATAAATATTTTGTATTTATACATTAAAATCACTGGCTCCTAATTGCATAATGGCATAAAATTTGATTTTTCTGTTTTCTGATATAGGCTATATGACACTTGTAAAAATCAAGTATTTTAAATGTGAAGATCAGTGTTGGTTAATGTCGACAATGTTGGTTCTGATGATTTCAGTCATTAGATCTTTCACTGCTGTGAATTTGATGTGGTTACCTAGATTAATGCATAAGGATTGTTCAGTTGACCAATTGTTTATTTGTTTGATTATGGGATCCTCTGTTATTGTGCTTAGTGAAAATGTATGTCTTGTGATTCATGAGGATTGTTGGTGGAAGTGTTAAACAAGATCATATTCTATGTGGATAATTGCTATTGAACTCAACTCATTTAATTGAGTGATTTTTAACACTGGTCAACATCAATGTAATTAATTTATAGTTTAAATAGTGGTTGAAAGGATTAGAGCATTCAACACACTTAAGAAGGCCTGCAAGCTTAAACGTCTGTTGTATTATAACCCTGTGAAAAAAAATTCAATAAACGAACTATTTTTAAAGTGATTTTGAATTTTGAGTGCGGATCACAGCTATATTCCAATGCCATACAGTCTTGGAACGACTTCAAGATGAGTAAATCAGAAGCTCTAGAATAAAGTTATTTTCCAGCTAAAGTTAGTTTTAATTGATTAATTCCCATATAAGCTAGCTCAAAGAGATGTGTTTATAGTCTAGATTTAAACTGACAGATTGTGTCTGCTTCCCAGACAATGGTAGGGAGACTGTTCCAATATGTTGGTGCTAAATAGGAAAAGGATCTACCGCCAGCAGATGATTTTGATATTCTAAGTATTGTTATCTGGCCAGAATTTTGAGATTGCAATAGACATGAAGGACTATAATGCGTTAAGAGCTCGCTCAAGTACTGATAAGCTAAATCATTTAGTGCTTTAAGTAATTAGCAATGTTTTAAAATGTACACGATGTTTAATAGCGAGCCAATGTAGTGTTTACAGAACCGGGCAAATGTGGTCAAACTACCTGGTTCTAGTAAGCACTAGCAGTAAGCACTTACAGTATATGTAAGATATTTTATACTCTTATAGTTTTGGTATGTAATAAGTGCACTTCACCTCTGCACTGTAAAAAATAAAATCGTAAAAAAAGGGTCAAATAACTGGCAGCAAAAGGTGCCAAATAATTACCGTAAAAATAAAGTAAAATATCCTAATTTAAATTAATTTGTTTTACAGAAAAACACTGTTATTTTACAGCTATTATCTGGATTATTACGATCAAACACTCTAACTGTAAAAACAATGCATTATTATGATCAAATACCTTCATAGTAAAAAACAGTCAATGACTGTCAGCAATGGCTGCCATACAAAAAACATAAAATGAATGTAAAATTCAAAGTGCAAAAGTAGAAATCTTCGTTAAGCTTTTTAACAGAAACAGTTATTTCACACATTTCCTGAATTTTTTATTAAGAAACATGTAGGTGATGTATGATTTACTGTCATCACTGCATCAGCAACTACACAGTTACTGTCAGTTAAATAAAGGAACATGCACCATTTCATCAGTTTAATTCTGCTCATCCTGAACTGAAGCACAGGCTCTACTCTTCAACACAATGGTGACCCACAAAACACACAATACAGAAACAATCCAGACTTTATTTATTGCATACTAACATTCTTACTGAGACAGATGTTTAGAAGTTGATTTTTTATGTAAAATAATAAAGGTTGATGTCACCATGATGGAGATCAGTGTTTGCTTTAGTGGGGCTCTTGACCCTTTGCTTTTAACATTACTATTTCTCTGGCTGCTTTAACTGAGTGTCATAATTGATACATATTTGTTATGGTAGGAGTCCAAGAGAATCTCAGTTCAGAAGATCTGATTACTTATTAATGGTAATGGTTTTCATGTAATTGAATGCTTAGTAATATCACCTGATTTGTAATGCACTATGGCTCAGCTTGTCAGCTAACTACGGCTCTTCGTCACAGCAAAAACTCAGTCAGTGTTAATTTAACAGTCCTGGGATACAGGAGTACACATTTAAGAGTGTTAAAGTTAATGAGATAATTAAGTGATTAATTGAGTGATGATTGAGCATCATTGAAGACACCTTACGCAGAATCACAAGGAGAAAATCTAAAATTGTAAGCCACCGTTATGGAGATGAGTGTTTGCTTTAGTTGGGCTCTTGACCCTTATTTTATAAACTTTATATTTTAATTGGCTGTACCTGCCAGATGAACAAAGGAAAAAAATATTATCTAATAATTTTTGTTATATTATGACAATCATTATTTGAACTTAATGTTTGTGACTTATGTTGTTGGTTACATTATAACTGTGATTCTGTATAAATACCCAGAATTTGAGATATAATATAGTGGATTTCTTAAAAGTTGTACAAAAAAGAAAGTCTGTCTTTTAGGCACACACAGATATCAAGATTCAGTCAATGCTTCTCAGCAATGGTGGCGAGCAGAATGTTCAATTAGGAAAAGTAAATTACATAGACAATTCAGATCATAATTTATTCATACCGCAATGCATGAGCCATTAATGAGTTGTGATTGGTGGCAACAATGATTATTATTGTCACCACGGTTGAGATACACAGGCTGATTATTGATGTCTGCGTTTCTAAATAAAGATAAAGGGATTTGATCAGAACAATTTTTATTAAATGTTTTGGATTATAAGAAAAATACAGATTGTCATATGTTGCAGAACCACTAAACTGTTGCTAGTTAAACCGAATCATCTGAATAGGTTTCATTTAGATCACAGTATGAAATGTCAAAACATAACCAACTCTGTCAGATCCCACTTTTCTTTGTTCATTTGACTGTTATAAATCAATAACATTAGACAAACAAAATTTAAAGTGAAAATATAAGTGCCGAGAGCCCAACTAAAGCAAACACTGATCGCCATAACGGTGGCTTACAATTTGTGATTTTCTCCTTCAGTGATTCTGCTTGCAGGGTTGCCAACTCTCACGCATCTGGCGTGACACTCACGCATTCAGCCTCAATCTCACGGTCTCACGCTCAACATAGAAATCTCACGCTAAATTAGACATTCTGGGCTGTATTTTTTTTGTATTACTATAAGCAAGTTCAGGCTCTTAACTACTGACTGGACGCAGAGAAAAATCGCGGAAAAAGATGACACCGACACCGACAGACTACAGAGAAGTTTACTCCTGATATGGAGCGTTTTGGCGCTTTTAAATGTGACAGAACGCAGTAGCGCGTCAGTTCAAACGGCACGTGATACAGTTGCCTAGGCTACAACATCCACAGGGCACGAGCAAAATACTGTATCTGGTAATCTCCCGCTTTATATTAACAAACTGTCAACACGGGCTTTTGCGATGCACAGAGAGACGCTGCGCTGCCTATGACCTTGAACGTGAGTTGAGAGCGTACATTTGCACTACGTGCCTGTCTTTTTAGCAAAAAAGATATCTTTCACTAAATATCTACAGTGGCGTAGGGCGAGGGCGTGAGGTGCTGATAGCAAACTTTGACGCGTTCGACCCGAGTTTGAATCCGGCTTTTACTCTCTCTTCTCATCTGGTGTTTTCTCCAAAATAAAAGCTCAAGGGTTTATTTCTTGCAAGTGAAGAAATTAGGACAAAACTATTGTAATTTTCCTATACAATAGTGTAAGTAAAATATGCTTTTGAAATATTCATTTTCATTTATACAGCAGCCTACATTTATAGACTAGGCCTATATGGATTTTACGTAATAGGAATAATTATATAAATCATTATTACATTATTATAATAATCGTTTATTGCATCCTAAAAGAGACTGAGACTTTATATCATAAAGTCTTTATATCATAGACTTTATATCATAACTAAAAAGATGTTTGATCACTCTTTAATGTCCAGGTACAAGTCGAGGCTTTTGCTTTGTTGAATGTCACAGTTCATGATTTGAAGCCGGTTAAAACTCTTAATTTTGAGCTCTCAAAGTGCACCAGATTGATGCATTTAACCTTAAAATGTACAAAATTTTCTTCCGAGGGAGCATGCCCCCGAACCCCCCTAGAAGGACATAGGTCTCAATATAGTTTTAATAAATCATATGGGAAAGAACAATAATTTATGAACTTTACTCCCAACTGTTTTTTTAATCAGTAAAACTATTAGCCTAATGCCAAATTAAAATTGGACAAACTATACATTGTGCCCTACAAGATCTTGTGATCCCCCCCCCCCCACACACACACACACACACAAAAAAATCTCACTCCAAGCAAAACTCAAAAGTTGGCAACCCTGTGCTTGTTATCACCAGGTGTCTTCAACAATGCTCAATCATCACTAAATTAATCACTTAATTAATATTGTTTCAATATAACAAGGTTCATGGGGAAAAATACGACAATCCTAGATTTAATCTAAAACTTAAGTACACCTATTTATAATGTAATCACAACAGATACACTCGGGTATTTCTCTGTCATATCAGTGAATCAGGTCACCATATGATGACTATAACATCACCAATAACTGACCAATATCAGCTGATATTTTCTCCCGCTTTCAATGCTAGAACAAATGTATGTTGAAAACATAATTAAAGCAGCCAGAGTAAAACTAATAGCATATAATAAAGGTCAAGAGCTCAACTAAAGCAAACACTGATCTCAATCATGGTGATGTCAAGTTTTTATTTAAATTAACATATTTTTACTGTAATTTTATGGTTTTTGTTTGGCACCCTGTGCTGCCAGTCAATTGACCCTTTTTTAACGATTTTTTTACAATGACGGTATTTGATCATAATAATGCAGGAAATACCTTTAAATAACAGTGTTTTTTCAGTTTATTTAAATTTTAAAATTTTACTTTAATTTTATGGTTTTTGTTTGGCAGCCTTTGTTGCCAGTCATTTGACCATTTTTTATGATTTTTTTTTACAATGAAGGTATTTGATCATAATAATGCAGGAAATACCTGTAAATAACAGTGTTTTTCAGTTTATTTAATTTATGATGTTTTACTTTAATGTTACAGTTTTTTGAGCTACAGTCATGTAATCATTTAACTGTTTTGTTACCATTTAATTACAGATTCTATTTGTACTTTTACATAAATGTTTATGTAATTTAAGAAAACAGAAAAATACTGTATGAAAAATACAATCAATTTCTGTAAAAAAATGTGAATGACTGGAATTTTTTCTTTAATGTAACAATACCTAAAATATCAGCTGCATTTTTATTTTCCAGATATTATTTGTAATTTTGCAGTGTTTTGAGTAAAATTTAAAATGAAAGAAAATGGTCGTCAAAAATCACAGTTATTTTCTGTGAAATTAGGTTTTTTTTTTTAACAGTGTGGGTTAGCTGTGCATGTTTTTGATTGTTTCTGTTTTTTCAGATCCAAAATGAATTTATTCTGCAGAGATGTTTGAACTTCAGATTGGTACCAGTGCTGTTTCCCAGTGCTAATCAAGTAAGTCTCCAAAAACATAATTTATTTGCTATGGGGATGATGAGACAAAATACATATTTGAAAAGAAAATCATATACATATATGAAGATGGCCATAAGTTTACAATCTGTTGCTTTCTCTGCAGAGTCATGTTCCACTGTGGCTGCAGAGCACTCGTCTGTACCGGTGGCCTGAAGATGCTAAAGACCTGTTACTGCGTTTACTCAGAGAAGAGAAATACATTGTCCCTCCGCTGGGCAAAGAGCTGACGCTCACTATCAAACCCCTATAAGAGTTTATCTCACTACAGCACGTTTCACCTCAAAATCAGAAGAAAAAATAGGAGAGCCTATTTGATCATTTTCATAAGAATTAAGGACATTGTAAAATTACAAAAAAAACAAGATCATTCTAAATAGTAATTCTTATTACCGCAGTGTAATTTTACTGGATTACAGTGGTTTCTAAATTTTTTCATAAACACGTGCATGAAGACACTCTCAGACATGACCTTATACGTGCAAAAGTCTTAGAGGATTTATTTGAAACATTGTAATTAATACAGTACTATTACAACTAATTAACTTCAATGGGCTTGTCCGTTTGTGATGTGAAGTCTCTAATAAGTGGCGTCTTAACTTGTTTGTCTTTCATACTGTCAGAAGCTTTATATTTTGAGGCACACATAAGACTGTGGTCTCTCTTCATCACCCACCGTTGTACTGGTAATCTGAGGGTGAGATATGCCTTTTGCGCCGACGTCACAGTTACGTCACGGCGCTAGCTGGAGGCAAAACAAAGTGAATACTGGAGGAGGCCAATGCAAACCAGCACAGATTCGGCTATATAATAAGGAGCTTAAATTACTTTCATTATTATTAAATATCATGTTATTGTGTTGTTTTGTGCAAGTATCAATGGAAAATTAATATGCTGTATAAATTAATATGAAAATATTTACATGATTAAAATCACACCGTAATGTCACTGTTTACATTGTCGTCGTCTCGGCGCTGGCTAGGCAGAACTGCAGATCATACACACAAGTCTTGTACAGGACCATATAGTTGTAGGCATCTACCATTTCACCATTAAACCATTTCACAAGATGTAAACAACACTGGTCCAGAAGCACTTCCTGTTCCAGTTTTTTTAACACTACATAAGTAGCTGCATAAGCAAGATCATTTTGCAGTGGGGTCTTGTATCACCCTGAAGATGTTTCTTTTGCATACCAATCCACTGACTGTACAGCAGATACTTTATAGCAGATACTATACCCTTTTTATTTTATTTTTTAGGTAGGAGCACTACATCTGAAAAGAGTACGGAATTACTTTTAGATCCTTGTTCTGTAGACGCTCTTAATGAATACTGTAAACATGATGAAAAATACACATAGCAGTTAATTAAACACAGCCTACTCCTAGCCATATTTGGACATTTGTAATTGTGTAATTTATATGAATTCTCATTTGTAAAACATTGTTTGGATTAAAGCATCTACTAATTGAATTAAAACATGCCAAGCTGTGATGTCTGGTGACTATTAAACTTGCCCATTTTTTAAGACGATTTGGACAGAATATCTTTATTCAAATTCACTTTAACACGCTGTGTAGAGTGTGACCATATACTCTTAGAGTTCATTTAACTCTAGGGATTTTGCTGTATATTGTTTAATTTGTTGGTTAATGATTTAATGCACTGAGCACTGCTGTAGTTTATATCACACACTCTCCAACAATAGAATGCTACTTTTAATTATAATTAGAATCAAATTAGAATAATATCGTAGTTTTACCAGAATTAAGTATAATTTGTAATTGCAGTTTTTAAAGATATGAACAGACGTGGAGTCTACTAATAACATTAGAGCGACAGCAATAGGAACGCCCACAAGCATCTTCACAGTGCAGAGACTAGCGACATACAGTGACATTCACTGGGGGTGTGAACAGGGCTTAAAATTGTTGTTTTTTCAGGCTGTTCTTTTTTAGCAGGAAAATATTTTAATGATTTAAACCTCATAATTGTGTTCTAATTAGTCTGTTGTCCACTAACCTTATTTGGTAAATAGTCATTAAAGCTACATTATGAATCACTAAAGGAAAGAGAAACAGTGCCTGTATTTATCAAACCTCTGAGGCAAGATTTTTTTTACTCTTAAGTCATTTAATGATTGTTACAGTAACAACACAAATAAAACACAAATAAGCACACAAAACAGAGAAATAAGGTAGATGCACCATTGTTTGAAACTGTCCCAGAGAAGTCATGTCAGGTGATTCAACAAACAAGTGGTCTGTATTGGTTCCGCTCGGATAGTTCTATGTCTGATTTCACCATATATGGAATACCAAAGCTGACTTAAATAAAAATAAATACATAAATAAGTATACGAAGGAATAGGCCGCTGTCAGTAGCCTAAAAGAGGCCTAGAAATAGGGTTTCATTCCAACAAGTGGGGCACTACCTACTTTTTTTTATTTAACATCAGAAATATAAAGAGATTCCTTAAGAAAAAGTTCTCCGCACACAATCTTGCAGTTTTTGAGAAAAATGATGCTAAAAGTGCCCATTTAAGCGAAACCATAGGGAATTTTGCATTTTTGAACCTGTTTATCATATAAACCCAAAAATTCAAAATTACCACTTGAGTAAACCACACTCTAAAAAATGCTGGGTTGTTTTAACCCAATTTTGGGTCAAATATGGACAAACACGAAATGTTGGGTTAAAAATGTAATGCAAAAATTTAACCCAACGGCTGGGTTAGTCCATATTTGACCCAAAGTTGGGTTAAAACAACCCAGCATTTTTTAGAGTGCAGCAAACTATAAAATAAACCAGTTTGAAATGTCTGATATACCTGAAGTTGCCATCTAGGCACAGTAAACATAAGATTATCAAGAAAACTTCTATCATTAACATCTCAATTATGTTGTTCCAATTCAAAGGTAATGCTTGAGGTAAAATCTGAATAACAAATAGAATTCAGCCAAAATATAATATATAAAAAAGTAAAACACTTTTCAAAATAACACATATAATGGTGAATTGTCAATACGCATACACGAACAGTAACTGCACTGCATGTACACTGTAAAAATATATTATATGGTATCTAATTAAAAAAAATATGGTGAAAATATTACACGTATTATATTTGAGTAGATTTTAAGGTGTTTTTCTTTGTGTGTGTGTGTGTGTGTGTGTGTGTGTGTGTGTGTGTGTGTGTGTGTGTGTGATCTACCCGAATAAATTAAGTAAAATGTCCTGAATTATTTAGTCTATGGCACATGATGAATCTAATATTAGTGGAATGTGCTTTTTTAATTTAAGTCACCTCACAAATAAATCAAGCAGAATTTACTCATTTGTGTTAATGAAATGTACTTAATTATAACATTTACTGCCTTTTTCAGACAGTAAATGTTATAATAATGAATACATAATGCACTTTTTGTTATCAAACATGCTTTTATTCTGTATTTTTATGCACAAATAAAACAAATCTATATAAAATGTAAGACAGCAGTTTTAAGATATGAAAAATAAAAGCAAAAAAAAAAAGCTAAAATTTCCCATGTCATTGAGAAAGATCATTTTGTTACACAAAAACATGTGCATACAAATTTCTGTCGGAAAAAGTCACATTCTTGACTAAAACTTGTGAATAACTTGTAGCAAAACATAAAATAATTTGAACTTGCTGAAAGCTTTCATGTAGAAAAATATTAAACGTTCAATCAATGCAGGGTTTTTTTTTTTCAGACCTTGCCTTGGTCATAATGTCAAGTCAAGTCAAGTCAAGTCACGAAATCGATCGAAATTAATTCAAATCGAAATCGATCGAAATTAATTCAAATCGAAATCGGTCGAAATTAATTCAAAATCGTTGATGCTGCCACGCCCCCATGTAACGTCCGTTCGGCTTGCCAAGCAAAAAAAAACACGCATGTTAAAGAGCTGCGAGTGATGGTCAACCCTCCTCTAAGCCATTCAAAAGATAGCATGGAA
Organism: Pimephales promelas; assembly: GCF_988280905.1. NCBI lineage: Eukaryota > Metazoa > Chordata > Actinopteri > Cypriniformes > Leuciscidae > Pimephales > Pimephales promelas. Next base: position 8,598,562 of record NC_142781.1, read on the forward strand.
ACTGCAGATGCAGGAGACCCGTCGACAGAACCCACTCCTCTTTCATTGAAGTCGCAGGTGTGGAAGTTTTTTGGATTTCCAGTGAGTTACCGGTATGTTGACAGCGTTTGCGCTTCAAAAAAGCCCAGTTTGCAGACATCCCAAGTCTCGCCGAAGTGCCGGGAGTCTCCCGCATATTCATAGCGGCTCCCTGATGCACGCAAATTATTTAAAATCTCACGAAATCTAGAGTGAGTGAACAAGAGCAAACATGCATGCTGAGACAGAAAAAACTGTGCTCCAAACCGTATTGCGCCCACGATAGAGAGGGAGAGAGTGAGAAACCTTGGCTTGCATGTGTGCCTCATAATGCCCGTTTCACACACACTCTGTTTGCAATGTGTATGTGGTGCGTATTTGTTTCCGTACCCATGTTAATGAATTGGTTACCTAACGTAACCTCGGTTCTCTCTAGATGAGGGAACGAGTATTGCGTAAGCTAGCTTACGCTACGGGAAAGATTCATCTTTTCTGAGAAGTTGAAGCCAAAAAAAATTTTGTATCCTTTGTCAATGCAGTTCACTACAGCAGACCATGAGCGGGCTAGCTAGCAGCTCATTGGTTCGCTCAGGGAGAACTGCTACAGCCTATGAGGGAACTCGGTTGAACTCGTGGCTAATGAGAAGCAGACACACTCTCGTTGCGTCAGAGCTCACCAAACGGCGTGGCCCGAGTCTATAAATACTAATAGGCGAGTTTCCCGCTGTTTTCCGTTTTTCATTGAATGAAGCGAGAACACTGGTAGCGCAATACTCGTTCCCTCATCTAGAGAGAACCAAGGTTACGTTAGGTAACCGTTTCGTTCTCTTACGAGAGGTTCTCTCGTATTGCGTAAGCTACCTTACGCTACGGGGACACTTGGTCAACGCCGTGCACGCTAGGCATACACAATGAGTCCCGGGGAGGAATCCCGGGGGACCCTTATAAGTGGGAAAATAATGTACGTGACATAAAAGGGCCAGCAAGCGGGCCGGTGATTGTGTAGTACATAAGCACATGAGGGAAGAACAAGCGGCACGCCGGTTGTATGAGTGTGACTCCCAATAGTGCAGCTCAACATAACAGCTGAAGCATACTAGGTTGCTAGTAGCTTTGCCTGCAGGACGGGTACTTCCAGATTGTAAAATCTGACAAAGGTGGAAGGGGAAGCCCATCCCGCTGCCACACATATGTCTTGAATGGAAATGCCGCAGGACCATGCCCACGATGAGGCCATGGCTCTAGTGGAATGAGCCCTGATGCCCAGAGGGCATGGCAGGTCTTTTTATGCATAATCAGAAGCAATAGCGTCCACAATCCATCTGGATAGTGTCTGTTTCGAGGTGGCCAGACCCTTGGTGCGCCCACCGAACGAAACAAAAAGCTGCTCAGAGCATCTGAACGCGGCAGCGCGTGTAGTGTACAATCTCAGAGTCCGAACCGGACAAAGGAGATTGGCGTCACATTCGTTATCGGATGCGGGTAGAGCCGATAGGCAAATAACCTGAGCCCTTAACGGGATAATCGCTTTGGGGACATAGCCATGTCTAGATTTTAGGATGACTATGGAGTCATTGGGTCCAAACCTTAGACACGCAGCGCTAGAAGAGAGCGCGTGAAGGTCTCCCACGCGTTTTACTGATGACGGGGCAATCAGAAAAACGTTTTTTAGCGAGAGGTATTTTAGGTCCACAGACTCTAACGGTTCGAACGGGAGGGCTTTCATAGCTTCGAGAACTATAGAAAGATCCCAATTCGAAGGGGGGCGTGGGGGTTCATCCTTCTAGCTCCCCTGAGGAAGCTGATGACTAGCTCGTCTTTGCCCAGAGACTGAGCGCGTCGGGGTTCAGCGAACGCCGCGACAGCTGCCACGTAAACCTTGAGAGTGGATGGGGACCTGTCCTTATCCAGCATCTCCTGAAGGAAGACAAGCAAAGACGACACTTCGCATCGCTGAGGGTCTAGGTTTTTGTCGATGCACCATTTAGAGAACACAGACCATTTCGACACATAGAGCTTCCTAGTAGAAGCCGCTCTGGCGTTCATGATCGTGTTTAACACTCCCTCTGGCAAAGTAATGGATAGTTGTTGATCACCCATGCATAAAGCCCCCCGCGCTCAGGGTGGGGATGCCAGATTGTGCCGCGAGCTTGAGAGAGGAGATCTGCTCTGACTGGAATGGGCCATGGGGCTGTCTGCGACAGCTGAGCGAGCTCCGGGAACCAAGTCTGACTCTCCCAACGTGGGTCTATGAGGAGCACCGAGTGGCGTGTTTCCCTGATCCTCTGTAAAACCTGTGGTAACAGGGGGACCGGAGGGAATGCCTAAAGCGGGCAGCTGGGCCACTCCTGGCCTAGCGCGTCCTCGCTCTTTGAGAAAAGTATTGGGCAGTGAGCATTCTCCTCTGACGCGAGGAGATCCACCTCTGCTCTGCCGAATATTCGCCACAGTTTCTGGACTGTTTGAACGTGCAGGGACCATTCTCCCTGAAGGATGAGGTTCCTGGACAGTCTGTCTGGGCCGTCGTTCAGATGGCCCGGCACGTGCGTCGCTCTTAGCGAGAGCAGGTGGCTCTGGGACCAAACTAAAATGCGTTTCGTCAGCAGGAAAAGGTTCCTGGATCTGACACCGCCCTGACGGTTGAAATAGGAGACTATGGCCGCATTATCCAAGCGGATCAATACGTGGTGACCAGAATGCGCGGGAGGAAAAACGCAAGCACGTTTTCGACTGCGATCATCTCCAGACAGTTTATGTGTAGGGAGCTCTCTTGAACTCGCTGCTCTTTTGTGAAATTACACAAGCAAAATACAAATGTAACGATACGTCGCCGGATGGCGCTAGCTCGCAGGATGGCTGAAGGTGCGAAGACAGCCGGCTTCCTCAGACTCTGTCCACGCTTGCTAAGAGATGCCTTCTCGTCTCGCCTCTCGGAGATCAGCAGGTGCGTATAGCTTCGCTGAATTGATGAAAAATCCGAAAACAGCGGGAAACTCGCCTATTTATAGACTCATCCCACGCCGTTTGGCGGGCTCTGACGCAATGAGAGCATGTCTGCTTCTCATTGGCCACGAGTTCAACCGAGTTCCCTCATAGGCTGTAGCAGTTCTCCTTGAGCGAACCAATGAGCTGCTAGCTAGCCCGCTCATGGTCTGCTGCAGTGAACTGCGTTGATAATGGATACAAAATTAAAGGATAATTTTTTGGCTTCAACTTCTCAGAAAAGATTAATCTTTTCTGTAGCGTAAGCTAGCTTACGCAATACGAGAGAACCGTAAGAAAACCGTAAGAGAGTAAGAGAACAGCTTTCACGCTGCACGCGGATGCAGTCCGTCGTTTCCGCGCCGAGTCTATTTCTGCGCTGCTGCAAACAGTGACTAGCGCACGGTTCGTGGTCAAAATGAACATAGATTGACCTGAAAATGTATTAGTTTCTCTATAAATGCATTTAATTCAATAAAATGTAGTAATCTCACCATAAATGTATTTAATTAAATACTACTTTTCGTTTTTTAGCAAAGAAAACTACAATTTACCTCAAAAAGGACATAATGAACGACACTCGTCTCATTCGTGGAGGTAGAATAACAACTTCTTTGTGACAGGAAAGATTTATTGTATTAAAATTTATAAGCAAAAGAAAAGGCAGAGTCGGCTGTTTTTGTCAATTTTAAGTTTTAATTTAAAATGTTTGCGATTTTAATATAAGTAGCCTACATGGTTAAATATTTGACCATTTGACCATGTAAAGCACTTTAGCGCGTGCTGCTCCTGTATAAACCGCAACACGCACTGCATAACCACTGCACACGGAGTATGTGTGAAATGGGCATAAAGCCCATGTATTAAAGAGAGCATCCTGATTGGCCGATTGATAATAATCGAGAATCGAATCGAATCGTGACCTAAGAATCGAAAATGGAATCGAATCGAGGATTTGGAGAATCGTGACACCCCTACAATACATATTGTATCAAAGCAGCTTCACAGTGATAACATGAAAGTAGTATAACACAGATCAATAATACTGTTAAATATTAAATATCCCCAACTAAGCAAGCCAAAAGCAAGGCAACAGTGGCAAGGAACCAAAACTCCATCAGATTGGATGGAGAAAAAACCTTGGGAGAACCCAGGCTCAGTCGGGGGCCAGTTCTCCTCTGGCTTACATTCATATTGTTTATATATAAATATTAAATATAAATATTGTTTATATATAAAACGGCGCCATAACATATCGCCGGCGTTGAGTCGTCTCTTCACAGGTGTTGGTCTTCTCATCAGAGGCGTTGGGGCATCCGAAATCCCTGTGAGAGGCTGCACTCTAAAAAGAGATGTGTTAAAAAACAACACACATCATGTGTGATGGTATTTTGACACAAGTTGTGTAGTTTTTAACACACAATGTGTGTTAAAATGTAACTGGATAGAATTTTAATGGGTGGAGGGAAGTTTGTGTTTAAGAACATAATTAGATGTAGTATATTTTATATGGTATCCCATAACAAGCTCTAAAATAAATGAAACAATACATTACAATAAATAAATAAAATCTTAATTCATAAAAAAAAAAACTTCAGATTAATGAGTGTTTTTGGCAGCCAATCACATCATGCCTCGGTTTTAATGTTTTTTTTCAAATGCTGATTTCACTTGTTATTAATAACTAATTTATTATAACAAACAATTTATTTCTGTCAGACGTCTACAGAAACACTTATTGAGAATTACCAGGTTTTGTGTTGACGATTCATTGAATGTTTGTTTTGATGTCACCAGAATCGTGATTAGTGGCAGCTTTATTTAGGCTCTTGACCCTTCACTCTTTACCATTTGTTTCTCTGTTTGCTGTTTCTGTGTATTTATATTGCACATCTGAAACAGTTGAAATTATCTTGAGGAAAAAGATCATTAAATTATCATTTTTCAACATGATGTTTTTTAACATAGCAAGAGAAGTTTAATGTTTAAGAGATAACTTGTATTTGATCACTTATATTTGATTACAGATACTCAGTGTTTAAATGATATTATGGTGTATGTTACCTTATGCTATAATTCTTTAAAAAATATGTTTAGAGAAAGTTTAAAGCTGCAGCAGAAACTAGTCAAATACAGACATCAAGAATCAGCATATGACTCTCAACCAGTGGCGGCTGGTGAAAAACATTTGAGGGGGGGCTGAATAAGAGGGGGGCCTGGGGTTCCCCCCCCAGAAAATTTTGAATTTAGTAGATGTAATTTCCTGCATTCTGGTGCATTTTAGGCCTTAGGCCATCCCCTTACCTATACCAATAAAATAACTTAAACCAGTCAATACCAATGGTCAAATAATACAATAATAATAATAACAGTTTGACAGTTACTGATAATGAACAAGTTGCATGTTTATTATGCTCTGTGTGCTGACAGAAAAAGTGCAAACGCATAATATTGATAAATTATAATATAGGTAATACAAAAAATAATAGGTAATACAACAATCTAGTTTAATCAATCCCCAGCTGTAGATTACATATTTTTGACAAATTGACAATTGGATAATGGATAACAATGTGTTGATACTAGAGAAAGAGAGAGAGAAAAGGCTGTGAAAGAGAGGGTGGGACAACATTCTTAAGGGTAACACCCAAGTATGAGAAGAAAGTTGATTTTAACTAGCTCAGAACTTAAAAACATTAAAAACAAAGCAAACACACAGGTATTAATATTCCTATAACTATTTTAATATCAAATGTGTGTGAAACAGTGTTTATGTGTGTGTGAGTGAGTGAGTGACAGAGACAGACAGGTCAATTCCCACGACTTACTTTACATTATTTCCACTCGACGTCACTGGCGCTGCCATTCTGCTCTCATCTGAGGTAAAAAAATGTCCCGTGGTGCGCGTGCACGGTGCACTCCCCTAATCTGATACTGTGGGCGATATTTTCAGCGCCCCCAAACCATAAAATTTGACGACGCTGATTGGCGAAATATTAACTTTTTTGCATAGCAACCGGGGAACTATTGGCTTAAATTCCAGCACTGTGGGGCTGAGCGAACTGGCGCCCTGAGAAGACAGCCTATTGGCTATACTACTACACCAACATGATAAAAGAAACGAAAGTGAATACAAATATCATTCTGGTGAGTTCAAAACACTTTTCAAAGTAAAAGCATTATTAGCATATAATTAACATTGATTATTTTTCAAAATGATAAATTATAATATATATTAAAAAAACAGACAGACAGGTCGGAGGGAGGGCGGCGCCCCAGCGCCCTCTATGGGCGAGCCGCCCCTGCTCTCAACAATGGTGGCAAAGCTTCATGTCTCTACTATAAAGCTCATCCATAAGTCCCAGCATGGATTGCGGCATGAAACTTTTCGTTTGTCACCATTATTGAGATCCATACGCTGGTTCTTGATATCTGTGTTTGACTGGTTTCTGCTGTAGCTTTAAACTTTTTTTGTCATTCTGCACTTTTTGATTGCTGGATGTAGTTTCACAAAACTTTCAGAACTAACAATAAATCATTAAAATAAAGCACACCATCCATATACTCAAAAACTTGATCATAACTTGCTGATTATGACATCATCAAGAACCATCTGATCATATTTTCTCTCACCATAACAGATATATTTGATTAAAATACAGTTACAGCAGAGAAACACTCAAACAACAGTAAAGGGTCAAGAGCCCAAATAAAGGAGCCATTAATCACGATTCTGGTGACTTGAAATAAAACTGAAATGAAACATCAAACCTCTGTTAATTCTCAATAAGAGCTTGTCTATGTAGATTAATGATGTTTAAAACATCCAAATGTTCAAACAAACTCTATTAAACATCACTGGACTACATAAACACAAGTTACCAATACGTGTCAGTGTTCATCCAAACACTTTTGTAAGCACACGGGAAGTAACTCTGGCAAATACTCTCCGACTACAGTCACATGTGACGCATATCTGACACAAGTTGTGTTACTATAACACATTAGTGTGTAAAAGGTTTCAACAACACACTGCTGTCTAACATATTAGTTGTGTTAAACGTAACACAAAATGTGTAATCCTTATAAACACAGAGATGTGTAAAGAAACAACACAGGCTGTGTGT